>NC_136489.1:133479239-133891739 GCF_053919585.1 Euprymna scolopes
TCAGGACGACTGGAAACAATGCCGAGTAAACAAAAAGCAGATATAGCACCTGGTTTTCCCAAATTATCCCCCATTTTAATACCGGCCGGGCTTAAGGATGCTTAACTTAGGGAACCGCTGTGTCTGCGTGATTATGTCGTATATTAGAGAGAAAAGTAGCGAAAGAAAAGACAAAAGCAGAGAGAAGGAAATAAAAAAGATGAAACGTGAGAGATAGAAAAGGAGGAGTACGAGGAGGCAATGCTGTCCGCGTGCCTGATGGGTGTGGAGAATGTAGCGGGACATTGAAAAAAAAAATGAAAAAAGAAATAAAGCTGGTATTTTTGTGTGCATCTGTTCTTAATATTGCAAATTCGTACTGACTTTCGCAGCTGTTTGCTGACAAGCAAAGTGTGGTATCAGATTTACTCGATTAAATTGAAAAACTATACAACAAATGCGAACTGATTACAATAAAACGAAAATGTCAGACGCAAGACACACACACACGCGCGCGCGCACACACACACACGCACACAGAAATACACACATACACATGATTTGTAGTCGTCGTTTCATATTTTTTAGGGAAGGATTCTCGGATGAATTCCACGTCTTACCATTGATTGAAAGATATTTTCTGACATAATAAACATTATATGTACTAGTGGGAAACATGTGTAAATAATAGCCAGGCATGCCAGTTTAGCTCTTTGTACGCACACACGTTCACATACAAGTTGACATACACGTTCACATACACGTTCACATACAAGTTCACATACACGTTCACGTAGAAGTTCACACACAAGTTCACACACAAGTTCACACACACGTGCGAAAGCATGCACTAATATTCATCTTTTTAAACCCTTTACCATTTAACGCGTTTCGCTATTATGAAGGTATGCATACACCTTTTAACGACATTTCTTAATACGTATTGCTAAATGTATAAAGGAGTTGCAACCTAGTATAGAGTTTATCGTTCCCTGTTTTTATCTTATTGGTTTTTCATTCAAAACCAGGCATGTTGCAACTTGGACGCGAAGAGTTTCTATTTGGGATCCTGTTTAACAGGGAACTGTTGCGAGATGTCTCTCTACATTACATTTAAACTTCTATATGTCATTGCAGTTAGGAATCAGGAAACAGTGAATCTAGCAATCCGATAGCAGGAACTATTAAAGTAGAAGGCATTTCAGCCTCTAAGGCCCTTAAGTAGACAAGAGGTGAGATTTTGCTGCTTGCTGGGTTAATCGGGAACATACACATAGAGAGAAAGCATAAGTGAGTTCATCAAAGCGTATTCCATTAAAGCATATGTAAAACAAACACAGGGATGAAATATTGCGGTGGTGGGACAGTGGTTTGAACTTGGACGATAGTGCGGGAACCATTAAATTTGAGATCTTGTTTTGGACCCTGTCCAAGAGAAAGATAGTAGTGATAAATACAAGCAAATCTATATTTTATAATCTCATCTAGTGATACTCTCGGATAACTATATTACCCACCTAAAGCAACCAGGAACGGTTCACATTCATGTTTCTTCGTAGGAAAATGGTAAATTGCTACTTAAATTAAAGCCATGTACACTTAAAAATATATAGAACGTTACTACCCCTTAGAAGTCCAAATCGAATGAGAGATAGATAGATAGATAGATAGATAGAGCTATTTAATATTCTTAGTTCAAACCTTTGTCTCGTTTAGTTTTCAACGAATTGTATCAAGGTGTCATTCGCTTCGACTTTGATCAGAATATAAATCGAAATACGGGGAAGTTTTTTTTAATAGCAAAATTATATTTCAATTTTTACTACTATGTTATTTTAAATTCTAGGGCTGACCATGACGGGTTTTCTCCTCGACTCAGACGTTCTCTGAGGCATCCTTTACCTCAGAGCTTTCGCACTAAATGACCAACATCAGCTGTCTGTAAATGTTTTACTGCCTTCCACATCCTCCCGCAATAGTCAACTCTCTCTAACTTCTATCCATTTTTATTTTCACTTGGTATGGAAGCAGCCACTTTGGCGCAATGCATTTGGCCAAAGTTCATTTTCTCACCCTCATTTTATTTTTTATTTCTACCTTTCTTGTAACTCTCCGTGACATGACTTATACACATCAGGGCTTTTTCTAATATTTATGGATCTACATGAACCGATATTTATAAAGCATGCAGGCGGACGTTACTATTTAGAATACAGCTTATACAATATGGATTTTTGATTACCATTTAACCTACATCACAGCTCATTTATTTTTGGATTTTAATACTCCTATGTCTGTTTTTATACGTGGTTTTCCTTTGGACTTATATCTCTATATAATCTTTTTCTAAAAATATACTTTCCCTAACTTTTCAAGTTTTCAATTTATGTGCTGTCCAGCAAAATTATAGCCAGCCTATTACTGTTCATTTTACTATTTTTTCCTATGAGGAGAAGAGACATTCTTTGAAACTCTGTAGAATAAAGCAATTTTGCATTATATCCCTTGTGTTGAACAATGTTGTAATTTCTACTCTAATTTGCACAGATTTTATACAATTTACATTTTACAATATATATATATATATATATATATATATATATATATATAATCCTGCCTTGACAGAGTACAAAATAGACTTCGTGGTTTAGTGGGGGATGCCCTTTTCTCTTCCCTGCAACCTCTCTCCCACAGAAGAGACGTTGCAAGCCTGTCTTTGTTTTATCGCTATTTTCATGGCAGGTTCTCGTCTGAGCTCCAATCCCTCGTTCCCCCTCGCCAATCATTCACGAGAAACACCCGTCTGGCTGAAACTACTGTCAATAATTTCCCCCACTCTTTATCTGTGCCTAAATCCAAGCGTAGATTCCATGAGCAAAGCTTCTTTCTTAAAACTGCACGCCAGTGGAACTCTCTGCCGCTTGCCTGTTTCCCACCTGACTACAACTTGGACGTCTTCAAGTCCAACATAAACAAACTCCTGACAAACCGCCCCCTTAAGTAAGACACTCTATCAAAACCCCCCAATACTAATGATTACTACAATACTATCTCATTGATTACTGTACACGCAATAACCCTTATCCCTGAGTGGCCTTCGGGCCTTGATAAGTGGTGACCCCCATGTAAAAAAAAAAATATATAATAACAATAAAGTGAGAGAATGTCAATATAAATATATGTATTGATGTATACAGATTTATTCATTTATTCAATAAGGATAACACATCAATTGCGGGTGTAGGATAAGTAAAACTCCTTGTACCGTGGTATTTCGAAGTCCAATGTAAAAATATAAGTAAAAATATAAGTATAAAAAATATAAACAGTCAAGTAAAAAAAGGAAATAAAATAAAATGAAAATACAACAGTACGTAAAAAATTACAGTAGGTGAAAGTCCTTAAAATGCAAAGGAGTAAGATGTTATCCAAAGTTTTTAGGTTCTTTGTTGAGTGCAATGCATTGTCGAAATATTTGAGAATCACAGTCACCATCCAGTTTAAATGGTGATTCAGGATGGCGTGTTGTGGTAGGTCATGGACATTTTTTAACGATATTAAGGTTAATGACTCCGCCTCTTAACCATTTAAACAGATGAACGATAAAACCGAAGCAGTAAATCGTCTATGGCATCATAGCGGAAGGGATTAGGGCGCTAGACTGAAATACATAAGGTATAAAGGTTCAAATCCTACCAAAACTCAAGCTACGCTGATGAGGAGTAAGGCTCTGAAACACACGTGTCCGTAAATTATATATATATATATATATATATATATATATATATATATATATATATATATATATATATATATATGTGTGTGTGTGTGTGTGTGTGTGTGTGTGGATGCGTATGTGTGTGTGATAGTTTATGTATATGCATATTTGTTTATTGTTATTGTTAGTTTTAAAAATATTTTGTATCTCTATCATAGAGTGAATTTTATCCTGTGAACGCAGTTGTTCGCTATTTCTCTCTTACAGTTAAATAGATGTTGGTGTTCTTTAAAGTATAGGATAGCAAATTTTTCATGAAGGCATAATCTATATGGATGTTCTAGGTCCCTACATGTGTTTGCGTGTCTTACTATTTTCCATTCGACTTCCGGCGAACGTCCGCTTTTTGAGATATAGAGAAATGTAGGTCACTGGCTGTGTATTGCTTTACGAATAATGTCAGTATTATTCTTAGTACGAATAATATATCCGCTTCTCTTCCTATTTATCTACCTATCTTTCTTTCCATATATATATATATGTATATATATATATATATATATATATATATATATATATATATATATATAGTGTGTGTGTGTATACATATCTAGAAAAACAGGTGTAGAATTATAGTTGTATGAATATATATTTACGTAGACAATTTTCCGTTAGTATTGAAAGGGGTGTTGAAAATGAGCGCGTATTTTAAGCTATTTGTTGTTCGAGAAATTCGATCATACTATTTATTATTTAGAAAATGTAAAAAATATTTGTGAACAACTCATTTAGGGTCGTCACTACACAGTCAATTAAAAGAGTTATTTTAATCTAGAATATATATATATATATATATATATATATATATGATGTATGGATTTATGTCCTAGTGAATAAAATTCTGGATACTATGTCTCATACATAGGTGATGTATTATAACCTTGTGTACAGACCATCAAAACAGCTTTGAAGAAACGTTTTATAATATATAGTTTGGTGTTTGATGGGGATCTGTCGGTCGAGACTTTGTGTATAACCAGGTCGGAGGGTCACGCAATCTTGTTTCACAGGACCAATTGATGTCACTAGGCTATCGCCAACCCTGAAACAGATAGGATAACTCTAAGTCTCATTTTATCTTCGTTTAGTTATGAACTCTTCAACATGTGACCAGACACCTACTTGTATCAGGAAATCAGAGCACACAAAACACACACGATCCTAAGTCTGTGTGGCAATATCTTTAACACGCTGTCCATTCGTTGCCAGTCATCTAGTTGAGTTCTCCTAGGTGGCCTGGTTTTGCTGGTATATCGCCTATCTCAGTTACAGTTCGGGCATCAGGTTACACGGTAGATCTGGAAATTAATTGGATGATCATCCAAAGATCAAAGTAATAAATAATCAATAAAAACTTCGGGGATCATTTTCTTATAAACGAAAATAATTATTGCATGAAATAATTTCAGATATACTTCGTGCAAAGGAAATGTAAATTCGGGCATTTTATGGTCTAGCTTTTCGACTGATCAATTTTCGTTATAATGCTTGTCTATTTACTCGTTCGGTCATGAGGAATACTCTTTCTTTCCACTTTGCTCTTTTCGTAGAGAGAGGCCAACAAGCGAGTCTCTCCTATTAGGCTGTTAGTCTAAAGCGAAAATTCTGATTTTTAACTAGATATAAAAATGTAAATGACAATGATTTTTTAAGATAATATGCATAAAAGATTGGAAAAAAATTTTCACAGTCAAGGTTTTGGTGCATTAATTAATAATGTTAATTTTAACCCACAAAAATTTGCTATATTATTAAGCTGCATTCGTACAAAAAAATGTAGACAATCAGAATATTTCTTTCATTTACAATCAACCAATCACAATCATCGTAGCGTTTGTCAAAAATTCAATATGCTGCTCCCAGTCAAGAAGAAATGTTTTTAAACAAAGACTAAAAGATTGCGTTATGTGCATATTTCTGACTAAGACATAGAATATTAGATCTTTTCCAGCGACGACATCGGCGTGCTTTCTAGAATTAAAAAAAAAATGGAGAGAAATTGCAAAAAGAATAAGACGTAATTTGTTATGCATGTTATCACAAAATTGAAAGAATTAAGGAAAAAAACTGGAAAAGAATACTGATAACGTAAGGAAAATCTTACTCATGCAACACCCCCACAAAAAACACACTTTGTCCCTATTTACTTGGCTCCCCACACGGGCATATTTAGATAGGCTTTAAATATGGGTAAAATTCAGCTAATAAAAAAATAAAACATTTTGAATTGGAACAAAACTAAATTTAACTCAGTCTAAAAAGATTTCTCTTTCACTGACCAAGGATCAAAACGATTACCTGCATTATCAGAACAGATACTACACTTTACTTTCAGTCAAAAAGCTCTCACATTTTGTCAATTTCTATCATTTCAATACTTCGAAGTCATTTAAATTTAGTTACTAGAGTTTAATTTGCAAACGTTTAATTTTGTTCATGAATAAATATAGATACAATTGTCTATGGTAACATTAGTTACTTTTAGCACCTCCAAAACCAGTCACCTGACAATCTATTCATCTTATTAACCTTTATTATTGAGTGCCTTTTAGCCTTGATAAGTAGTTACTCACCAGTAAAGTAAAATGCATTGCATGTTGAATTTACCTGCTAATTTCAATAATAAACAGAATGCATGATTTTATTAACATTCATTGGTTTGATTAATAATGATTCACCATTCACAATTCAATTGTAGAATGTAAACATGTTAAGTTTTGAGACACTGTGTTGAACAAAGATGGCGGCGTAGTTCAGACCAGTAACCAAGATGTCGGCCAAGAATCAAATGCGGTCCGTGGCGTACTTAACGGCGAACTGATTGAATTCAACATTCGACAATTTTTATAATAATTTTGAAACGTTTTCATTGGTTGTTTAGCACAGCCGGTGTTTAAAAAATGATTGGCGAATCCATTCGTCTCATACCCCTATTAAGAGACAAAAATATTTTACACCCCCCCTTTTTTGATATAATGGAAAAATCATTTCGGATTCAATTTTGGTTTGTCTTGAGAAAAGGAAAGAAAAATAATTAAATAAATATAAAAATAAATAAATAAATGAACAAAGAAAAATAAACCAATAAAATAATTGTTTTTTTTTCTTCTGGTTTTGGGGGAATTTGTCTTTATTCTCATTGGTCAAAAAGAATTATTAATATATTGGTATAATGTGTGCAAAAAGAAGCCATTTTTTATGACATTGTGTTTTTTTATACATATAAAAAGAAACACTTTTCAAATATATATAAACATACAAATAGAATACTTTTCAAATACATATAAACATATGCACAAAAATTCACAAATATGCATTTTTTTTGTTTTAACAAATGTTTGCCAAAAAAAAAAGATACAAAAAAGAATTATTTGACAAATAGAAAATTTACAAAGAAAAGGTTTTAACAAGTGCCTTTTTTTCTTTCTTTTTTAAAACAAAAACTGGAAACATTATGCTAAGTATTAGTTGGTTAATTTGGTTAGTAAGGTAGAAATGGTCGCAGTTTAACGTCGTGCCCGGGACAATTTACAATTTTTTTTGGTGTGATTTTGACTGTTCATGCTTCTCTTTTGTGGGTTTCTGAAAAGAGATTTATTCATAATTAGATTCCAAAAAGTTCGGTTATAAAATGTCTTAATTTTATTCTTTTTATAGGTTTAGTGAAAATGTCGGCTATATTATTTTCAGACGTCACATAAGTAAGAGTAATAGATTGTTTCCTTATTTCATCCCTTATAAAATGATATTTGATATCAATAGGCTTCGACATTTGATGAATCATAGAATTATTTGCAAATAAGATAGTGCTCCGATTATCACTATGAATTACTATAGGTGATTTGTTTTTACTTAGATCTGGTTTTAAAATAGATTTTAGAAAGGTGTTCAGAAAAATTGCCTCCTGCACGGAATGAGTAAGAGCCACATATTCTGCTTCACAAGTAGAAAGGGCAACAATTTGTTGCTTTTTAGTTTTCCAAGAGATCATAGGTCCAGTCTTTGACAGTGTAAAAGAATACACCGCCATACTTTTTCCATCCTCAAAGTTAGCCCAATCTGAATCCAAAAAGCCTTCTAAATTTAGAGGATATGTGGATTTTTTAAATATTAAAGATTGTTCCTTTGTTCCTTTTAGGTAATGAAAGATTTGTTTTGCACGATTAAGGTCTTTAATTGTCGGTTTCAATAAGTTTTGAGATAGCTTTGTTACAGTGTAATATATATCAGGCCTTGTTGCGGTCATCAAGTAGATGAGGCTCCCTACAATTTCCCTGTATATTCGATTATCTATGGATTTTGTTTCGGTCCCTATATTTTTTATTTATGTCTATTTCGACGGGAGTTGAACGCGGCTTACAATCTTGCATTCCGAACTTGAGTAGAATTTTTTCAATGTATCGTGATTGGTTCATAGTTATAGATTCATTTTCACAGATAAATTTTATACCAAGGAACCATGACAGTCGTCCAAGATCGGCCATTTAAAATTTTTTATTTAATTCATTTTTAACATCTTTTAAAGTGTTGTCACAGTTTGAGGCGAGTAATATATCGTCAACCCCAAAAAACAAAATCAACAATTTATTACCTACATGTTTGGTATACATGCACGCGTCTACGGGACATTGTTTGAATTCCTGTTTTATTAAATAATTATGGAGTGTTAAATTCCAATTGTGTGCACTTTGTTTTAGTCCATATAATGATTTATTTAATTTCCACACCCAATTTTTATTTTTCATTTTAAATCCCTCTGGAGGGTAAATATAGATTTTACAGTAAATTGGAGCATTTAAATAAGCATTTTTACATTAATTTGATGTATTTTTAAATTGTATTGAGCGGCAAGTTGTAATAAAATTCTAATTGTCGTTAAATTTGTCGTTGGTGAAAATGTTGCCAAATATTCCACTCCAGAAATTTGTGAGAAACCTTTCGCCACAAATCTTGCTTTAAAAGTTTCACTGCCAGAAGCTGTGATATTTTTGGAAAAACCCCAGCGTGAAGAAATTATATTTTTATTTGTTGGTTTTGCCACTATTTCGTATGTGTTGTTTTCAGATAAAGCTTTTAATTTTGATACCATAGCTTGTTCCCATTCTTTGTGATTTTCTGAATTAATCGCCTCATTATAACTTTCCGGTGCGCTGTTCAACGAATAACAGTAATCCACGGCGTAATCTTGTATCTTTTCAATTTGTAAGAAGGCTTGGCCTTTTTCGCTTCCTTATTGGGTATCGACGTGTCTGGTTAATATTTTCGTCAGGAGTTCTACTGTAATTGTCGTCGTTATTAATATTTTCATTGTGATCGATTAAGATACTAGGTAATATTTCACGTTTTTCATCCACTGGATCGCCATTTTTTAAATTTAATGTATAATTGAATTTTACACATCTAACCCTTTTTATGGCATTTTGGTTTGGGAAGTAGATTAAATATGCCGGACTATTTTTATCGTAACCTACGAAAGTACCTTTTTCGCTTTTAGTATTTAGTTTACTGTTGTTTTCTATAAATGGAAAACAATCAGAACCAAATAGATGCATTCTGTTCATTTTAGGTTTTACACCGCAAAACGCTTCATACGGCGTTTTTCCTAGCCTCTTATTGAACGATCTATTTCTGATATATGCTGCTGCCATTAAAGCGTACAACCATAAACTATGCGCTAATTTCGATTCGATAAGTAGGCATCTTGTCATCTCAAAAAGGGTTCGCCATGCCCTTTCAGCGTTGCCATTTTGGAAGGGGGAATACGGCGCTGATTTTTCGTGTTTAATACGGTGGTTAATTAATAGAAGTTCAAAGCCTTTACTAGTAAATTCAGTCCCATTGTCTGAGCGAATACATTTTACTGAACCGTACGTGGCAATATCAGCTAAATATTTCTTAGTGGCGAGGATAGTGTCGGATTTGTTTTTTTTTTTTAGAAAATAAACCATAATTAAACCGGAAAAATCATCAATAAAGTTTAAAACGTACCTTAGATTATTTCTCCGCATCGGGCTGATCGGACCTGCTAAGTCACAATACACAAGTGAGAGAATTTTCGTAGCTTTTTTGTCTGGTGTTCGGCTTATATCTTTTGTCATTTTCCCCTGCGTACACACATCACAATTTGGGAGATCGTCTGAAGGTATTGTTTTCATGCCTTCGACTACGTTTGGTAATTTTTTAGTATCAGCTGTATTGCAGTGTCTTAGAATTTTATGCCAGGTTTCCAAGTCGTGACAGGCAGTTTTTGAGTGAACCATACTTTTTAAATAATATAGTCGACCATTTTCTTTAATGTCAAATACAGTTCCATTGGGGTATATCAATTTTGATTTATTTTGGCCAAATTATATATTCGCGCCTTGTTTAATTGCAACCTGCACGGAAAATATGTCTTGCTTAAATGTAGGTATGAACAGAGCATTTTTTAGAATACAGTTACAGATTTCGCCGTTATTATTTTTTAGGTATATTTTAGCATCGCCTCTTTTCAAGACTGTATCATTTATTTGACTACCGTCGGCAAGTTCGACAAAATGACTTTGAGGATTAAAGTTTGAATCAAAATTAATAAAATCAGATTCCTTGGTGATAACGTGCGCTGTAGCACCACAGTCAACAAATAGATTTTTACCGTGTGTGGTATTGTCAAAGTTACATGTGAATAGAAATGTATGTTCTTCCTCAAAATTCTCAACGTTTTTTACGGAGTCCATTTTAGAGCGTTTATATCGACATTGTTCTTAAACTATACAAAAAAAATCAAACTTTTAATAAAATGTTCAGGATTTATTAAATAATTATTGGATATTTATAATTTGAACTTTTGCATATTCTTTATTATTTTAAATGCACGTGAACCCAATGAATATAATTATTTTCCAGGTGCTACATCTTAAGAAAACATCAGTGAAACAACTACTGAAAAAGATGAACTACCAGCTAACAAAAGACGGGTTTTCGTTCTATTCAGATCCGCCATTTTCGCAAGCTAGATCAAAGCATATTTTGCCAGATGTTTGTATACTCTACCAAAAAAAGTAAAAAAAATATAATGTGCAAAGAATCTGGCAAAAGAACCAGGGAAAAGCTTGTAAGATGATCGACCATAGAAATTGCTAATTTCAAACGAGCAGCAGAAGAGAATAAAAATGAAACAATTCTCATGAAAATAAGAAATGAAGATTGTACGACAATCGAGGTGAAATACCATAACACCTGCTACCGTGACTTCACTCAATATTTGACTAAACCAACCAAAACCAAACAGATTGATCAAACTGCATACCGTAAAGCATATGAGGTATTTCCCAAATTAGCTCAAACACGAATTATTGAAAACAAATAAATCATGAGACTCAAAAAATTAAAAGACTTGTTTGTCAAACAGATTAAAATAATACATAAAATTTATGCGTATTTATATAAAACTGGATATTTAAAAGAAAGGTTAACTAAAAGATGTCCTTAACTATGCTTTATCCCTCGTAAAATGAGATCACAAGGTTACCTCGTTTATGCAAATGATATTACAGTGTCTTTTCTTGTAGAAGAGAAAACAATACTCCACGAGGAAACACATACCACAACTGCAAGTGAAACCGACTCATCAGAAAATGACACAAACTTGCAATCAAAACAACAAACAAGTCATGTACACTCAGATCCAAATCCTCTGTCTAACTTGTATATAACTGCTATGGATCTGAGAAACATTATTAGCCAAGTGAAAGCTCTTTTGTTATAGCCACTGATAGCAGAAGCATTAAATTTATGAGAGACTGAAAAGACAATACGCCATGTTTTATTTAATTTTCTTGCATGGATAGTTGGAGAATCTGAAGATTTATGTACTGAAAAAAAATAGTAAATATACAGAAAGCTTTTTTCCATTTCACAAGACATTATATTCTTGGCTTCTAATGGACGTATATTAATGCCAAAACATTTATCACTTGGTATGGTTGTACGCCATCTTTCTGGATCTGCTCAAGTGATCGGCTTATTAAATGGTTTGGGACATTGTGTTCTTCATTCAGTTTTTTAAAACCACTATAGAGCACTAGCTGAACTTGTGATTAATCGTGGAGAAAATTCTATTTCATCCTCTATCCAGGCAGGTATTGCAACAACTTTGGTTTGGGATATTAATTACTTTGGCAAGGAAACTCTATCTGGAGATGGAACAATCACTAACACAAATAGGATAATTATACAAAACAATACATCAATCAGACCATGTTCCTCTAACATTGTAGTAGAATAACTCAAAAGAACAAGGAAAAGAACATTGGAGCCACCATAAGTAAATATAGCTACATACGCTGAAGAAAAGAAAGGAAGGATAGCCCACTGCCATTTGCTGAACATGTTTCACTTAAGTCTGATTACATATTTTGCTCTGCAAAATTCTATAAAACTTGATATAACAAACTATATCACAAAATTCAGCAATGAGAATATGTTACTACCTTAGACTGAATTTAACCAACTCCTGTGCAAAAGGAGGTCCGATCAAAATTTACTATAGTTTATTTACCTGTAATTAATGTTAGCCTTACAGAAATGCATGCAGTTTTACACTTATACAAAAGAGCATTGACATTGCAAATCAACTCGAGTTAGAGACTGTTGTCAAAGGCACAGTTGATCAGATGTAGAAATCCACATTACACGAAGAGATTGGTTATTCGACTTGGTGCCTTTCATACAGACTTGGGTGTCTGGAAAAGTATTTCTGAGATACTGTACTTCAAGATATTCTTATTGAATCAGAAGTTGTTGCTGTAAGTTCAATAAATGGAGTTTTCACAGGGAGACACTACAACTGACCAGTTAGAGCTCATAAATTAGTAGTCGAAGTAATGCCGCATATGCGTCTGACAACTTATTTAGAGAGCATTTCTGAAAAACAGAGACGAAAAACAAAGTAAAAGATGCATTTTATAAAATTAGTAAAGATGGCACTAACGACGACGACGACTCTGGACTGCTGATGATAGTAATGATGACGTGGCCTAAGCAATGATCAATCTCAAATAAAACCATTTATGATTTTATTTACTAAAATATTTAGTTTTTTTTTGTTTAATTTTCATTAAACTGGCAATAAATGATAGCTTAATTGTTTTTTGTTTTAAATCTGTGTGATTAATCATAAGTTAAAGAAGAAAAAAAAACAAAAATAAATATTGACAAATATTGTATATTGTTCCAATTTAATGTGAACGAACCAATGTGAAAATAACATCAAATTTTAACAAATACCTAGGTTAAAATAATATTGCTACATACAAAATATAGCAATAAATTCGTATGACTAGTAATATTGATAGAATATATGTGCCTCTAAAGGATGAATATAAAAATCTAACAAAAATGTTTTTTTTAAGTTATACATAAATCAGATTAGAACAATATCAAAGAAACTGTTTGAAAAAAGTCTTTTTCACAAATATTCACCAACATTGAAACAGTAAATAAATTTAATCATTATATATTATTCATATATTAAATAATGCAGAATATAATTGGGAATAAAATGTGCTAAACTAAAAGTCTGTATGTTTATTGGTTTCGGTACTAATAGGGTTTAAGTAAGTCATCATGTTCCATTTGAATGGTTGTCGGCCATCTTTAAATATAGCTGCCGTTCTCACTAATGCGCAACATTTGTGCTTGTGAAAAATTATTATGTTCATGAGTCTATTGGCATTCAGTTTATACCATTTTTTTCTTCCAACGCCAATGGAGGTCACAGAATAAAGGGATTTTGACCTTTGGTCTCGTAACCTATATCCGCTAAAAAATAGGTTTTATGCAATTAATAATTTACCTCCTTTATGGGCGAGATAGCCATTTCCCCCCTCTTTCCCCCCTTCTTCTGAATCTCTTTTTCATGTTTCTTTCTTTTTCTTCTGAATCTCTTTTTTCCCTTTCTTATTTTTTCCCTCAGAACTTTTTTCTCTCTTTTTTGTCATCCAAGTTATTTTATATCATCTGAAAGGTGGCCCCTTTATTGACATAAAACACATGCCATGCCGCCGATATTTTCGTGTATGTCAGTCCAGACACTGTATCGCTAAAATTTTAATTTTACTTTTTTGAGAAATTAATTTTTCTTCACGATAGGAAACGAAAACTATGCAACCATTATATCGGAATAGAATATATCATCATCATCATCATCATCATCACAACAACTACTATTACTACTACTATTACTACTACTATTATTATTATTATTATTATTATTATTATTATTATTATTACTACTACTACTATGTCTTTTACCCGATAGTTGGAATTTCTTAAACCTAGTGTTAACCACCCTTACTATCGCACCTAACCTTTAGTTCGTAAGCGAGGTGATTTGGTGCTGCCCGGTGCATTAAAATATTTTATCGAGTGAATTAGTTGCCTTAGAGATTTGATCATTACTATCACTGACATCTCGGACATAGTTCTCTGGCTTTAAAAAGTGAACAACTAGAAAAGTTATGTTTCTTTTTTTTGGTTATGTATAAATGTGTTTTTGCTCAGTGAACATAATATTCGGATTTATTCTGCTTTAATTACTTGCACCATATTTCATTATCTGATTATCACTTAAGGCGCGGTTTGGTTTCTCAGACATGAAGTTTGGTTTCAGTATTCTCAACGTTTGTTTACATAATATTGGACATAAGAGATAGTTGCGTGTATGCGAACTTGTCTGCGAACTTTTATACGTATTGTTGTGGAGACGCCCACTAATTAGAATACGTGGGTGAACAAGCTATAGATAAAGGTATCAAGTCAGCAAGACCGGGGAGCTGTGTTCGAACGCCGGATAGGCAAGACACATGTGCCGGTTGCTCCATGAAAGACTTTAACACGCCCTCTGCCGGACAACCTTCCAACTGCAGTACAACTGCACCTTTGTAAATATGTATTATATTTTCGTCTTAATATATTTGTTTTACCTTTACTTTCTGCGTTCTTGTTGTTATTGATACAGACACAACACGTACAAAGAGCTAAACTGGCATGTCTGCCTATTAAATGTCTGTCTTAACGTGTCTGTCTATTATTCACACATGTTTCCCACTAGTACATATAATGTTTATTATGTCAGAAAATATCTTTCAATCAATGGTGAGACGAGGAATTCATCCGAGAATCCTTCCCTCAAAAATATGAAACATGAACAACAAACTGTTCTTATGGTTGGGGAATTACAGATGCGTTCAAGATGTTGGAAAAGTGAGATGCTTAAACGGTTGCCTGTACGTTATATGCCTTTTCATAAACTAAAACAAATAAAAAGTACATATATGTTTAAAATATCAAATTATCACCGGTGTTTGCTCTCATAACGTGTTTATGCCACTTTTACTCATAGCCTTATCATGGTTGGTATAGTAGGGTACACGTGTCTCCTAAGCCTTGGTAGAGCAATTCGCCGAGAAATAACTCCGGAGTAACACCTAATACACACGATCAAATACTTTTGCGGATGTGATATAATATGAAAATTGTAAGCTAATAGGTCGTTCTCGACTGGGCAGTAATATGATAATACGATATTCTCTCTTCCAATACTACTAGTTGGTTTCTGGCTCGGTCATCGGAATAGTGATATCACTAGATCTAGTCATGCTGATAAGTGATAAATACGGCATGTGTGAACTGCCATCGTGTAATTATATATATATATATATATATACATATATATACGTATATATATATAGGTATATATATGTATATATATATATATTATTGTTGCATAATTTTTCTTTCCTATCCACTAAAACTCTTGTGTTTATCAAAAGTGCTCGATAGAACCAAAAAAGGGTGTTTATAGTATGTTTATTCATGCATATATTATTGGCTACATATGTGCGTACATGTGTTTGTAGTGCTTCTATTCAGAGAGTACCACTCTATGAAATGACTTTTCTCCGGCCTAAAAGGTTTGTATAAATAAACACACTATATATATATACAAATTAGAAAAGCATTTTTTACAAGGCATTACACTGGTTAAACAAATGTTTTTTATAAGCTTTAAAAATACAGATATAAGATTTAATTTGAAATGTAACAATTTTCCAAGTGCACTTTTATTAACTTTACAAAATAAAATATAAAAAAGTAATTTTAATTGAATCTAAAATTACTTTGAATTTATTTTATGTTATGCACATTTTGTTAAAAAAATTAATTTTAATTATTATTTATCAATTAATGATATAGATATATTATTTTCAACTAACGCATGAGCTATTGCCAGGTGACTAGAAAAAACATAAAAAATAAAGTACTTTTAGCTAAAAATGTATTTGTACGCATGCTCAGAAGTTAATCGATTTACTCCTCCCAAGTTAACACATTTTTGTTTACAATTTTTCTCCTTTCGCAGCTATTTTTACAAGCTAAAACATAATCGAAAGTTGTCTCAAGGTTCACATACTTTGTACATCAGGTTTCGTGTCTGTAGACTAAATATTCAGAGAGGAGTTTTGCAAAACAATATTTTGCACACATAAACAAAGTCACATACAGAGTCACATACAAAGTCTGGCTGCATAATCTACACGGTGTCCACAAAGTCTGGCTACATAATCTACACGATGTCTACAAAGTCTGGCTGCATAATCTACACGGTGCCCACAAAGTCTGGCTGCATAATCTACACGGTGCCCACAAAGTCTGGCTGCATAATCTACACGGTGCCCACAAAGTCTGGCTGCATAATCTACACGGTGTCCACAAAGTCTGGCTGCATAATCTACACGGTATCCACAAAGTCTGGCTACATAATCTACACGGTGTCTACAAAGTCTTGCTGCATAATCTACACGGTGCCCACAAAGTCTGGCTGCATAATCTACACGGTGTCCACAAAGTCTGGCTTCATAATCTACACGGTGCCCACAAAGTCTGGCTGCATAATCTACACGGTGCCCACAAAGTCTGGCTGCATAATCTACACGGTGTCCACAAAGTCTGGCTACATAATCTACACGGTGCCCAAAAAGTCTGGCTGCATAATCTACACGTTTTCCACAAAGTCTGGCTGCATAATCTACACGGTGTCCACAAAGTCTGGCTGCATAATCTACACGGTGCCCACAAAGTCTGGCTGCATAATCTACACGGTGTCCACAAAGTCTGGCTGCATAATCTACACGGTGTCCACAAAGTCTGGCTGCATAATCTACACGGTGTCCACAAAGTCTGGCTGCATAATCTACACGGTGTCCACAAAGTCTGGCTGCATGATCTACACGGTGCCCACAAAGTCTGGCTGCATAATCTACACGGTGTCCACAAAGTCTGGCTGCATAATCTACACGGTGTCCACAAAGTCTGGCTGCATAATCTACACGGTGTCCACAAAGTCTGGCTGCATAATCTACACGGTGCCCACAAAGTCTGGCTGCATAATCTACAGGGTGTCCACAAAGTCTGGCTGCATAATCTACACGGTGCCCACAAAGTCTGGCTGCATAATCTACACGGTGCCCACAAAGTCTGGCTGCATAATCTACACAGTGTCCACAAAGTCTGGCTGCATAATCTACACGGTGCCCACAAAGTCTGGCTGCATAATCTACACGGTGCCCACAAAGTCTCGCTTCATAATCTACACGGCGCTCACAACGTCTGGCTGCATAATGAAGCCAGACTTTGTGGACACCCTGTATATATGTGTCCGCTTGAACGTTTTCATTCTGAATTCTATGCAATTATTCACATTTTTTTTACAAAGGAGATACTACTTATTAATGTCAGGAGGCCACTCGAGGATGAAGGTTAATGAGTGTACAGTAATAAATGAGACAATATCGTAGTAATCGTTAGTATTGGAAATTTAGTAAATTGGATTACTTAAGGGACTACTCATTAAGAACATGGTTTAGGCACAGATAAAGATTGGGGGAAATTATTCATATTGGTTTAAGGAAGACGAGTGTTTTCGTGAAAGTTTGGCGAGGGGGAATCATAGATTAAAACAAAGACGAGCACTTGCTATGAAGATACCGATAAAGCAGAGACAGGCTCGCAACGTCTCTTTTCTGAGAAAGCGGTTGCAGGGATGAGAAAAGAGTAGACTACCAAGTCTATTTTGAACTCTGTTTAGGCAGGATAAGTTGCTTCTAGCAGCTTATCCTGCCCAGATGCGGCAACGGTAATCTGTCCTTGGATGTACCTGTCTCTTATACAGGTAGAGGAATTGTATCAACTGGAGCAGTAGAAACGTCCCATCATTTGTCCAGCGACCTTGACAACGGATTTGATGTTCATGTTTTATTTCAGATCATCAATAAATGCCAGACCCAAAATCTTGTCAAAACACGGAGCAATTCATTTAGATTAATGTCAGACGGAGATAAGAGCGTTGATGATGTAAAAATAGAGGCTTGGTTTTAGATGCATTAAAAGTAACCAGCCACCTATTACCCCATTATACCACGTGTTCAAGATCAGAGGAGAAAGAATCAGAGAGAACTTAGTAATTTACAGCCTTTGAAGTGTTGCAATAGATGGTAGTGTCGCCAACATAAATGTCTACGAATGATCTTACGGTGTCATTTGGGAGATCAATTATGTAAATAAGGAAGGATTGGCCTGATTAATACTGTGAGCTTCTGATTACTGCCCATCAATCGTTACTCTTATGAATCTATAAGAGAGAAATGATTTAATAATTGAGAAGACATTTCCAGCTATACCGTAGCTGAAGATCTTAGTAGTGGAAATTTAGCATTAGATTCATCTTTATGCCATACCCTATTTAAGGCCTTTGATATATATGGAAGCATATATATGGAAGCAATGGAAAAGGTTATTTCTGTTCGAAATGGCAGCAGCAAGTCCTGGCTGTTAATTTTTTTACGGTTTTTGAAGGGTATAAAGCGGTCTATGCCGACAATTAACCATTCCTTCAGGTCTGATACTACAGAGGATACATCCTTTTAAAACATATAACACAGAGGCAGATCTGATATATATGTACGGAAGCTATCCCAGTCAGCCATAAAGTATCGACATACTGTACAATGGAGAGTTACGCCTGTGGATTATTACATTTCGTTTTTATCTAAACTGATACAACCAGATGGTCGGAAGATCCTAGTGGAGATAGAATGTACGATGAGCATAACTCAGGCAATTTGTAAAAAAAAAAGATTTATGAGACTTGCATACTGTACAAACTATTGCTAAAAGAATTAAGCATAATCGTTAAATGAAACTAAGCATCTAATAAGAAATAATACATATGAACAAGTAATTAATGAACGCTTGTTTTTCAAAGGTATATGCAAATTAGTTAACCTTCACGAAATTGCTTGCATATCCATGACCGAGTATATTAAGAAGTTCGTTTAAATAATTTCTAAATAGAAACGTATACTTTAAGCATCAATGCCAGAGCGAAAAATAGCTCAACTTTATAGGTATATACATAGACATAAATGTCAATATGTGTGCATGTATAAATTATAGAACGGAAGCTGCATAAATTAGAAGGTTATTCCTATTTAAAATTGTTTGGAAAGACAATTAAAGTGCTCCTGACTCTCTAAATTTCACATACGGAAAAATAAAAACAGAACCGCTTTCATAATTTTAAATATATAATTTTTTTTTATTTTATAAAATCTAACTGACATAAAGAAATTCCTACTGGATAAACAATGCCAGTAACCGAATGTCTACGTGGCCCCTTCTATTAGACCTACAGGAGATGGATTTCTGATTAAAACTTTACACATATACATCCTCTTTGGTGGAATTTAAATATATAATCATATTTAATTCTCTTGGGAAAACCAGGAATACATCTCTACGTATCCTTTAGTGTGCCCAATCGTTGTATACTCCCTCTAAAGATGTTATGAGCGTATATATATATTTATGACTTTTCAAAATTTCAGTTTTTTCGAGCATATAAGGCGACGAAATAGAGAAGGATCAATATAAAAAAAAGTCATATGGTGTTATGAATAAAGCTGGAAAAGGACGTAGTATACCTCATTCAATCCCGACCAACGTCGGTCTTCTTGCCAAAAATAAAAAAGAAACTGAAAAAAAAAAAAACTATTCTCTTTTAATAATTTATTTCTCTATATACGTTAACGTTAAAAAAGAATAAAAAATAATTCCATTTTCTTTCTCTGACCTACAATAAGAATGATTAGTATGTTTTCCCTCTCTTCCATTATGTATAATGAAGAGAAGTAATTGCAAGCATGCCATTTACATTTGAAAGTGCTTTCATCTTGCCCTTAAGCAAAATGACATATACTGAACTTAATGTATAATTTAAAAAATGACGCATAATTAACACACGTTATGTAAGCATATTATATTTGATAGAATGCTCGTCCATGGCGTGTAAAACTAATTCTCCGAACAAAATAATTCTGCACCATTTTTATGTCCTTTTGGAAAGAATAAAATCAACATATAAATCTATATATCTATAAAAGTTAAATTTTCTGTGTGTGTGTGTGTCTTTGTGTGTACATATCCCTACCAAATCACTCTGTCAATTTTCAGTCTACAGACTCGAGATTTGAAATAAAGGGTATTGGGAAATTTTTTAAATTAGGTTTTGGCCAAAAACTTTGGCTGTCAAAGGGTCAAAGTTCAACGATTTGACTTTTGAAAACTCTACCAACCTCCTCCACCAATTTTGGGTCTAAACACTTGAAAATTTAGATATAGGTACCACGGACAAGGATCAAACTTTTCAATTTGATTCGAGCCCAAAACAATAAATATTAAGAGGTTAGAATTATGGTCAAAGTAAAAAAAAAAGTTGACCTCTCAGCCAATTTTTGGTCTAAATCTTTTAAATTTTACAGAAAGTGTATTCAGACACTGAGCAAGCTTTTTAATAGGTTTTTGGCCGGTGTCAAAGTTCAAATGATTTGGACTTTGCGGTCTCTAGCAAACTATTCAGCACATTTTGAGTCTAAACATTTGAAGTCTTACATAAAGAGTATGCAGGCATACAGTAAGTTTTTAAATAAGTTTTTGGGCGAAAATTTGAAATAGTTGACCTTTGCAGACTCTACCTAATTCTTCCACCAATTTTGGGTTTAAACACTTGAAATTTTAAATTTTAATGTAGGTTACCTGAACTTTTTAAGGCAAAATTTTAATATATATATATATATATATTAACGAATTGACCCCAAAAGTTAGGGTAACCTACATTAAAAATTTAGTGTTTAGACCCAATATATATATATATATATATATATATATATATATATATATGCACATAAAATTATGAATAGTACATAGGGTCCGAGCAAAGCTGAACAGTTAATACTAAACCTTATATTTTGAATTCTATTAAAATTTTTGATCCAAATCCATTACATGGCTTAGATTCTGAGAAAATATTCAAGGTTTAATACATCTTGATGTGAAATTTAATCCATGAAATCCTGGTTGACTGAATCAAATTCAAATGATGTTTGATTGAATAATATTCAAATCATGCTTGATTGAATCAAATCCAAATCATGCTTGATTGGATCTAATTCAAATCCTGCTTGATTAGATCAAATTCAAATAATGCTCGATTTAATCAAATTCAAATCATGCTTGATTATATCAAAGTCAAATCCTGACTTATTGGATTAAAGTAATCTAATGCTTGATTGGATCAAATTCAAATCATGTGTGATTAGATCAAATTTAAATCATGTTTGATTTGATGAAATTCGAATCATGCTTGATTGTATCAAATTTAAATCATACCTGATTGGATCAAATTTAAATCATGCTTGAATTAATCAAATTAAAACCATGCTTGATTGGATCAAAGCAAATCATGCCGGATCGCGGCAAATTCATATGATGTTTATAGAATTAAATTTAAATAATGCTGGATTGGATCAAAGTCAAATCATGCCTTATTTGATCAAATTCAAATAATGCTTGATTAGATCAAAGCCAAATTATGCGTATTGGATCAAATTCGAATCATGCTTGATTGAATCAAATTCAAATCCTACTTGATTATATACAATTCAAATCCTACTTGATTATATACAATTCAAATCATACTTGATTAGATCAAATTTAAATCATGCTTTATTGGATCAAATTATGATTTATTGGATCAAATTCAAATCATGCTTGATTAGATCAAAGTCAAATCATGCCTGATTGGATAGAATTAAAATAATGCTTGATTGGATCAAATTCAAATCATGCATGATTTGATGAAATTCAAATCATGCGAGATTTGATTCAAATTTAAATCATGCATGATTTGATTCAAATTCAAATCATGCCTGACGGGATCAAATCATGCTTGATAAGGTCAAATATTAATCATGCTTAATAGAATCAAATTTAAATCATGCTTGATTGGATCAAAGTTAACTAATGCTTGATTGGATCAAAGTTAACTAATGCTTGATTGGATCAAATTTATATCCGTCTTGATTTGCTCAAATTGATATCATGCTTGATTGAATTTGTTGAAGGTCGACTGAATGCATGGAATAAACACCCCCTTCCAAGACTTGGAGTCCCTTTTGGATTTCAAATTGCCTTATATATGGAATGATGATTATTAGGTATTTTTGTCGTAGGTCCCATTTGCATACTTTACATGAATATGTCCAGTGTAATTTTTTTTATATCGGTTACGTTTTGGATTCACGTGAACTTTCGTTTCCTAGCAGATCTTCTCGGTTCAGGAGTATTTTGCGGAGGTTCCACTTGAAAAGTCTTATAAATTAATACTATGAGATCTTGTTCCTCATCCAGTATACTCTCTTCATGCTCTTGTAAGTAACATATTTTTAGTTGCTTCTGGTGCCTTTTATGAGTACTTTTCGGCCCTTTATGTAAATCAGGTCACCGATTCTCTTATCCACTATGCCTCGCTCCCAGAACGCAATGTTGTTTTTTTAGCACTTGAAAAATACCATCTCTTCGGAGATTAATGTTTTTCTAGATGCATGCCTAGTATTCTTTACTATATTCTGTTTCGGCAAGAGTTTGTCAAATACTCACTAAACTTTTCTGGCGAACATTAGTTCAGCTGGTGACACGTTTGACGGTGTTCTCTGGTTTGGCGTAATCTTGTACACATGTAGGAATTGCTGAAGCCCCTTGTCTGTTGGAACTCTTAAGGCTTTTTTCAGAGCGCGCTTTAAGGTGTCAACGAATCTTTCTGCGGGTCCATTGGATCACGGATGATATGGCGGCGTTGTTATGTCGTTAATTTGGTATAACTCACAGACATCCTTAAACTCTCCAGAAGTTAATTGCGACCCATTGTCACTCACAATACACTCTGACACACTGAACCGAGCAAATAATTAATGTAGAAAAGTTTTTGTGATATTGGTCGTTAGCTTCTTGCAGCGTAGCACTTCTAGATATTTTGTAAAACTATCTACCACTATTAAGTAGTAATATTCTTCTACTGGACTAGCGAAATCGATACGTAATCTAGTCCACGTGTGATCCGTCTTGGGCCATGGTTTGTGTACTTCTGTGGTTTTTTGCTGCTAACGCACACTCTTTACATTGACGAACCATGTTTGTGATATCCACATTTATGCCTAACCAATTTACAAAGCTCCGCATTAAGGTTTTGTTCTATTGATACTTGGGTGACCAATATAAATGTCCCGCAGTATTCTTTTCTGCACCCTTTTCGGAACTACGACCCTCTCATTCTATAAGAAAATGTCGTCACATAATGAATAGATCTTCTGCACTTTTTGATCATATGTTACAATTTTGTTTTTTATGTCTAAAATGAAATCATAATTTTTACTTCCTTTTTGAGTTCATTTAGTGTAACTGTCAGTTCTCTTACAATGTTGTTTTTCATGTTTTTTACCTCATAATCTGCTCTGATAGTTGAAATAGTCGATTCTTCGAATTTTTCTTATTGAACCGGTACGAGTCTTGATAAACTGTCCGCATTAATTATTTTTTTTAGGTGATAGATGCTTTATTTGAAAGTTATAATTGAGAAGAATTGTACCCCATCTATACAATCGATTTTCCGTATAAACGAGTAATCCTTTCTTCGACCCAAAGATTGAGATTTATGATCCGTTTTTAGCATAAAGTGCCTGCCGTAGATGTATCTATGAATTTTCGTTATGGCGAGTTTCTTTTTCGATCTGTAAATAACTTCTCTTTGTTGAAAGTAGTGTTCTAGAACCGTTTGTAATTGGTTTCCTTGAACCATCTGGCAGTATGTGTTTGATGCACGCTCCGACACCGTATGAACTTGCGCCACTTTCCACTACAATATTCAGTTTTAGATTTAATGGGTTAAAAGAGGTTGGATGTAAGCATTTTCTTGATTTCCTCAAAGCTTTCTTACACTCTACTGTCCATTCTCATGCCTTGCCTTGTTTCAATAGTTCACTCAACGGAGCATTTAGATTGTGCATTCCTTTATTGAACGCTTGATAGTAATTAGCGAGCCCAAGAAAACTTTGTAGCGTCGCCACGTTAGTAGGCGCTGGCATGTCTCTAATTTCATTGGAACTGTCCGGATCTGGTCGTCTGCCATTTTTGTTGTATCCTTAATATTCATTTCCTCCAATCCAAATTCGCACTTTGACTCTTTGACTTTAAACCCAAAGTCCTGATTTTTTAAATACTTGAATAAGATGCTCTAGATGTTCGTCGACTGTTGTGATCCTTACTATGATATTGTCTAAGTAGGCCACGCAAAGTCCAAATCATTCAACATGACGTCCATAGCTTGTGAAAAAATGGCAAATGCCACCTTAATACCAAACGGAAGCCTGTTGAATTTGAATAACCCTTTATGAGTGTTTATGCCTAGTAACTTTGAACATTCCTCTTCGACGGGAATTTGGAGATAGGCCTCCGATAACTCGATTTTTGAAAATATATATCTACAATTAAACTTGATCAAAATCTCTTCTGGACTCGGCAACGGGTAATGGTAATCCTTAATCGCCGAGTTCAAGCCTGTCGAAAAGTCAACACAGACTCTGTTTTGGTCTGATCTCTATTTGATGCACACAATGGAGCAGCCCATGAACTAATTTCTTCTTTCGAGATAATTCCCATTTTTCCCCAATCTATCAATTCTTCGTTATTTTCTTTTACTCCTGCAAAAAGAACGTTACTTTTCTTTTTAAAAATTGGCATAGTATTTTCCTTGAGCTCAAATTTGGCTTCAAACTTGTTACATTTTCCAAGACCAGGTCTGAAAATGTCCGTAAATTTTGTTTTTTAATTCTTCTTTAATGTCTTGCTTTGTTTGCGTGTTACTTTTGTATTTTTCTGCAAAACGAGTTAAAAAGTTTATCCAACAATTCGAATGTTTCAATGAAATCCGTACCCCACAAGTTTTCTCCATTTTTCAGAATAAAAACTTTTATTTTTTAATGATCCCGTTTAGCTTCATAGGAAGTACAACCTCGCCTTCGAAGTTAATTTTCTTGCCAGTTACTGTACGAGCTAGTTTCGTTGACCTCATTATCGTAAGCCTTTTAAAAAAAATTCCATGTTTTTTAGTTCATTATTGTTAGGTTTGATCCTGAATTAAGTTGAAATTTGATAATTTTTCTAAATATTTCAGTTGTCACATATTTCCTCAAATATCTGTCTGATTTTGTATTTGAACTTGTTTGTCTAAGTCGAATTTTCTTGTTTTACAACGCTTCCATTCTTATTACAAACGAAACATTTCCTCTTTCAAAATGGACAATTTTCTACCCAGCGTCTTTTTTATTTAATTTTTCTTATCTATTTTTTATAATACCATGATTTTCCTGGCTGATGGGTATTTTAATTGTTTTTTTATTTTCTTAATATAAGTAATACCAGCTTCTTCGATTTTTCGAAACTCTTCCTTTAAACTTACAACCCACTGGCAATCCTCTGCTAATTTCTGCGAAGTAAGGTTCTATTCAGATTCGAGTTTAGCCAAAACTCTACGTCTGATTTCGGAACTCTTACTTAGATGTTGAGCAAAAATTAAGCACTTGAAATCCTCAGCCGTAATCTATGCCAATCTGAAGTTGTCACAATGTCTATTTCTTATAAACGCATATGTTAAGTAATCCTAATCATTGGATCTAGAGACATTTATGCATAATCATCGCTTATGGCAAAGTGACATATTTGGTTCGAACGGCTCCTTTAGCAATTTGACTGTCTCCGAAAATTCCAACTCATTTGTTTTCCTCGGGAGAATAAAATCTACAAATTTGCTATGTTTCGTTGTACCTAGTTTTCTTAGTTCGACCAGCTTTCACAGTCCGTGGCAAAAATGTCTTCATAACGATTATAATACGATTCAAGCGTTTTCTCTTTGTCTGGTACGTTGTTGAAAGTTTCCAGCGAATTAAATATGGTGTTATTAGAATATGTGGAATTTCCTTCATTTGCCTGGTTGTTAAATTTCCCCAGGCTTAACCTTAGAATTTCTAATGCTTGTTCTGCATTTCTTCGGACCTTGACATTTTGCTTCTTTGTGTAATTTGGTTTGGAATTCCCTTTGTTCCTTTCGGATTTTTTTTATGATATTTCACGTTCTCTAACTGCAGGAGTGCGAACCGTTCTTCCTGTTTTCCTAGCCGTTCATCTTGTTTTTCTTGAAATTGTTGGTGCATTATTTGTTGTTCCCTATAATCATAGGCCAACTGTTCATTTTGACGTTTTGACGCTTTTGACTTTCTTGCTGTGATTTGAATAATTCTGTTATCACTTTGGCGAATTCTTCCATGTTTAAATAATAATGTATATGCAACAATGAATATACTTTTAATTTGTGTAAGCCACAAATATAATATAGGTTGAACAAAAAAAATTGAACCAACTTACGTCTTTTTTATTTCATGTCTTGCTTTTGACATCCGTAAGTCCATGATATTTTGATATTCTTTTATATGTTGTGAACAATCCATCGGTGATTTTTTTTCAACTCTCTGCAAGTATGAATTACTTCACTTGCAACAACAAAAACCCAACGTTTTTATAACTTTTTAAAATAAATTTTTCATTGTTCGTTCTTTTCTTTTTTTTCACTGTACTTCTGTTCGTGTATATTAACGAGAACCCTTTGATTTATTATCAGAGACAAATTTGTCACTATAGAATTGCACAAAAATATATTTTTTAAACATTTGTTACATTTTTAAAGTTGACACGGCGTATTTGTGAGTATTTTAATTCCACGCGTGGTTTAGCTGTCGAACCAGTTTTAAGGTGAATCGATGCAGCTAACTTTTTTTTTCAATTCAAAAGCGCCGCTATTGGTGTAACGACATATTTTAATTTTTTTCTGAGTGACAATTCCTTAATGCTTAACCGTCTTTTAACGACTTTTAGATATCATAACTTTCTGGCGTTCATCGTTAAGTTACGGTTGAACTTTTTTTCTGCATGCGTCACTTCCTTCGACGCATTTATTAAAGTAGCGGCTTTTAATTAATAATTTTTCCTCTTCCCCCTGGTTTCTTCAATAACTCGTTCCATTCACGAAAGCTCTTACGTATTAATTTTTCCGTATGGTTCTTTCGTAAACTCGTTGCCATTATTGAATGTCGACTGAATACATGGAATAAATGACTACAACACAGAAGTAAAGTAGAACATAAATTGAAAGCAAGAAAATATGTACAAATATTTACATAGCGTCCATTGGTATAGTCATGGGGAGACCGTCCCTGGAGAAGGTGTCAGCTGGTTGGTCGTCGACTCTCGGACTCGTGTCTCTCTGAGTCTCTTGCTGAGTATATCGTTGGGTCGCCCCCATCTTTACGATACCAACCATATTTATATAGTTTGCACTCCCCGTACGCTAATTAGGCAAATCCTAACACAACAGGATCAAATTCAAATCATGGTTGATTGGATCAAATTCAATTCATGCTTGATTATATCAAATTCAAATCGTGCTTGATTGGATCAAATTAAAATCATGCATGATTTAATGAAATCATGCTTGATTGGATCAAATTAAAATCATGGCTGATTGGATCAAATTCAAATCATGCTTGATTGGATCAAAGCAACTCATGCTTGATTGAATCAAATTGAAATCTTACTTTAAATTAATATTCAAACTATGCTTGATTGGATCATGCAAATTCAAATCATGTTTGATTGAATTAAATCAAATCTTGCTTGACCGAACAAAATTATATTATGCTTGGTTTATATCATGCTATGTTGGATCAAATTCAAATGTTGCATCCTTGATTGGATCAAAGTCGAATCATACTTGATCTGTTCAAATTTAAATGACACTTATTTGGGTCAAATTCAATGCAATGAATTTTGTTGTGACATGACCATTTGAGGGAGCGTTAGCTCCCCATTGGGGAGGTTGAGACCCTCCTAGGTCATGAGGGATGCCGGGTAAATAAGCTAAGATATGCTGAGATTGTCTGTTGAATGTTAATTGAATCCCGGACAGCGACGCGTGACCGATCAAAAGTACTTGAAATAAAACAGATATATATTTTATTGTTAAAATCAGACATAAATTTTATTGTTTGAAAGCGACGAGACCGGAAATGTCAGAACAATGTGGAAATGAGGCCAGACCTATCTTGGCATCGAGGACACCTGTTCAGACGAGAGCTTTCTGAATGACGGGTTTGACCGCTTGGGGTCGTGTGAAAAGATTTCATTGTTGCTCTCAGATTTTCATAACGGTGGACGGTTGGTTGAATTGCACACGCGCAAAATGGCTAGGGATTTCCCAGAAAACGTATTGAACTCCGATTGGTTGAATGGATCGACCGACCCACCCTGTGGCCCTTCTATAAAAAGCCAGTGCACGGTCGAAATTACCAGGTTGCGCTGGAATCTCGAGAGAACGAAACTCGCCCAAGGACGCCCCCCCCCTTCCGCCTATCCTGACCAGCCATCCAGTGACGGAGAAAGAGATTTGTGAGACTTGAAATGTTTTGGTGCACTGAATGATGTACATATGTAAAACAATCTGTAACTTTTGTGAAATTAACCTTTCGTTAGTAGAAAACCTTGAGTGTCTGTTTTGTCATTTCGGCGCGCATGCCAGCTTTGCTTTTGCCTTTCAGCAGAATTCAACACAGATACGTTGAGAATCCATGTGAAGGACTCCCGGTAGATTTTACATCACGAGCCACAGTTTCTAAAGAAGTTAGAGGCCAGTTGTTGACCTGAGCAAGGGAGACCCGCCACATTGTCATGTGAGATTGTTTCTATATTATTCTCATTTTAAACTCTTAAAATACTAGAAAGAAACCTTTATTTGGAAAATGTATATAGTAATTTGTTTCCTTGCACCTATTGTTAGAATTTCACAAACGTTAGCTGTATCTGGATATTTTAGTAGCTATCTTCGCAAAAATCTAAGTTAAATATAGCAATATTACGACTAATTTCAACTAGAATAGGGTCTTAAAATTTACAATTAGTATTTGGTTTGTTAAGAAGTTAATCCTTTACGTATACCTAACTCTCACTTTATAAAGATATGAGTCCTATTTTTTCCCAAAGTTATTAGTTACTTCACTTTCGAAGACTAACGTAGCACGAGCATGATTTTCAAACAAAAATTTATCCTTGTGTCAAATGCGACTGGCCCAACTGTAAGATATTTTAGAGGTAGCAAAGTGCCTACAGACAAACAGTTTTGATAAACATACCTCAAACTAATTTTGATAAGTAAAACATCAGAAGACATCCGGAAACACTTTTGGTATTGTACAGCTGGTTCATAAAGATAAGTAATAAGACATACAAGACCAAAACACGACAAGAAAATATACGCATCCAGTTTTCTTTCTCTAAATAAATAACTTCCAATTTTTTATGACTTAAAAATAAAGAAATTAACATATACAATATAGATTATTTTTCCTAACGGTACATATTCAAAATTGTCCCGGATACGCTGAAATCATTTTAGATTTTAATTTATATGTGTATCACAAAAATGAAAAATAAATACTACTTTTTAATATTCTTAAATTGAAAATATGAGTTATCTCCTTTGATATTTATTTTCCGTTTTAATTTCGCGACAATAATCGACTTTTTTTCATATTTCCAGTCGTCTGGGCGAAAATATTTTTTTCAGTAAACTGTATATGAAGTTGCCTTCTTATAGTGCTAATAGTTTATTAAAACAGTATTGGGTGAAAATTGTAAAATCAAGAGTAAAATTTGATATATCAGCTTGAATGCTATGTGGGCCCAACTCTTAAAATGTCACAGAATAAAATTGTTACAAAAACCTGTTTAGGTCCGATTTCTTTATTACATACAGACTCAACATATCAGTGTGAGTTTCCTCTTTATTATGGATGTTTCCTTATCATAAATAAGAGAAATGATAGATTGATATATGTATCAGGGTTTTGATAGACAGGATTATCTGTGAAATATTGCAATAAAACTATTTCGAGTAAATAATTAAAATTATAGCAGACATATGTAGCCATTGTTTTTCTTTTTTATGTCGGCTTAAAGCATTTCAAATTGAGATGCCACAAGTTATAAGAGACACACAAAAGAAAACATGAATTATTTTTTCGGACTATTGTCCTAATTTGGGTCAATGTCATATTTACATTGCGTCGACCGTTATATTCTCAGGACGTCGTCCACTGCTTTTTATCATAGTCGGAAATTTTCCGCTACTATTAAACTTCATCCTTTATTTAATCGAGTGATGTGGACTGCTTTTATTTCCTATTCATTGATTTAAGATATTTCGTGACACACATCTCTTTTTTTTCGTTAAATCTGTTTATCTGAACCCTTAACCTCACAAATGACACCGGGATGTTGGGTGTTCAATCGTTCATGAATTTGCTTAAAAAAAGAACCGCTAAAAGATATTTAGAAGGCACCCAAATGGCTTTGTGGTGTACTTACAAACTACAAAACAAATATTTTTAGTGGGTCGGTTACCAGACTCGAGGGATAAAACGTAAAAATGAACATTCGACAAAATCTCCAACTACGGTATAACTGAAAATGTCTTCTTAATTATTAAATCATTTCTCTCTGATAGATTCATAAGAGTAAAATGGTTGATGGGCAGAAATCAGAAGCTCGCACTATTAGAGCTGGAGTCCATTTTCTTGAGCCAAACTCCTTTCCTGATCTACATCATTGATCTCCCAATTAACAACCCAAGATCATTCATAGACATATATGCTGACTACACTGTCATCTATGACAACACTGCAGAAGAAGTAAATTACCAAGTTCCTCTGATCTTGATTACGTTGTGCAATGAGGAGAGAGGTGGCTGGTTAATTTTAATGCATCTATAACTAAGTTTCTATCTGTACATCATCAATGGTCTCATCTCCGTCTGGAATTAATTTTAATGGATGGCTCTCGTCTTGGGAAGATTCCATGTTTTGACAAACTTTTAGGTCTGACCTTTACTCCTGATCTGAGATGACGCATGTACAACAATTTCGTAGCCAGTGCTTCTGGGGAAAAGGGTGAGATCGTTCTACCGCTCCAGTAGATATATCACTATGCAATTTTCTACCTGTATAATTGCGAAGTACGTCCAAGGATGGGGTACTGTTGCCACATCTGGGCAGAGGCTGCTAGAATCACCTTATTCTGCCTTGACAGAGTTTAAAATAATTCGTAGTCTTTTCTCTACCCTGCAACCCCTTTCCTACAGAAGAGACATTGCTAGCCTCTTCTTTCTCGATATTTTCATAGCAAGTTCTCGTCTAAGTTCTAATCTAGGGTCCCCCTCTTCGCCAAACTTCCACAGAAAAACATTCGTCTAGCTTAAACCACTATCAATAATTTTCCCCACCCTTTATCTGTGCTTAAACCTAAACATAGATTCCATGAATAAACCTTTTTTAGAACTGCACGCCTGTGGAACTATCTTGTGTTTGCCTGCCTTCTATCTGACTACAATATGGTTGTCTTCAAGTCAAACGTGAACAAATTCTTGATGAGCTATCCCTTTTAAGTAATCCAATCCACCAAATTTTCACTACTAACGATTACTACGACATGTTCCCCTTCACTACTGTACAGTCATTGACCCTTATCTCCGAGTGACCTCCGGGCTTTGATAAGTGGTGATTCACAAAACAAAAACAAAAACACTCGACTGAAAAAACAACAAAAAAAACAAGAACCAAACAAACGCACTCGCTTGCTACTAGTTGTCAAAACAAACGGTTACCCTATATTACTTATTAGCTACCAGTAAGAAACAAGCCTATTTCCCCTTAATAAGTGCTTTTTTTATTAACGGATATTTTATTACATGAACTCACCAGGAAACGAGATTGGATGTGGATACCGACACGCTTACAAATCTCCACTAAAAGATAACCACTCGCCAAAGATCCAATGCTGGGTTCAGCTAAAAGCAATAAATAATACGGGATATTACAATAGCGAAAACGTTGTAAAGGTAACAAAAAGTATAAAAGGTAAATAATGTGAAGAACATCATCTCAGAAAAACTGTTCACTTCTAACACAGTAAGTTATTTATCAACCAAATTCAACATCTACGTCTTCTTTAGAAATGGTAATTTGACGTCTTGTGTCACTTAGTACACTGGACCGAATGGGTTAACAATTCGATGAGTATAGCACATTTATTGCAAGCCGAATCGAATATAACTGATGCTGCAAATAACGTAAGAGGCATATTTTTAATGATATTTATTCATAAATATCATTAAAACCCAGAAAATAAAAATAAACCTAATCAATAAGAGCGAAAAACGAAGCGCTCGTCATGAAATGATTGTCACGACTTGAATATTGGAATCTTTAATATATGGACAATTACAAATCATGTGTTCGAATTTATATTCAAACGAAGAAATACCAATTTCGTTCAGTTAACAACGGAAAAAAAAGTTAAGTTTGTTGCGATGAAAATTATATGTCAAAGCGAAGCTTTCAATGCAGGTTTTGCTTTCGTAACATCATAAATATAGATGAATATCTTACGAAAGCCAAGGAACGATTAAAAAAAGAAAAAAAAAGAACATGTTGTTCGTACATAAACGGTTCGGTATCATTACGCATAAATTATAGTAAATTGTACAGTGACTATTGATTCAGATGAAATCATCAAAATAGAAATTGAAGCAAATGATCACTGCGATGTGCATCTCGATGAGGATGCTGATGTTGATTGTTAAACACATTTGGTTTGTCTTTTTTTAAGAGAAAATCATCATATTAATTTTTTATATATATTATTTTAATTGGAATTCATTATTGAGATGAATATTATTCATATTAATTTATTTATTACGGACTATTATTTTCATTTTTCTTAGTTGTTGTTTCACGACGTTTCTGCCAACTATTCATCTGGTCTTCGTCAGGTGGTAACCGCGATGGATAGAAACTCCGAATCTCCCAACTGCATTCTCAGCAATTACTGTCATCCATAGTTGCTGTCGTCTCACCACGTTTTTGGCCAAGTGTGCCTCTGGCCGGCTTTGGGTAGGATTGAAACCGCTATCTTTAGACAATGCTCACCTGGAACCGTAGAGATTCAACGTCTCTATCAACTGCGCCACGTGCAGTTAGGAGATTCGAAGTTTCTATCCGTCGCGGTTACCACCTGACGAAGTTCAGAGAAATAGTTTTGAAACGTCGTGAAACCACAACTAAGAAAGATGTGATTAATAGTCCGCAATAAATAAATTAATATGTTCATTTTTTTTAACTATCAATTTAAAACGAGTTATTCTTAATTCATGACTGACACAAATATTTCTTTACACTTATGTTACATTTTTGCTTGGATCAGAAATGAATGCATTTGCCCTAATATCAGCATGAAAAATGTTGCATGTGTCAGAAGGTAAACCATTTTTGAATAAACTGAATATAGCAGAATTCGAGTTTAAGGAAATTTGTCGTAAAATAAAGAAAATTTTGAAGACAATGAGTAAAAGAGTTGGAATTTGTTCGTCAATTAAATTTAACGATTGCAAAAAATCATGAAATATTTAAAATAAGCAACTGCGGAATATATTTAAAAAATACTAACAAAAATATTAAATGAAGCCTTGAAAAACGCTCTGTATAAAAAAAAACAGTTTGAAAAATATTAAAATTGTGATAAAAAAGTAAAGGAACAAGTCAGACCATATCTAAACATTCTCTTATAGATCCAAATGACTAATTTTAATGAGACTGTAACTTTATCACGATGAAAAATATTTTTAAGAGGATTTAGCTATAAGATCAGACAGACAAGAAAATCCATCAGTTATTCAGAAAAGTTGGTCAAAATAAAAGACAAAAATGGTTTACAAAATGTCCAAATTGTTACGTTTGAAAAAAGCGCATACATCTTTATTATCTCTTCATAATATTGACTTCACAAACATTACGTATCTTGTTTATATCGTCAAATGGAGTGATTGAAGAAGAATTTAAAATTCCTCAGAATTATTCGATTTAGCTAGCGTTATTCGAAATCAAAATTTGTAAGAGTACAGTATTACTTTTGTAGGTATATAAATTAAATCTTTTTAGATTATTGTCTTTGTCAACATAATTTACCTACATCTAATTGTAAAATGAAGGTGCAATTAATTATTAATTTACAAAAATCCTTTTTTTACTCGATGTTGTTAATGATAAATAGCTATAAAATGACAATATTACTTTTTGTAATTGGTATATATTATATCTCTTCAAACTATTGCCTTTATTGACATCATTTATCTTCATATTATTGTGAAATAAGAGTTGAAAGAAAAATAGGTTTTCACGAGGAACATTTGTTTTTCTTCAACCTGGGCCGAGATCAAAAATTGTAAGATTACAGTATTACTATTTATAACTGATATATATATATATATATATATATATATATATATATATATATATATATATATATATATTTAATTATTATAGTAAAAAATAATTATGACAGCCCCTTTAAGAAATTCGTTTCTTATTGTTGAGCACTTTCAGTTGAATTAAAAGTCGGTCAATTTAGCTCTTATGCGTAGATCATCGTATGACGATTAGATCACTGTCTGTCTGGCGTAAATGAACACTTAAAATTAAGATGTTTAAAATTCAACGTTATTTCAAGCGGTTAATGGTAGCCGAATGGATTAGGTCTCCGCTAATCGAGCCAGAGATGTCTCGTGATACGGGGTTCGAATCGTTCGACTGGTAGTAATCGTGACACCCTGCACTGAATATTCCCGAAAGGATGAAACACTAGTGTCTGTAGGTATTTAATTATTATAGTAAAAAATAATTATATATATATATATATATATATATATATATACACACACACACTCTCTTCGGACTATTGTCTTTATCAACATCATTTACTTCATATTATTTTGAAATAGATGGGAGTTGCCAGGAATTAAAAATTTTCTGCGACTCTTTGTCAAATATGGCGTTTTTCCATGATCGATAATTATTATTAACATTATTTCACTTCATATCAGTACTCCCGGCAGTGATGTTTAACACCTATACTAACATTAAAGTGATATATTTATTAAGTGATCGTCGGCATGGCAGAAACTTTTGCTTCATTCATCATATTCCAGGCGCAATAACATTTTTCACTTCAGACTTTTATTTTAACCCTATTTTTGACAGTTGCGTGAATGCTATCTTACAAATATCACAGTATTATATTTGGTAAGTAAATGCGTGGGGAGGTAACAGAAACTTAGTTCATACTCAGCGTTGTATGGGTTTAGTAAAATTGTCCTTATCAGCATCATTTCTCTTCATACTTTGATTTTAACTCTACCTTTGGTAGCGTTGTGAATAGCTCCTTACTAAAATTATAGTAGTATACAAAGTTTATATGGATGAGGTCGTAACATACACTTTTGTTTTACTCAGGATTGTCAGGGAACAATAGATTCTCATTTACAACCTTATTGTGTTATATATTTGTATGTGAAATTGTTACAGGACTATACAATTAAAAATGTAATAACTATTTCGAGTATTATTAATAAACAGCCCTACTCTAAAAAATATTGCCGCAGTCTAGAACAATGTCTTCTTATGTAGTATAAAATAATTTATTCTGTAAAAACAAATATTTTAATATAAACAATTGTATATAAACTTGAAACCACCATGGAACATTTATCGAAACAAAATAAACATTGGCTTTAGTCTAGAAAGATTTCTTAGGTAGAATAAGAATAATTAATTCGGTAAAATTCTGCGTTAGATACGTTGTTAAAACAATATTTTCAATAAAAACTTTAGGAGGTATTTTCAAGCAAAGAGAAAAAACATTGATTATAAATAATATTTAAAAAAGATTTATTAAAAAATAAACTTTTGAAAAACTATTTTCGATATTATTTGTTAAAAATCTCATTTTCTTAATAAAATAAAAGTTGTCTCATTCTGGAAAGATTTTTTATGCGATATAAAGCAATAACATCTTCGAGATAATGGAAATCTAGATGGACCCGAAAGGAATTAAGAAAACGGTCATATTGCGGAATAACTGAGCCGAGCCTACTTCAACGTGAATTAGTATAAGCCCATTTAAACAGCACCTCTTGCGAGTGGAAATAGGAACTGCCGTATTCGGTGTTCTCAACAGTACACCATATTTATTCTGAACAATTAATTATTACTTATTTTCTATACATTTGTGTCCGTGAGAGCCAACTTTCCTTATTTAAAGACATAAAAGTAACGCATGTGTTTGTAAAATGTTTCCACATCTAATGTACGCAAATATATTTCGACTAGCAGTAAGACCCAACGTTGCACAAAATTGAATAAGAATCAACGAATATTTCACCCTTCCATATTTTATATGTCATCGAAATCGATGACATCTTCCATTTTTCAATCAAATCGATTGACGGCCTGCTCTAGTCGAGAGCGCACCGCGGTGAACCGAGAGAAAGATTCACATACTTCCCCGCAGTGACTTAGTATACAATATATTGTAGTTTACATTGCCCTGTAGAGAACCTATTGTTTATTTTATAAAATTATTTTATATAAAGGCTTGAATTAAAGTTTAAAAGGCAAAAGTCAAGTATCATGTTTCAATTGTGCTCGAAACATAAACATTCGTGTCGAACGCGCCCCTCTCATATCAAAGAAATTACTGTTAAATTTATATGGTGGGACCTTTCTGCTTGTGCGATAATAAAACTTTTCCGATACACTTATGATGTTAGTCTGTATAAGGCGTTAACTTTAGGCAAAATCGTTTGTTCCTTCTTTCATTTAATTTTTTTGGAATATCGATTATCGATATTTATCGACGACATTCCGATAAAAACCTATCTAGGAATACTACCAGGCACATAAAGTACATATTTGTGAAATTTAAAAAAATCAGTCCAGCTATTAGGAGTCCATAAGAAACGAGCTAACTCACACAGTTCCATTCACATAAAAGTAGATAGATAGTATATGCTTTTTATTTTTTCATTACAAAAATCTTTAAAAAAAAATTAATACGTCTTTATTTTTTGGTTACATATTACTTGAGACGAACGCACCTACTTGTGCTCTTATGAGATTCAAAAGTTTCGAAAATTGCGCTAAAATTTCTTTTTAACATCTCAAATACTGAGTTAGTTAAGAAGAACATTATTTTCCTCTTCCTAATTTACCATGTACATATGTTATAGTTTATATTTTTGGTGGTCACCTGGTCTTACTCGATCCCAAGATCAAATGTATCTAGTCTGGTGGAGTATCCAGTTTCATGCTGGTACGTGTGGTAACATCAATTGGAGAAGATACACCATTTCTCGTAAAAGCCAGTGTGGGTTTGCCATACTGAGGAGCCTGCGAATATTATGTGGTTTTGAATATTTCGTAAGGGTTTATTTGTAAAGAAAAGTATCTTCATGCCAAGCTGTCCTCATAGAGGTCTTAGACACTCGAAAGCAGTTTGTAGGAGGCATTCAAACTATCTCCTTCTCATATATGTTTAAGTATATGCTTTGCAAAAACTTAACTTCCTATGTTTGATGTATAAATCCTGTTTTAATAAAAACTTATGATGTAAGTTATTTCTTTTCCTTAAGTGAAAATAAAATTAAGTAAAATATATTTGTTTCTGATGTATACACACATGTTCCATTACATAAAAGTTTATTAATAAGTTTTGATATATAAAAACAGATTTCATTACGTAAGTTCTTTTGTAAAAAGTATTAATATGTGAGGCTTCACTTCTAAAGTGTTTGATTACGTAAGTGTTTTGTTAAATATATAGTTTTTCCTATTACACAAATACGCTCCTTTCATATATCGGATGTACGAAGTTAGGTTTTATTACGTAAGCATTTTCTAAACAATAAGAACTTCCGATACTTATTGCGTAAATCCTTTTAAAAAAGGATTGACTTCTGGTTACGTTTGCGTTTGGAAAATATTTTAAGTTTTGATGTGCGCATCGCATGAATGTTTATTAATAAATCTTAATTTTTTATAAACGTACATATTTTTTATAATTTTTAAATAACAAATTTCTGATTTGTTTGAAAGTGTTTTGAAAACTGCATTTACTTCTGTTATATGCAACCAATTGCGGACTTGTTTACGAAGTCTTAAGTTCTGATATATCGAGATATTTTTCATTACGTAAGTTCTTTTGTAAAATGTATGAACTTCCGACGTCTGTTACGTAAATCATTTTGAAAGACTTTAATTTTGATATATGTGTGCGTTTGTTTACGTAAGTGTTTTGTGAAATATCTGGTTACGCAACTATATGTATTTTATATGTCTGTATTACCCTGGTTTAAATCCTGATTTATGAAAATGTGTTTCATTGTGCAAGTGTTTTGTAAAAAAAAAAAATTATCTTCAAGTGCTTGTTTTAAAGAAGAATTAAAGTATGATGCAAGTAACATTTGTTTTTATATTATTTTTGTAAGTTCTCCAAAATCAAGGAGACGACTCTTTGCAGTTAAAAAATTAGTTTCTATATGAGTTACATACGAGTGTTTAATTCAGATTCTTGTTTATTTCACAAACGTTCAGTTTGTAAATAAATTGAAACCTAAATTTACCCTTTCCGAAGAACAAGAATTTATTTGGTCTACTGGAGTACTCAGCTTAGTGCTGTTATTTGAGGTAACATCACTAGGAGAAAGTGCACAATTTCTCGTATAGATCTTATTTGGGTTTCGAATGTTATGCACTTTTAAATATTTGTTCATTTTAACTTGTATCTTCATGCCAGCTTCTCCTGACAAGCCCCCCTACTCTATAGAGAGACTGAAGACGTTCGAGGATGTTATATGGCAGGTAATTACCACTGTTCAGTTGGGTTATGTTAATGTTGTGTAAAATATCTTAACTTTTGATGTACGTAAATATGTTTCGTTACGTAAGTAGTTTTATGTAAGCATCTCTTTAGATGCTTACATAAAACTGAATATTGAATATGTAAACGTTTCCATTCCTTACATACGTGTGCACGTTTCAATTCCTTACGTAAGTTTGAACGTTAATACTTTTAAGTGTTTTGCGACCAATCATCTCACATTTGCTATTTGATTCTAGGATTTAAATGTCTTTCTCGTTTTATTTTCAATTTCATCAAACTAAAATATTTACTTTATTACTGTCTTGTTTTTCGAATTCTTTCAATCAATTTATTAGAGGCAATTTATTTTCCTCTCTGCTGTAAACATCGTTTATCATTTTCTATTCCTCAAATAACGCATTTAGAATTTACTTCACATTCTTTCTAATCCCATTTTCGTCGTTCCAACTTTAAACTTATCTTCTCCGTTGTAACTTATTTGTGTTTCTCCTTTTACCCTGTTCCATTAACTTAAAAAGAGTTGCAGTCTTTATCATTATTTTTGTCTTTTCCTTCCCTTTGTACACCCATTTTGTGCACTATTTTACCCTGTTCCTTTCATCTACCTTAATCCTGACAATTCGATGTTTTACTTTAACTTTATGATTCATATTTTATCTTCATTGCCTACTGTTTTATTTACATTAATTATGCTATCATATCTGCTTAGTCTCTTTTCTAATTTACGGATGTCCTCGCTATATATACTTCACCCTTATATCTATTATACTTTACTAGGCTCTTTTTCTCCATGTAATTTTATTTTCCGTTTTCCTTCTGTTCTATCTATATTCACTAGATATCGTTTCTTGTTAGCTATTCAGTTCTCAGTTAACTAAAATTGATGTTATCAACCGATTATTACTAAAAAGTGATAATACGAAGGCGCAAACCTAATACCTAAACAACTGGTATGCACGAAGAAAAAATGTTTCTTCAATGTTCCATAAGAATCCAGTCTGATGAATCGAACATTGATGGACCGGGTTTCTACGTGATATTGAACACCATTTTCGCACCAGGATTCATATACTTCGAATCTCTAAATATCTTTAAGGAAAATTATATCAGTTTCTTCAGAACATGCATGACTAGCAATAGCAACTTAGTTATATATATTTCAATTTACATGTGAATAAAGTATTTCCACACTCCAATCATTTCGCTTGAACAGACTAACAATTATTACCGCCGTTTCATTTATCTGTTATTTGGTTATCATTATTATCCGTGATCTTCCGTAATCTTGGCACATTGATTTTCTTTAATGATATGTCCTTTCGCTTTTTCGGTAATGTTTCTTTTGCAAGCCAATCAAAGTAAATCTTTTATTGACAGGCACATCTGGTATTGTCCGTAAACAAATAAGTATTCTTGTGTACTTTTCTTTAAATCAATAAAACATATATTTTTTTATTTTTACTGATTTGTTTTCTATAATTTTCACATTGTAAATACTATATAATGAAATAAATTAAAATGTCGTATTTCCTGTTTGATGACGTCCGACACAAATACCGATTCCACCATATTTTTTGCAAAATTTCCTAATACAAAATTAATGCCATTATTTAATTACACATAACATTTTACTGAGTAGAGTTTGTATTTGATCTTAATATAGGGCTTCGTTTTCATTTGCAGCCAACATGTTTTCTACTTTTCCTCAGTTTGTCTCGATTTTTCCCTTTAGTTTGCTTTACCGCTGTTGCTGTAAAAATGTCTAATTTCTACTTGATTTGATTGCATTTTCTACGCTTCCTAGTAAGTTATTTGCTGTGTCTCCAGCTCGTCTTCATGATTCCATTCGATCAACCAGACCTTCGTTTCTTTGTCTCATCCTTTTATCTTCAGATCAACTTCATGTCCTCATTTGATCTGCAAACCAATCTTGTCAGTTCTCATTTTTCTGTTGTCTCCAAATCGTTTACATATTTACATTATCTTCATAACCTTCATCCCTTTTGCCTCTCATGTTTTCAGTTTGTCACCATGTTCTCATTATGTTATCAACTTAATTCTTTATTGGTCTTTTCTATCTTGTCTCAATGTCGTTCCAATGTCATCGTTCTATCAACTAACCCCTCTTCTCTACATTCGTATAATCTTTATTGCCTATAAATCTTTTCGTGCTGCTCTTTTTTTTTGTTTACAATAGAATCACCACTTATCACGGCCCAAATGACACTCGAGAATAAAGTGGTAAAAATATAATACCACAGCACTCGTTAGAAGTGTAAATTTGGTAAAATTGGATTACTTAAGGGGAACGGCTCATCCAGAACTTGTTCACATTGGACTTAAAGACGGTCATATTAAGCAGATAAACGAAAGAGAGTTCCACAGGTGTGCAGTTCTTAGAAAGTAGCTTTGTTCATGGAATCTGCATTTAGGTTTAGGCACAGATAAAGAGTGGAGAAAATAATTGATAGTGGTTTCAGCCAAACGAGTGTTTCTAGTGAATGTTTGGCGAGGGAGGACCATAGATTGGAGCTCAGACGAGCACTTACCATGAAAATAACGATAAAACAGAGACAGGCTTGCAGCGTTATTTCTGTGAGAAAGACATTGCAGAGAAGAGAAAAGGGCAGACCCCACTAGATTACGAAGTCTATTCTGGACCCTTCGATCTACTAAACCTTTCTTCGCTTCATTTGTCTTTTTTCTGTTGTTTTAGAGATCGTTTCTATGTTCCTATTTTATCTATTAATATCTACTATTATATTAAAAGAAAGACTGTGTGTGGAGGATGTGGCCCGCGCGCGTGTGTATGTGTGTGTGTGTGTGTGTGAGAGAGAGAGAGAGAGAGAGAGAGAGAGAGAGAGAGAGAGAGAGAGAGAGTTCCTTATTGACTCTTAAACGGCATGGTCGATTTTTGGAAATTTCATACAAACGTACTGCCTGGCAGTGTTCTTAGATAGGTTTTGTACCGGAATGTCTTCGATAAGTATCGATAATCGAAAAAATCTAATGAAAGAAAGAACAGGAAATTTTGACTTAAGTTAACGCTTTATACAGCCTGACACCATTTGAATAGTTTTATTATCGCACAAGCAAAAAAGCCTGCCATATAAAATCAACAATAGTTCTATGATAAATGCGCATTCGAAATGAATGATGTTTCAAGCACAATTGAACCATGATACTTGACGTTTGCATTTAAAACTTTAATTCAAACCATTGTATATAAATAATTTTGTAAAACCAACAATAGATTCTCCACAGTGCAATGTTGACTACAATCTATTGTGGATTAATCACCGCGAGGAGGCATCTGAAGCTTCCTCTATGCACCGCGATGGGCCCTCAACAAGAGTAGGCAATCAATCGATTTGATTGAAAAATGGGAATTTTCGCTGATTTTGATGACGATAAAAATGGAAATGTCGACCCTCATTCAATCTTGGGAAATGTCGCTTGTTTCTGCTAGTACATTATATTTCTTTGTGTTGTTTCCATCAAATATGCCGTCTATTACTTTGTTCCTCTTCTGTTGTTTCACGTTCTCGCATAAGTTCCCATTTGATCTTTTTCTTTTCTCTGTTGTAACCATCTCGAATCCATTCTTTCATTCGATCTATTCACATATGTTTCTTTGTGTTTCCAATTCTCTATATTACTATTCAATTGTTTTCATTTTTATGCTTATTTGTGTGCCATCTATCGTCTCCACGTTCATATTCCCTCCACACACGTCTCTTCTTTATTTGCCCCATTGTCTTAGTTTCCTTTCCATTTTTCATCTAACCAACTCTAATCTTTAGCTCTGTCATTCAGTATTACTCTCTCGTGTCAAGCATATCTTCATCTTTCCATTCCATTTACTCGCATCACGTTTTTCCCTTCGTCATTCACCCTTTCTTCCCTTTCTTCCCCCGTATTTATCCATCTTTTCCAATCTAACAAGATCGTCTATTTTGTTTTCATTCGTTTATTCTAACCTCGATCTTTAACTTCCTAACATAGTGCCTCCACACATTCGCATGCCTTTGTCCTCTCCACCTTTTTATTAGTAGTCTTAAATGCCCCACAGTGTAGCCCCGAGAAGCCATTCATGTAAAGTAGATTCTTGCATAGAAAAGCCCTCATAAATTAAGTTCTTTTGTTTCTCATTGTTCTTTAAATGTCCCGATTTCTTCGCACGCTTTGTGCCCGCCAATCCCCTACAACGTAAACCGATCTTCCTCGCATACAATGTTTTTATTCATGTTTTCCTTCCGTTTCCTATCCTCTTCTCTTACACATCTGGTTATTCTTTGTGTTTTTCTTTAATTTTTATCTCTAACTCTCTCTTTCACTTTTGTTTTTCTCGCTCTTTTCTATTTATACGGAGCCTTATTTCTTATGATTTCCTATGTTCTACTTCTTACGCATCTGGTTATTTTTTGCGTTTAGTATGTACTTTCCTCTCTCTCTCTCTCTCTCTCTCTCTCTCTATATATATATATATATATATATATATATATATATGTATATATATATATACACACATTATGCATATATATATGTATGTATGTGTACAGACACACAGACACACACACACACACACACACACACACACACACACACACACACACACACACACACATATATATATATATATATATATATATATATATATATAGTTGTTGTGGAGGAACCACCCTCTGAATGGACTCAACCACCGTCCATATATAGCCGAACTCTTAACGAAACCAGGTAGGGCTCTAGTTCCGGAGTTAACCTCACTTCCTCTGTGGAACGCAAAAGACTCTTTTTATTCTGTAACGCTTTGTTTGTCTTGTATTAATACACGTCTTGTCTTACAGCGTTGTTCTGTTTTCATTTTGGCTAATTTAGAGCCATAACAAGTATATATACAAGTTAGAAAAGCATTTCATCCAAGGCATGAAAATTGTTAAACAAAATTTTTTTTACTATAGGCTTTAAAAATAAAGGTACAAGATTCAATTTGAAATTTATTTATCTTCAAAGTGCACTTTTATAAATTTTACAAAGTAAGGTATAAAAATTTAATTTAAATTGAATCAAAAAATTACCTTGGATTTATTTTATGTAAATCCAAGGTAATTCGGTCTCTCTGGCCACAGCTTCCACCAGCATGCTTTGCAGGGCAGGATCGTGCACATCATTGTTTCTTCTGTTACATGTAAGTCGCACGTCGCTTTACAGCCGCCACCGCCACCCGGAAACACCCACATATAGGGAAGTGTCCCACCAGTTTTCTGCAGACGGAAAAAAACGCTCCAACGCGTGATATTGGATAGAACTTCCGGGATGTCACTACCTCCAGCAAAGTCCGTCTGCACTGCCGCTTACATGCAAGTCAAGAACTTTCGCTCCATCTTGCAGGTGCTCTGGCTCCTTGCACGACAGCCCGAAGCTCTCAAAGTGTTCTTTCACCGCCTGAGCAGACATGAGGCTCTCGTTCACAAAAATGTCGTCAATATACAACGACGTTGCCTGTCGCACGGCTTCATTCTGACGCCGGATTGCCTGCATAATCGCTGGCAAACAATAGCGAGTCCCTTTGATCTCGACCGTCTGGAGCGGCCACAGCAATTTCTCGACGCGTATCTGCAGGTAGGCTCTTCGCAGGTCCAGTACTTGTACGCCCCCTGCTACCGCCACTCCCTCAGTTTATGTGCGCAGACGTATGGGTCGCCGTGTTCATTGAGTTCCCGGTAATCCATGACGGGTCAGACTTTCTGTTTACTCTCTTGCCTGACGGCCATCAGAGGGATCAACCACCTTGGTGGCCCGCGCTCATCCTCTGAGTACGGAATCAGCCAGCCATTATCTACCCAAACCTGGAGTTCTGCCTAGTAGTGCCTCCTGAGTTATGCGGGAGGAGGATACTCCGTCAGCCGATTCCGTAATGACACTTGTAGCTGATCGCCTGACTACTTACAGGACGCGGTCCACGCGTTTGTGCCCTTGTCGTATTCCGTATGGTAGTCAGGTTCATCAAGAGTGATTGCCGCGCAGACCTGTTCCTCGCATTGGGAAAACCTCACATCACCGGCGCCGTCCACAGTGATTCCACCCCGCTGTTTAATAGCTTATATGGACAACGCTCACCCCACAACACACCAGCGAGCCTCCGCCAACGGTTAATACTGGGACCTTCTGTTTCGTCCATGCGGTGCAACATTTCTTGAGAGTTTGGGTGCTTCCGATGTCAACCACCCTTGAGCGCCTAGACCCATCAACTCGCACTGTCACTACAGGAAGCGGCTTGTTCAGTGTTGCTTTGGGGAGGGTGCTGCGCCGCGGCTTACTTCCTTGTCTGTTTCCTGGAAAATTCTGTGCTACGCAGCCTGGCTTGTCGAATTGGTGACAGCGTCCTCGTTTCCGTGCTCCATATCCGGGGTGCGCTTCACACCGCTTCTTCAGTTTCTGGCGGAGTAGTTTGGGGCCGCCACAGAGACCTGCTTTAGGATGTTTCGGGCTCTAGCCAACAACTCCTCCAACTCAAGCTCATTGAGCTTCGACAACGCCCGCAACAGCCGACTGGCGTCATCCGGGACCCCAGACAAAAATGCGCATGCCAATATTCGGTCGCTTGCACTGCCGAAGGGAGCAGCACGCTTCTTCTGGTCGGCCAGGTAGACGTCCACATTTTCCCTGGCTCAAGCTGACGTTCAGAGAATTGCCTCCAGGCAACAAAAGGGTTCGCACCGAATGCTTCCGCTTGTTTTATCTGCTCCATTGTCACCTCATCACCGAGCTGCTGGTACACAGTATACGCCACCTTAGTGAGCCCTAATGGGATGACCATAGCTGGATCCTTAATTTTGCACAACCAGCAAACGCGCTTGGCTTCTCCAGCCATTCAACCACCGAAGAACCAGCCGGGGACCCGTCAAACTCTGGTATCAGCTTCAGGTCGAATCTGTCCATGGTAAAAATGTACGCTGAAATAGCTTCTTGTTGCAAAGAAAAAAGAGTACACAAAACCTCAGCTCACTGCAGCAGCATCGTCCGACTGTACCTTTTGTAGACTCGTCTTCACCTCTCTCACATCTGCTTGAGTGGCCTGTTTTTATAAAAGGAAAAGTCCTCCAAATTTGTATACGTGGGCGAGAGCACACGAGATTCTGCGAGACTACATTTTTATATAAGGCCACAGGCGCCATCTTGAACCTTTTCAGCATCATGACGCTGCGTCGGCAAAGCGCACACCGAGGCCGTTTAAGAGGTAAGCCTGCGTTCCCACAATTTTCGCCACATAATTGTCCGCTCTTTAATTTGTCTGGATTTGATATTTAAAATTTTTATCTTGATTTTTTCTCGTATTGTCCTAAATATTTTTAAAGGAAATCTATATAAATTTGTTCCCCTATTTCAATCTAAACACCTTTTTAAAGAATATTAAACAAGTTTACATTCCAAGGAAGTTAATTATTTCTTTTTGGAAAATTTAAGATTTCTTATTTTTTAAGACTGCCCATAAAATAAGATGGTTGCATAGTGGCAGTAGGAAGAGAAATACAGACAAGTAGAAAGAGGGAGTGAGGGACAAATGTGTACGAATAGAGAGTGTAAAATCTATACAAAACAAAAACTGCATATGCTTGTCACGATGTTTGCTTGTTTCTGGAGACCTTCTCAGTGTAATTCTTTTCAGAGTTTACTTAAAAATATTCTTCTGGATTTATGGTTATAAACTTGCTTTTAGTAGTGCTGTGTATCACATTGATTCTAATTAATGCATTCAGTAGCGCTCCGGAGGCCTCCTTAGCTTTTTTTTTACTGATCACTTATGAAATTATTATTATTATTATTATTATTATTATTATTATTATTATTATTATTATTATTATTATTATTATTATTATTAATTATATTCTGTTTTAAAGTGATGAAGCTCTTTTTACCTTATTTAGTGTCATGTTGTAGTCATAAATTACAGAAAAACGACACAGTAAGAAAAATCATTACAAGAAATAACCCTACGTATTACAAGTGAAAACAGTACTACGTATTTACGTGTCAAAAGCAACATACGGAACTTTTCTACTTACATATGGAGAAAGAGAAGTAAAGAAGAGAGGAGGAAAGACAGAAGAGTAGATTTAATTGTATATGATTTTCTTTTTTACTTTATATGTTTTAAATAAGCATTTAATCTTATTTTTTTATTAAGAATCACTTTACTTTTTTTATTTAGTATAATAATAATAATAATAATAATAATAATAATAATAATAATAATAATAATAATAATAAAAAAGGATTTTGACTTGTTACAGTCATGTAAAAACATATTAATTAATTAAAATTAAAGTTAGTGAATGAAGTAAAACATAATCTTAAAAATTTGGTAGAGGTTAGAAAACATTTCTTGCAAAGCAGCATATGGTTAAACAACACGTGTACCTTAGTTTTTAAAGTTTATTAAAAACTGATACACAAGATTTATTTGAAAGTGCAATTTTATAAACTTTGCAACATTTTAATTTAAATTGAATTTAAAATTATCTCGAATTTATTTTCTGTTATGTAATTTTCGTTGCACATTTTAAAACGATTTAGTTGCAAATTATATATCTACATAATTATTTGCTAAATATTAGATTAATTTAATTTTCATAAGTGCAACAAATTATACATAACGTAAAAAAAAATCCAAAGTAATTTTAGATTCAATTAAAAATTAAATGTTCATACCTTGTTTTGTAAAGTTTTGTAAAAGTGCACTTTGCAAATTGATGAATTTAAAATTAAATCTTGTACCTTAATTTTTAAAGTTTATAAAAACATTTGGTTTAACAATTTTCAGGCCTTGCTTATTTACATAGCAATGCTTTTCTAACTAACTAACTATATATGTAAGGGTATATATACCGATAGATAGAGAAAGAGAAAGAGATATAGATAGATAGATAGAGAGAGAGAGAGAAAGAGAAAAAGGGACTGATATATATATATATATATATATATATATATATATATATATATATATATATATATATATTGCTTTCATTTTTCTACTTATCTTTTTTTTCATATAATTTATCGGTTTGTCCATTTTTGCGATCTAGCACTCCTAACTTCCTAGCTGAGTAAAACTCTGCGCTTCTTTCATTATCATTGTGTTCTCTCTGCTTTTGTCACGCACTATTAATTCCTACACACTCTTATTTTTTATCTCTACACAAAGCGGGCTTTTATAGAAATTTTCTATCTGTAATATCATCAGTTAGATTATAATCGTAAGGAGATGTTTTGGAACATAAATTTCACATAATAGTAATATAGAACATAATAATATTTTCAAGTAATTCTTTATTGTTTTCGATATATATATATATATATATATATATATATATATATAAATATTTACTATAATTATCTAATTTATATCATCTCTGAATAAGATTTATCAGACTGGTTACATTAAGCTATGTAACTAGATATATGGTTCAAAAAGCCGGACTTAAGCCCATTCTCATCAAATGTCTCCTTTCTCACTCGCTCTTTCTCTCCCTTTTTTCTCTAATTCCCTCTCTCTCTCTCTCTCTCTCTCTCTCTCTCTCTCTCTCTATATATATATATATATATATATAGTGTTTGAATTTCTTTTAATATATATATTAATTTAATTTTTAATATATATATATATATATATATATATATATATATATATATAGGCGGCAAAAAGAAATCCGCACTTGTAATTTTATCAAAAACTGCAAATTTGAGCCAAATTTGATGTAACTGTTTAAACAAACTATACCTCATTTGATTGGCCTTTTATCCTTCTATAGTTTTACCTGTTCATATTTGACTTTTAATGCAAATATCCTAGTGTTCACGTCAATTTAAAAAAAATAACTTCAAATTGGAGAGGAAAAAGAAAGTCCGCAAAATGGTAAATTGTTATTTAAATGTAATATTAATGCAACAAAAATAACACAGGAACACAATGAACTAGTTAATATTTAGTAGCATAGCCCTTCTGCAGTTTGACAGCCTGCAATCTTTTGGAACTCCTTGAATTAGACAGCAGCAATACTCCGGGGAAAGGGCATCCCACTTTTCTTTCATTTTTTTGTCCAAAGTTCTTTCAAATTTGAAATGGGATTATCATAAAATTCCGACTAAAGTTGGGTATAAAATGCTCACTCAATATATTAATATACTTGGTCGAATTAATTTGACCTTGCAAGCGAACTATAGTCCCTGGACCACTGGGTCTAATAATGCCCCACACTAAAACTGAAACTTCACTACATTGCAGCGTTGAAACCGAGCACCTAGGATTAAATTCTTCCTCTTTTTTCCGACGGACGTACTGCCTACCATCACTGCCTAGCCCACTGAACATGTTTTCATCGCTAAAAACACTTTTGACCAATATGACGAGTCATTATCTTCATTGACAAAGTCCAGACGGCGCTTTCTGTTCTTTGTCTTGCAACATATCTTCGCAAATTAAATTCCTTTAATCTGTTCTTTACTGTAGAAAGAGAGCACTTTTTAACAAGATTGCACTGTTGTTAGATTTTGGGAGCCGTTTTAAATCTGTTTCTTAGGCTGTGGATCTTGATAGCATTGTCTTCTCTGTTAGAAGTAACTCTAGTACGACCAGATTTAGGGGCATCACGAACACTGCCGGTGTTTTGGTGCTTTTGCACAATCTTTCGTACCGTTTGCTCATCACATTTCAATCTACGGCCGATTTCTCGATTGGATAAACCAGAAAGGCGGAGATTAATGAGCTCCTGACGATCACTAAGAGAAATCGTGGCATATGGACAAAATGTTACGTTGTATAACCTGAAACAACAATAATTACGATTAGAGATGCTTTGTTGCCTGTTGGTGGATATTTGAAACTGATTTAGGGGCGATAATTTAAGCTAGTTTAAAGCGAATTTGTTGCTGCGAACTTTCTTTCTGCCTCCTCAATTTGAAGTTATTTTTTTAATTTCACGTAAACACTAGAATATTTCAATCAAAAATCAAATATGAACAGGTAAAATTATAGACGAATAAAAGGCGAATCAAATGAGGTATAGGTTGTTTAAGCAGTTACATTAAGTGTAACTTAAATTTGCAGTTTTTGAAAAAATTACAAGTGCGGACTTTCGTTTTGTCGGCACTATATATATATATATATATATATATATATATATATATATATATATATATATATATATATATATATAATATGTATATATATAGTGTTGGAATTTCTTTTAATATAATTTTAATATATATATATATATATATAGATATACTAGCAAAAGTAGTCATCGTTGACTGGGTCCAAAAACAGCCTACAGAAAATGGACTCTGATTTATGATAGGTTATGTAAAGGAAGAGTTGCAAATTTGGGTTGAATTTGGGGGTATCAAAACCAAAGCAAAATATGATGAAAGTAAAAATAAAATAGATAAGCCCCATAATTTATTATACCATACCTGTTCACACTTAAACACTTATCACAATATTTGTGGATCTATATTAAAAAACCTTGGTAAACTTTGTGACATATTTCCATTCTATGGAGGTCAGGCGCGAACGAACAACCCATAATTTTATTATACCATATTTCGTCAAACTGAAACATAATTATCAAAGTATACTTACGCAGAGATATATGAAAATCTTTATTTAAGTTTGTGCCTATTTCCATTCTATCGAAGGCAGGGGCAACGCAGGCCCCACAATTTTATTATACCATCCCTATTTAAGTTAAAACATACTTAGCAAAGTATTCTTATGTACATCTATATCAAAAACACTTGTAAACGTTTTTTCTTTAATGTTTAAATTTTTTATTTCCATACTTTGTGGACCAGGCGCGAACGCAGACCCACAATTTTAATGAACCCCCGTTCTGCCATATCAAACATACCCATTCCTGTGTCTCGATACATCTTCTATCATTATATGTAATCAGTTTTTTTTAAAATAGTCAACCATATAGGAGCCTATTCCCATATCGAACAAGGGACGAGGTATCAAACCAGCTTTAACCCAAGCCCACGTCTCACCTTAACAAACTAACCTAACTAGTAAGTAATAGAATGTTCAGAAAGTGTGAGAAAATATATATAATTATTTTCCACAGCCGAGCCAATGTCGCAGCCCACAAGAACCAAGAAAACCAACAAGCCGGAAGTTTAAGGATCGAGTTTCGGCCTATATATATTCTCTCACACTTTCACTTTGTCTGCCATGATAATTCCCTGAATTGTTGAAGGTTACATTCTCAGTGCGGGCGAGCAAAAATTAAATGGCGAATTGCTTAGAACCTCTATCCTGTCACGGCTGACTGGACGAGAACATGCTACTTTCGTAAAGAAAATAAAAGGTTCCGTTTCAAATTGCATTCAAATTCCCGATTTTGACAGAAACATTCCTGAGTCCAACAGGACACAGTTGACGAAACTCGGTAACATTAATCGAAACGTTGTGAAAATGTCACTCAAGATGAGAACAGATATCCGAAGATCCGAAATAATAGGAATTAAAGATTACTTGAATCTTCTATCATGTAATTGCTGATATAGCCTGTGGACTAAATAAAAGATTTCATTTGAAATTCCTTACAGGTTTCCAAGTTCGACGAAGCATACTTCAAATAAACTGCGAGATTACGTATGTTAAGCGTTGGGAAAATAACAAGAAAGATGATTACAGTCGTGTGAATCACCCAAATAATAAAAAGCTTCAAAATCATATCTAAAAAATCTGAAACACTAGTTTACAACGTAGATCCTCAGCTCAATCTATAATAAAACGAATCTGAAGAAGGCGAATGAGACAATGACCCAAACGGCTCGCAAATAAAAACAAAGTGGAGTAAAACAGTCAGAAATATATAAATAATGTAAACATGTTACTCTGAAATTTTTCAAAACAAAAGATGTCTATGATTAAATTATATTTACAGTACTGTTTGCATTGCCAGATTTAGACATAGTCGTGCTCGAAACTAATATATATATATATATATATATATATATATATATATATATATATATATATATACATATTATTATATATATACATATATATGTAGATAAACACATTTATATACATATGTATCAATATATAATATATGCATATATGTGCACATATACATACACACACACACATATATATGCATATATATATACACACAACCATAAATGTATACATAAATACTCATATATAAATGCATACACACATATATATAATTTTGTACATATATATATATACACACAAAATTATATATATATATATATGTGTATGCATTTATATATATATATGTGAGTATTTATGTATATATATATTTATGTATATATATATATATATATATATTTATGTATATATATATATATATATATATATATATATATATATATATATACATGGTGGTTCTATTTTAAAAATGTTAACGGAGAAAGAAAAGATGTGTTAGAGCTTGGCAAGGTAGCCTCAGGTGTTACTTGTTTACTTCTGTCTAATTCTAAGTCCGGTCCGACGACATGACTTCCTCGTGGCTGTTATTGAATCAGTGAAAAGAAACGAAATACAAAACATATAAAACAGACTAAAAATAAAAATGTAAAAGAAAGAAAAAAAACCCCAGAAAATACTATTTCGTCTTTGACTATCTTCCACACAACACTGTAAACAGCTACACATATAATTAGTTGAAAATACCTGTCCTCTAATTGAAAAGATTATGTCACTGTTCGGTTGTAAATAGAGCGAATGAAAACAGTCCAGTCAGTTTGTTGGTTGTTAATTTTACGAAAGGAATCTCTAATGTCCTTGGCTCTTACTTGTTTTTTTTTTTATAAGAATAGGTGAACAAGGAAAACGGTTGTAATTAATGGAGACAAACTTGGTGGTTAGCTCGTAGAGATTTAGTATTAGAAACAAGAAAAATGTTGTTGTATTATTATATTAGGATGGTGCGAAAATAATGTCGCTTTTATATACGTAGTTGAACGCCCAAAAACGACATTATTTTTGCTCCAACCTAATATTTCACAAATAATCTATCATACGAACCGTTCATGCATGCGCATTCGAGGAACAGTTCGCAAACAGATAAAAATTCGACAACCCTTACTTACTAATTTTCAGTTTTTACCCTTCTTAGCAGCCCATTTTTTTTCCTTTTAAAATTTTCCACATGTATGAATATCCTGTATATCAAATTTCAAGCCTGTAGATCAAATATCCGTTGGGTATATAGGTTTAGAAGTGGCCTCACACACATTCTCATTTTATAGATATGTAGAGTGATGCCCAATACCTATTGTCAAACTTCAATAAAATTTTGCTCTTGAGTTGGAAGTCATGTTTAGTTTCAGAAGAGTTTCCGATGGTTAGTTGTTCTATACAAGTTCTGGAGATGAAGAGTTCTCAGTAGACAGCTGTTCTGTACAGGTTCTGGACTTTATAATTTTATATCCAGAGAGCAAAAGATTCTTCCCGTGTTGACACGAATAAAAACACATGGAAGTTTGCTAAAAAAGGTTTAATTTTCATGGAGCAATTCTCGTTTCTGATCGGTTGAGAGTAGAACGTGAATTAATTTGATTCGTCAGTTTCTAGCAACAGCGTTTATAAATAGAATCTCCCAATCGTGAGGAACCATGCAACCATAATATATAAAAAAATATTGCAACATCTGAAATTTTACGAAAGAGCTTACATCTCTTTTTACCCACTTTCTATGAAAAATATATCGATCTAAATATAGTACACCCATGCAGATGAATTCCAAATTTTATAATAATCAGTTAGTTTAGGAGTGAATCCTATACATATAATTATATAAACACATAAACGTACATTATACAGATAGAAGAAAACTAAAAAAGTTTAAAAAGGTAATGTATATGTTAAGCAGTGCTAATGAGATAACAATTTAGCAAAGATATTTAAAAAAAAAACAGACTAAACAAGTACATCAATGAAATACGTTCTGACATTTTGCGCTCTTCAGTTAAACGTTTTGTTGTGAAGATTCACCAATAAACAAGAGATGTATAAATAAACCCAGACGTACGATTGTCGGGGTAGTCTACTAACTTTTTCAATACACGTTACTCGAGCTCCCAATCTCGACAATCAGTCCGACAGAAAATGGGCCATTTAGATGGTTATTTTGCTGTCGGGCTGATGTTAAATGTTTTGTGTAGCCCTAGGATGCCCATTCTCCCAGACATTGAGAATCCCTCAACGGGAAATGCCGACGGGGTTACTCAAACACACTTGTGCCGGCCAGAGTGTTCCTCCTCTTGTGGCGCTGGCCCATTTTACCACTTATGACTTTGTGCCACATCCTCTCGTAGTGGGAGAGTGGTAAATACTAGTGTGTATACTTTGTACTACGCTAGGCATGGCAAAAAAAAAAGAAAAATACACAAGCAGTTGTTATTTTAAACGAATTAAAATGTATTAAAATCCATGATTCTTGAGTAACTTATTTTTTCCGGAAAGATAAAAGCCTGAATTTTATCATATGAAAAGCAGAATAATATAAAACTCTTCCTAGTATTTTTAAATAGAATTTTAAATTAAAAATTTTCCAAAATCACACCATTTACCTCCATTTTTGTCTCGATCGATAAAACATTAAAATATTTAAAAAAGGTTTGTTAACCAATTCTTTTTTTGTCTAAATAAGATTTCGGATGATTTGCTATAAAAATATGCAAAAACATTGTAATATAAGTACATGAATTTCAAATAATTCCAACGTTTTATATCATTTCATATATTTGCGCAGCAAAATTAAAAGAAAATAATTAATGATAGTTCAAAATAAACTACGGAGGCCAGGATAGGACTAAATAAACTGCATTTAGCCATGTATTTTAACGTTTGATTTGATGATTAAGTGAAGTGTTTATTTCTTTTTTCATAAGCGATATATATATATATATATATATATATATATATATATATATATATATATATATATATATATATATATATATATATACTAGTGGTGAAAAAAACGAACTAGAGTGCTCAATGTGTAGCCAGAGAAGTATATAGGAAATTTATTACTGTGAGTCCAGAATGAGTTTACATATTGTTTCAGCTAGAGGAAGATCCTCAAAGAGAGGAAATATCCAACTAGCATCGTATCGTATCCATTTATGAATTCTGACGTATATATATATATATATATATATATATATATATATATATATATATATATGTATATATATATATATATATATATATATATATATATATATATATATATATATGTTGCCTACATAACCCTCGAAGTACTAAATAGGTGACCATTTTGGAAATGCTAGGCGTCGTATGTGTTGAAAACAATTCCTGCAGCTAGTATCACTCTTGGTCAATCATAGGTGAATTAATAAGAAATTGCCAAAATAATCGTTATTTTTTTTTTTAGCCCAATGCGCAGTTATTTATCGATTTATTTTTTCTTTTCTGGCATCGATTCTTCAAAGCATTTCCTATTTAATGTTATATTAGCAATATTGGGCTCACTAAAAGAAAATTATTAATCTAATTTTAAAGATTACTTTTAAATCTATTTTTTCGCAAAAATAATGAAAATATATAATATTTTGCTAATTTGAAAAAAAAAAATTATTAACATATGTAACGTATTTTACACTTAAAAAAATACAATGAAAAATAAAACCCATTCAAAATTCGAATTTTCAACTTTAAAACCTGATACGTGCGCAGTTGCTTTTTTTTTGTTTGTTTTTCTACAGTCCTCGCCCTGTCCACAATACAACATGTTTTGTTCAGTTTCGGCTGATTATCTTAAGCATATTTGTATCCACAAATAAATAAAGGGGTGTTGTAGGCACACACACACACACACACACACGCACATATATATATATCGCTTATGAAAAAAGTCAACCTTTATAAATTTCATCCTTTACTTAATAACTAGTGAGACTTTCGTATTGATTGGATAATTACTTGATTTTTGGTAGATTTTTAAAAAGAGACCCCGTCAAAAATACTTAACTGCTCTTTCCTTTTTAACCGTGCCTATACTACGCCAACTTGGAGCTATGTTCTACGAATGTTTCTATTTGTATATTCTGTTTTTTTTTTCAATACAAATTACTTTTTCTTACCCATGCTTGTGTTTTCTTAGTAGCCTATCCGAGGCACAACAAGTTGGTGAATGCAAATTCACAAATGGTACTCTCACAAAAATTTTGCGAATGAGGATTCGAGAGCTCAAGACGAGAAATCTGAATTTAAAATAACCCAGTGTGCCACAACAACTGGACAACTCATTCTCGAAGATACTCACAACAACTTCACGACGAATAACTTAATTTAAAAAGACCACCAACAAAGTATTACTTTCTGCAAAAAAGAGAAAAAAATAATTCGTCAGACACTGAAAAGAAGAGGATTGAAAAATACGAAGATGGTTCGATTGTACCAGCTTCTAATATTATAGTTTCACAACATTGACTGTCGAGAGGGAGAAAATTCAGCAACTATTTACTATCGACACAAAGTGGAAATATATTCACGCTTTTTCCGGACCAAAAAGCTTGGAAGAGGGTGTTGTTGGAGCTCACCCATGCACAAGAGTGAACTCGTTCGAACTACATAAATAGACCCAGAGGTACGACAGTCGGCGTGATCTGTGTACTTTGAATTATATATATATATATATATATATATATATATATATATATATATATATATATATATATATATATATAAATGTTATGGTTTGCAATAAGCCACAAAGAAAACAGAACAACAGAATAGAGTTTAAATAATGTATTACTGGAACAACAACGTAAAAAGGTTACAACTGAAAAGAGTAATAAACGTTACCGACCAGGCGAGGGTCGCTCTGATGTTTCATCCACACCTGGGATCAACAGGTCTATGGTTTATATAATGGATAGAACAGTCCATTTGGAGGATGATTCCCCCACAACACCCCCCTCCCAAGCTGATTTTCGCGGTTGTGGAAATCAGTATTTCTTCCTTTTGGGGCAGACCACCAAGGGGTCTGTGCGCTTCCTCTTTCTGCCGGAGTGTCTCGGTTCTGATATCCCTTTTGGAGGGTCTATGTCAAAAGAGTCATACACAGTTTCAATCGCCTCACTGCCGTCCTGCGGTGGTTCTTCTTGATCCTCGTAGAAGCGTTTCCTGATTTAGTTAAGGTGCCTCTTATGTTGGATCTTTGGGCCCTGAATGATGTATTTAACATGCCCGATTCTTTGTAAGATCGTGCCCTGTTCCCAAAAAGAAACGTTATTTCTAAAATGTCTGAAATACACGTTATCTCCGCTGTTAAACCGTTTCGTTGGCATTGTAGAGGTTCTGTTGTGTAATATGTATTTGGGTAGCAGTTTATCAAATACGGATTTTATTTTCCATCCAAACATGATTTCTGCTGGGGATTCCACATCTGGTTTGTTCGGATTTCTCGTGATTCTGTAAACCTGCAGAAATTGCTGAAGGATCTTTTTTGTCGGTGTACCGGACGCCTTTTTTAATGCCCTTTTAAGCATATCAACGAAGCGTTCGGCCTGGCCGTTGCTTCTGGCGTGATACTAGGGTGTCATAATATGCTTGACTTGATACATCTCGCAGAATTCTCTGAACTCTGTCGAGGTGAACTGTGTAGCGTTGTCGCTAACCAGACAGTCTACAACCCCAACCCGAGCAAACAATTCCAATAAAAAAATTTGTCGTTGTTGCCGTGGTCTGTTTTTTGCATCTTAGTACCCCTGGCCATTTAGAGTAAGAGTCAACTACTATCAGGTAGTAAAAATCCTCAACAGATCCCGCATAATCTATGTGGATCCTCGACCATGGTTGTTCAGCCTTAGGCCAAGGTTTATATGTAATCGGTAGTCCTTTAGCAACCAAAGCAGACTCTTTGCATCTGTTCACCATGTCGGTAATATCTTGGTCCATAGCTGGCCAATAAACAAAACTTCTCATTAGGCTTTTCATTCTGTTTATTCCTGGATGCCCCATGTGAAAATCCTTGAGAATTCTTTTTGAAGGGTTTGGGGGATGACAACCCTTTCAGCGTATAACAGTATTTCGTCGCAACCAGAAAAAATGTCTGAACTGTTTTTGCTCGCTATGATAATGTCATCCAGATATGCGATTGCGGTGTCCAAGCCGGACAGAATAGTATCCATTACTTGCTGGAATATTGCGGGTACAACCTTGATACCAAACGCGAGTCTTTCGTATCGGTACAAACCCCGATGAGTGTTAAAACAAAGGAGGGAGGTTAGCGCTTTTGTCGTTTACCGGAATCTGTAGGTAAGGGTCGTTTAGGTCGATCTTAGAAAAAAACTTGCCGCCATTTAATTTCGTAAACACTTCGTCTGGTAATGGATAGTGAAAATCTTCTAAGGACCCGTTGAGTCTGGTCGCGAAGTCGGCGCAAACGCGAATTTCACCGGACTTTTTCTTTACGTAAACTGCCGGAGCAGCCCACTCACTATATTCAATTTTAGCCAGTATACCGATGCTTTCTAATTTGTCTAGTTCCTGATTTATTTTGTTCAGGGAAGAGAACGAGACATTGCATTTCTTTTTAAACACCGGTTGTGTGCCAGGTTTCAACTTAAAATCTGCGGCCATTCTTGTACATCTCCCCAGGCCAGTTTGTAAATTCTTTTTTAAAACAAGTTATAAGTTTCTCCATTTCTGCTGGGCGGGTATCTATTTTCTTGCAGAATGTGGATATAGGAAGATCCCAGAGACGAAACTCCTCCATGCTGTCAGAACCGAACAGGTTCTTACTATCTTTTAGCACATACAATCTTAGTTTTTTTGTTTTCCCCCGTAAAGTGACGTTTGTAATTAATTCACCTTCGAAATGCATTTTTGTACCATTAAACGGCCATCGCCGTTCTGTTAGTTTTTAACATAGACGGCTTTCGTAATATTTTCCACGTTTTGAGATTCATTATTGAAAGATCCACTGTCTAATTGGGATTTAATAGCCTTGCCGAAATTGTTTACCGTTACATATTTGCGTAGATTTTCATCTACGACGTCCTTAGTTCTGTTTTTTTTTTTTTTTTTTTTTTTCACACAGTGATCACCACTTATCAAGGCCCGGAAGACGGCTTCTATTCTGAGTTTTCCTACAGTGCGAACTTTTATGACCGATCTTATTGCATAAATGCAATCTTTTTGTTAAAAATGGACAATCCCTTACTCAATGTATTCCACCACATCTGAAACAAGCGCTCGATACTTTTAGTTTTTCTGCGTTTCGGTGGTTAGGTGTCTGTGTGCCATTTCGACGGTTTTTTCTTAGTTACTTTTTTTTATATTCGCGATGCCTGCTCCGATATTTCTTGTATTTTTTTTCTTTTCATAATTTCTACTTTTGACAATCCTCAGTCAATTTTTGAAGTGTTAAGTTCGGTTCATGTTCTTATTTTGTAAGGACTCTGCGCCTGATTTCCGCATCTTTTCCCGAGGTTAACCCTTGCGCAAACACAAGACATTTAAAATTGTCTGCTTGTTCAGACAACTTAAAGTCATCACAGAGTTTGTTTCCTACAGCTGTGTAGGTGACAAAATCGTCATTATCGTCTTTTACCACATTCAAACATCTCCAACGCTTATGGAAAAAATACATTTTCGGCGAGAAAAGTTCTGTTAACAAATTTACCGTCTCATTGAATGATTAATCTGCTGTTTTCCGACGCAAGATGTAATCCACGAATTTATCATGCTCAGCCGTTTCCAATTTTCGTAGTAGAAGTCTGGTTTTCTTTTGATCAGACCAGTTGCTGCAGTCAATATTAAAAAAATCTTCATAACGCCGAAAATACGCTGCGAATGATTTTTCCTATTCCTCGTATTTAAAATTGTCTATCGTGGTCCATATTGTATTCTGAGAAAATGCTGAATTGCTTTACGCGTTCGCATTATTCTTAATAATTTCTGTAAGCAATTCCTCTCTTCGTAATTTTGAACTTCTAATTGACATTCCGTTGACTGTTTTTGCAATTCCTTTTGCTGTTCCTCGAATCGTATTTGACGTTCAGTCCAGTGTTTTTTTTGGATTGTGACTGACGCTTTCGATATCCAACTTGATCAAATCTTCCAACGCTACTTTCAATTCGCCCATTTTGCTTTGTCAGCATTAGTAATTTCAACACGTTCGCTGAATTTTACAAAACCGTTTTATTCTTTCTTATTTCTTCCTACAGACAATAAAACGATCAGAAATATATATATATATTATATATATATATATATATATATATATATAAATATATAAATTTCATTGTCTAAAGAAAAAAAATCAAAATCATGCCCGATTTTAGCAGCGAAAACCACAAGTGACGAATTCTTTTTCCAAAAGTATAAAAGTTTACCTTTCAAAGTCGCGACGAACCTTTTTCTTTTTGAAAAAGTACAGCGTTATCTTTGAAAGTCGTGACGAACTTTTTTCTTTTCAACTCTTTTTTTCCGTACTGATCTGCGTTTTTTTTGTTTTAAGTTACAGTGAACCTTTCAATTGCAAGTGTTATGTTAGACACTTCCTTAGGCTTGATAACATTTGTGTCCGACGTCATTAGCATTTTAGAATACTATTTCAACGCGGTTATTTTTTCAATGTCGTTACTGGTTTCGATTTTAGTATGCTTCTTGAATCCAATGTCGTCAGTATTTAGTTTTTCAGAACACTGTTTTTAAACGTAAGTACGTTCTCCGAATCCAATGTCGCTAGTATTATGGCTTGCAATAAGCCCCAAAGAAAACAGAACAACAGAATAGAGTTTAAACAATGTAGAATTTAAACAACGTAAAAAGGTTACAACTGAAAAGAGTAGTAAACGTTACCGACCAGGCGAGGGTCGCTCTGGTGTTTAATCCACACCTGGGATCAAAAGGTTTATGGTTTATATAATGGATAGAACAGTCTATTTGGAGTGTGATTCCCCCACAACAATATACTAGCATAGGTGCCGGGCGTTGCCCGGGTGTTTGGAGGTGTGTGTTGTGCAAAAAAAAAAGTGATAGTAGGAAGGCAGGCTCGAACCCGTACCGCGAAGGAGGGAAAGAACGGGGCAAAACGGCAAGACCACCGCCAAACGGCAAGACCACCGCCAAACGGCAAGACCACCGCCAAAAGAACGGGGCAAAACGGCAAGACCACCGCCAAACCGGAAGTGACGTAGGTTTTAATTAAGCCTAGATAATTGAAAAGAGGGGATAACTTTCGAAAATATCGGTGAAAAAGCGATCCCTCCCTGTAGAAAATTCCCAGTTGAGGGTGTAGAAATTAATGCTTTAGCCACTTTTTCGGTATTTGTCGTTTGAAGGGTCAAGCTTCAAAACAATACTGATCTTGTGAAAATCCGTCGCCTCCGTCGAAAGTTTAAGGCAGATATGCGAACATGCATACATACATTTATATATTGGTTACAAAAAATTTTCGACCCAAACCGATTAAAAAGCTTGCTCTATACGCCAATAACCTTTATGTAAAATTCAAATGTTTAGACCAGAAATTGCCTGAGGATTTTAGTAGAAACGGCAGATGTCAATTTTTTTAAACTTTGACCCCTTTTATGACATTTATTGTTTTGGGCTCGAATCAAGTCATTCAGTTAGACCCATGTCCAAGGAACTTATATCTAAAATTTCAATTGTTTGGACCAAAAATTGTCGGAGGAGTTTGGTAGAGTTCTCAAAGGTCAAATTAACAGCCAATTTTCTGGCCGAAAACGGATTACAAAGATTTTCCCAAATTTTCATACCCTGTATATCAAATTTCAAGTCTGTAGACTTAAAATTGACAGGGTTATTGTGTAGGGAACTGTACACAGACATACACACACAGATAGACAGACACACACAGAGAGACTTTCACTTTTATATATATATATATATATATATATATATATATATATATATATATATATATATAATTCGTAAAATACCCTGGCGGTGTGTGCAACAAATCTTGCTCTATGTATATTCTGTTTTCTTTCAATACAAATTACCTTTTCTAAACCTTATTCGTGTCTGTGCCTCCCTTAGTAACCTTTCCGGCACACACTACTTTTGTTAATTTTTTAATCCGAATGTGTAAAGAGTTGACAAAAATTTGCTAAATAAATGAGCATGTTATTAATTATTGTACTTTTGACAAGTTTATTAAGATAATAACCTATTATAAATGTACATATGTGTGATATATTATTTAATTAGCGGGGGTACCCGGCGTTGCCCGGGTGTTTCGCGGTGTGTATGGTTTTGGGTAAATCAAAACAAAGGAATAATAAAAAATCGTTGCCTGGGTGTTTGTTTCCGGGGGGGGGGAGTCAAAAAGTTTGGTAGGTAATTAGGAAGGATAGCACCCGAAACCAGGAGGCACAGATGAAAATAAAGTGTGCAAAGAAAAAAAAAAGTGCGATGTTAACAGCTTGGCCATCAAGAAATAGTAACGGAAACATGTTTGAATTTATTTAAGTGTCCGAAGAATGATTTAGAGGCAGTTGTACGTAGCGTTTGTATCTGCATATATATATATATATATATATATATATATATATATATATATATATATACAGAGTATCCCAAAAGAAGCTGATGAATTTTAAATTTGATCACCTTCCTTTTTTAGTTATGCTTACCAATTTTCATATGTAGGTAGATGAGCCCCTCCGTGATTTTTTTTTGAAATATAGTGAGATATCATAGTCGACTTATTCAAATTTTATTTACCCAACTTAATCTAGGGTATGTTTTTCGCAAAGTTTAATTTTAGTTATGAAAAATGATGTTACTCAATTCTCCACCATTTTCATTTTCATACTCTTGTGCTCTCTGCAGGGCATTGTCCATTGTCATTGGCTGAAGCTCTTGCACCAATTGAATTTTATATGTAAATTTGCCCTCTTCATAAAGTATTCTGTGAAGAGATGATCGAGAGAAACCCATTTGCTTGATCTCCTTCTTACTGATGTGGATTGATCCTCGGCCCCACTCTCTGCTAATCTCTGACGATTCTCATCACTTCTTGCCGTCCGGAGTCTTTCCAGATTTAGGGAGGTCACATGCAGACCCTTGCTCATGAAATCGAGCCACCATAGCGTTTATTGCATAGTGTTTAAGTTTCGTCGAAATTCTCTTTGAGTTTCTGATATTGACTCAATTCAACCGAAAATACGACTCTACGATAAATATCCGCTCCTCGGTAGTGTAAAGACTCATGATGACATTGAAACGGTTACTGAAAAATATAAAAGAAAAATATAAAACATTAAGAAAGTTATGAATTTTTTTATATCATCATCTTCTTTTGGGACACCCTATATATATATATATATATATATATATATATATATATATATATATATATTTTTTATCTGCAATTTCTGTCTTAGTCTTTAAATATTCCTATCTATCCACACATCTGTATCCTGCGTGTATATTTACTTATGTTTTACTATATGCATTTACTTACATACTTACTTGCTTTATCCTGAATTTGCAGATACCGGACATCCTCCCCCTTAAACTATTTTTATTTTTATATTTTATAATTTATTTATTTATTTATTTATTAATTTATTTATTTTTTCCATTTAGTGTCTTTTAACAACTCTTGCTGACATTTTCTTGTGTAATAACCTGTACATTTCAGTTGACCTCCTTTTTTGCCCTATATTTTTTCGCGCCTTTTAACATCCTTTTTGTCTGGGGCATTTTGACATTTGTTTTTCTATCTTACATTTAATTCTATCACCATGTAATTTTTTCCCTCTTCTTCTACCCTGATTTTCCCTCTTCTTTCCTGATCTTTCTTATTATGTCTCGGCAGTCGTGTGAAAAGCATATCTTATTTTTATTTTATTAATATTATCGGAATTTTCCCCCTTTCTTTTCTTTGTACATATTTATGAATTATTCCATGATTTCGGCCTTTTGGATTATTTTGGACCATCTTCCAATTACGTGATTTCCTTGGATTTTACTTGTGCAAATGGAAACTCAATTAACTTTCTTGGAGTTATATTTTTGGATTTTATCGCCATTGGATTATTTACCTTTCACCACACTATCCATTCACGTGTAATCACCCTTTTTTTCACCATATTCCCTCTGCTTCACTTTTTGTTATCAAGTAAGATCTTTGACTTACTTGTAGTTTCATCAAATACTTTTGTATGCAAAATCTGATCCCGCATTTTGCTAATTCCTACCCTCTGATGAGAAGGAAAGTATTTATTCGAAACTCCGCGGATTAAGGACCATCCACTTATCAAGTGTTTCCTTTTCAGATTAAATATATTTTTAACTCTTTTTCAAGGTGTTTTTTGACAGTTTTTATTAACTGTTTGCTCTTATATATATATATATATATATATGTATATATATGTATGTATATATATGTATGTATATATGTATGTATATATATGTATGTATATATATATGTATATATATATATATGTATGTATATATATATGTATTTATATATATGTATGCATATATATATATATATATATATATATATATATATATATATATATATATATATATGCAGGGTTCCCCAAAAAGGCCTCAAATCTAATTAGGCCCCGTTTCTTAGTTTTTTGTCCGAATGAAATGAAACTTTGGTCATAACTAGTTTATTATATTCAAAACATCACATTAAAACACTAGGGTCTTTTTTGGCTTTTTTTCTCCGTTCTACAGCATATGTTCTAGATGGCCTCCATTTAGCTCCGTGCATTTCTTGAGGCGCAGCACGAAGTTGTCCATGACGTTCTTACAAACCGAATTGGTAATGGCTCTCATCTCCTCCCTGATGGCTTCCTTGAGTTCCCTGATGCTTCTGGGTTTCCCTGCGTAGACTCTGTCCTTAAGATAGCCCCAAAGAAAAAATCGTGGAGGGGGGGGGGGCTTAGGTCCGGGCTATGGAGTGCCCACTCAAAATCAGTCTGGAGACTGATCACCCGGCCTCCGAAATTCTCTTTCAGCCAATCTCGGGACAATTATGAGATGTGAGAACTTGCTCCGTCCTGCTGGAACCAGAACTTGCTCATGAGCGACGGGTAGATGGTCTGGAGCGCACACTTGAAGGTTTTGAGGACCTCCACACACCGCTCCTTGGTGACTGTCAATGCTGCGCCAGATTCTTCGATGAAGATTGGGCCGATGATGCCTCTGGCAGAGATTGCAGCCAACACCGTGCACTTAGGGGAGGGACTTGTGGCTACTTCATTGGGTCTGGAGACATTTGTCTTGAAGTTCGCCTTTCCAGGTGGAAGTGGGCTTCATCTGAGGTCCAAAGGAGGTTAAGGAAACTTGGTGTCTCCTTGATCTTCCCGATCATCTTGACTGTCATAGCCCTCCTCTGCTTCTTGTCTTGGGCTGTAAGCGTCTGTAGCGTCTGTATTCTGTATGGGTAAGCCCTGATATCGTTCACCAGCACTCTCCTGCAAGTCTCACGTGACATACCCAGTGAATGACTTCGCTTACGCACAGAGCGTTTCGGACTCTGCTGGAGAGACTCTCTCACTCTTTCAACCAGCTCGGCTGTTCGCTGCTTGGGACGTCAAGAGTGGATTGGGTCTCTCTGGAAGCGTTGAGGTTCTCCACGGTCCCATACTTCTCGAAGTGGTCCACACATTTCTGAATTTTGCTTTTGAATGGAGCCTTTTCACATTCGAACTGACGCATAAAACTGCGTTTTCTTAAACGAGCCTGTCTTGTAGTTAAATTTAACACAGTGTATTCTTTGTCCCAGCTCCCACAGTTCATTCTGTCATGTCCTGTAAAATAAGGGCATTCGGTGAATAAATAATGGCGATATCACGTAAAGTGTACACGGGACCCTCTTTTTTGGGTCACCCCGAATATATATATATATATATATATATATATATATATATATATATATATATATATATATATATCACGTACCTACTATATACACAAATTTCACCAAGAATACCGAATGGATTATTTAGAGTGTTCAAAAGAAAAGTCTCATAATACAATAACAAAAGCTCTATGCTATTTAATAATATTCGTCTTAATCCAAACTTGCTGTGTAAATGCACATATTCTAATATATCTAAATATGCATGTCTAGATTATATGGATGTATGTAAATGTATAGTGGCTCGAAAGTAACGATGCATCGCTTAAAACTAACATTTTTTACTATTGATTGTGTCTATTGGATGGATCTCGGTTTGTGTGGAATAAGTTAACGTTGTTATAGAGCCAATACAAAATACCCTAGAGACAAATGCTCTTGTGTAAAGCGTTCAATAATGGTTGTTGTTGTTCGAATGTTTTCCATCAACACGTGTGCGCTTGTGTGTAAGTAAATTTTTGATACAACAGAAAACACGTATTGAGTTAAGAGGAAACATAATGTTTGACCAAGGAAGTTTAAGTAATATATAAATAAGGCAAATAATAAAATAATAAGCTTTAGGGATTGTTTTTCGTCTAACTCCGTTCAGACAAAAATGTCAGAATGTGATAGCGATTACAAACAAAAACTCGCATGAGCAATAAAGTGGAATTTTGGAGATAGAGAGTGAAAGGAAAAATGAGAGGAAAACGAAGTAAATCTCTCAGCGATCAGTCTGCCGTGAAATTTGCAGCATAATTCTATGAGTTAAGCCTCTTTACATCATATATATATATATATATATATATATATATATATATATATATATATATATATATATATATATATATATATATATATATATATATATTAAAGCAAATATTAAATGCAGCGGAGACACTTTGCTTTATGATTCATTTTTAATTTTTCGATTTTCCGTATAATGTTTTTTTTTTATCAAAATCAACAATATAATTAAATGTTCCATCATCGACTCTATATATTTTAACTTATCATCACCTAACGCCGTTTACTATATATTTTTATTTTCACTTTTACTTCTCATTTTCGCTTCGTCGCACGTTTACTTCAACGCCTGAAGATGATTCGTGGACGAATCGAAAGCGCTCGTAATAGTAACAATTATGGAACTTTTATTAATATTATTGATTCTGATATAAAAAAGTTTATACGGAAAATCGAAAAATTAAAAAAAAAAATCCAAAAAGCAAAGTGTCTCTGTTGCATATAATAATATGTGCTTGAATGAAAAAATGCTGCCTAAATATACCAATTTCATATATATATATATATATATATATATATATATATATATATATATATATATATATATATATATATATATATATATTCCTATTTACAAATGTACTAAAAACGATAAATACAGGAGAAATAACATAACCAATTGATTGGCCGTGTTTTTTTTTCAGATCTATGAACGTTTTCAGAAAAAGTGAAACTTGGAACTTTGTGATGAACATGACAAAATATATAAGAGACGCGAAACGAGATGTGCTTGCGCAATAATTTAATAATATACGTAGTTAAAAGTAGATACAAAAGAATTATAGCGATAACATTATCGGTAATTAACCGGCGTAATTGTGGTTAGTACATTGAGAGTTATATCGTTAGAGATTGATTTTTATATGATGTTTTTATATGATCTTAATGGTACATTAAGAGATTATAATTTATTTTTTGTTTGGTCAAAGAGTAAGAACAAAACTTGACGTTAGATTGTAATGAAAAAAGGATGGTTCAAAATGAAAAGGATATTGAACTTCATACCCAAATTGTATGGTAAATTCAAAGAAGAAACTAAGGAATATGCCCACTTCGGATTGTTACCTCGTGCAATGGAGGAATCAAGATACGCATGGGATCCTTTTACCTCACTGATATCAAAAACTCTCACTTCAGGATTTACCATACAATTTGGATTGAAGTTCAATATTGTTTTTCATTTTGAACCAATTTCCTTTACTCAACGATTTAAAAACTTTAAAAAAATTAATTATTGTTTTCTATATTTATTGCATTTAGCAAAATAGGTATAAACCTCATATAAAATTTGCTAATTTTTTTTCCTCTGAGGAGATCGATAAACATCGAAAACTTATAGGTTAAGGTGATATACGTACTGAAATATATCCTTTGTCTTACATATAATAAAAGTTCTAGATTTAAAATTTAACCATTTCACATCATAAAATTTAAATTACTACATTATAATTTATTTGCTCTATCTGGTATATTGAGCAATTTTTATTTAGCTGGGATTGGTTTCATAAAATATTACAGACAATAACATTTTGTAAGACCGAAAATCACTGGATTAGCATACAAGTAGATTTATCGCATTACATTATTCTGAAGTATATATATATATATATATATATATATATATATATATATATATATATATATATATATATATATATATAAATAAGTAAACATTTGTGTGGCTAGGCATTTGAAACCTTGTTTCGGTGATACATTACTCAGCCAAGACAAATATGAAGACAAATTCAGAGAATAACCATCCAAATATCCAAATCAAATACTTTGATTTTCGTACCTAAAATATATATATATATATGTATATATATATATATATATATATATATATATATATATATATATATATATATATATATGACTGTCGCACGGACGGTCGCATTTCGATTCTGGCTTGAAGTAGTTGCCTGTCTAGCCGCACTGATGAGCTTTGACACAGCGAAACAATACTGTATAAATATATATATATAATATATACATACATATATATACATATATATATATATACATATACATACATACAACCACATATATATATATATATATATATATATATATATATATATATATATATATATATGTATATATACTAACATTTCAGTCCGGCGTTGCCAGGGTGTTTGGAGGTGTGTGTTCAGCAAAAAAAAAAAAAAAAGAAAAAATGTGGTAGTAGGAAGGCATGCTCGAACCCGTACCGTGAAAGCAGAAAAGAACGGGAAAAACCTGACGTCTTTGCTTTTACGACCACCGTCGAACCGGAAGTTACGTGGGTTTAAATTAAGGCTAGACAATCGAAAAGAGGGGACGACTTTCGAAAATATCGGCGAAAAAAGCGACCTCTTCCTGTAGAAAAGTGCCCAGTGAAGAAATTAATGTTTTAACCAATTTTTCGGTATTTGTCGTCCGAAGAATCAAGCTTCAAAACGATACTGATCTCGTGAAAATTTGTCGCCTCTGTCGAAAGTTCAAGGCAGACATGCAAACATACATACATTTATATATTCGTAGCACAAATTTTCGACCCAATCCGATCAAAAAGCTTGTCCTAGCTCTGAATACCATTTATGTAAAATTTTAAATGTTTAGACCAGAAATTGTCTAAGTAATTTGGTACAGACCGCAGAGGTCAAATTTTTTAAAACTTTGACCCCTACTATGACACGTTAACATTTATTGTCTTGTGATCAAATCAATTATTAAGTTAGATCCATGTCTAATGAACCTATATCTGAAATTATAAGTGTTTATACCTAAAATCAGCGGAGTAGTTTGGTAGAGTTTTCAAAGGTCTAATCGTTGAACTTTGATTCCTTAACAGCCAAATTTTTCGGCCGAAAACGGATTACAAAGATTTTTCCAAATATCCATACCCTATATATCAAATTTCAGGTCTGTAGACTGAAAATTGACAGGGTTAGTGTGTAGGTTAATGTACACAGACAGAAACACACACACACACACACACACACACACACACACTTTCACTTATATATATATATATATATATATATATATATATATATATATATATATATATATACCTATTAGTAATGTCGATATTTCCCTTGAAATATATCAGTTACTATATTTTCCTACACTATTTCCGCCATGCCCGACGTTCTGCAAAATACAGGAAGTAAGTGTCACTTTTACTAGCACGCAAAAATCTGCCACCATCTAACGTTTCTTCTGCGGATACATTTCCAGCTTCAACCTACATTGTTTTATTTTGATATTCCGTCATATTGTATTTCATCCATTACAACTTCCCTAACCAAATACCGGGTCTCTCTTTTAATAGGCATTGATTGACCAACTAGAACCTATTAAGGAATAATGAAATATAATTAACGAACATAGCAAACAACCAAATAAACAAAAAAAAACGCAAGAAAAGTATGGCTTATCCTATTCATCCATACCAAAAGTTATTAAAAAAAGGCTCATAAACTCAATAAAATATGACCAGTTTACGGAATACTGATATATCGCACTGAATGTCAACAACAATAAAGATTACGTGCATTACACAGACTGTGTTTTATACTCCGATTTCATCATTCACATTTCGAGATTTCAGAATACATTCTTAAAAAAAACTACAGTCTTAGTAGATCAAATCAAATTGGAAGCGGAAGATTATTTTTTCGTAAGTTTATATTTTCTACGTTCACAAAATTTACATTTTGAGAGATTTATTAAAATTATTAAAATTATTTTAATCAGTAAACTTATGGCTTCGTTTAATTTTCGTTATAAACTATTTTTACAACATTTCGTTATAAACTATTTTTACAACATTTCGTTATAAACTATTTTTACAACATTTCGTTATAAACTATTTTTACAACATTTCGTTATAAACTATTTGGCGTTTATGTATTTTAGTACCGCACTATTTTTAAATTATTGTATTTCAGGTTAAATCTAAGTTTCAAGATATCTTTTTTTATTAAATTGTACTATGGAAGCACAGAATAGCTACAAAACACTCCCTCTTTATGGTAAGGATGGCTTTCGAAATAATAACGTAATTATTTCAGCGCGGTGCCAAAAATATGTAAGTACCTTAAAGTTTCGTCGCAACTGACATTTTTCACTTTATAAAAGTTTCTTTTAAAATCATGCTTTTTCATCACTAAATGTATTTCTTTCTTTCCTCATTAATAATCAGTATATTTTACTTAATATAAGCATTCAGACACATAAGAAAAGATTTGCCCGTACAAATTTGCCTCAGTCTATCATGATTTCTTCAGCAACAAAATAAGCAATTCCTACGCTAAAATTCATTATTTGAGACGTTACTAATAAATTGTATTTTTGAACAAACGCGATCACATAGATTATAAACAAAATAGGATTAAGAAGAACATCTTTCCAATACCATTTGCAATATTTTTGAAAATAACTATTTTCACGAATACCAAATTGTTTACAAAAATGTATCTATTTTGTTTATTTTATTAAGGGAAATTTAAATTAACGTTAAAATGTATGTTTAAATGATTGTTTGAAGCGGGTTTTATTCGTAAATTATAAAAAGTCCAATGATATAAACATATATACTTATACTTTTATGCAATAATTGACACCTTCTTTCTTGTCATCTTTCTCTCTAATAATGGGGATAAGTTTAATAGCATTCTACATTGGCGATTGATAAGTTATTGACAGAATAACATCAGCAACAAAAATATACAGAACAGCACCTATTACAGTATCACTTTTGAAAAAAATTAGGAGTCCACGGTCATTAATTTATACGATTCAAATAGGATTTACACATCTGGCGTGGTTTACTAACTCAATAACTTTAAATTCTACTTTTTGGGTAATTACATGTAAACATCATAAACAAATATAACCGAAAATGAAATTAAAATATATATTATTTATATTTTTATGGTTAGAGATCACTTTCTGAGATTAATTTAATTAAGCACTCAGTCAGCAGTAAATCGAAAGGTATAAACGAATGGTTAAAGTAAGCAAATTTGTGTTTAATATCAAGAAGAATGACCATACACGAATACAAGATGCCGTAGGCTGTGATTTAGAAGTGGTCATAATTTAGAAGTGGTCACGATTTAAAATATTATCCTCCATCTTGTAACTAGGAAAGAAATAGTATGGTAAATCAGACTTTCAATACCTGGTAGTGTCACTAGCTGAGGTTAAGTAAAACTCTTAAATTAAATTAGATCTTCTCTGCTTATTACGATATAGTTTCCAGTAGCATTTGATATCCGTTTGTCACTGGACTTATCACACACACACACACACACATACATATATATAGACTTGTTTGTAATATAGCAGATTTTATTGGATTTGTATAATTCAGTAAATTTTCATATACCAATAAATTTTAAGCAAAAATAGATGACTTAAATTGTAAGCTACAAAATTATCATATTTCATAATTGAGCATTCATATACTGTATTAACAAAACAAGACTTCAAAAGAAAAAGAATTGATAGCAACAAAAAGTGTATTTCATTGTTAGTTACAATTGTTTCAAGACTTATTGGACAAATTCAAACAATATAGCGTTTGAAAATTTTCACATAATCAGCCTCTCTACAGACTTATTGAATAAAAAACACTTTAACAATAGAACAGTATGTAAAGACATTTCCCTGAAAGGAAATAAAGTATGCGAAAATATTTATCCCGGATGCATCTTTGTCAGGATCTTATTTAAATATTTATATATCACCTAATTTTCGTATAACTATTTAAAACCTGTCATAAGAAATAACCACAAAACCCTGTAGCCATTTAATATCTTTTAATAATACTATTCGTTGATTTCTTAAATTAGATTTCTATATTTCTTTATTTCACATAATTTATTAAACAAAAATTTTTTTAGAATTTTATTTTTATATTTATAATATGGCCAGATCAACTAAGCTAAAATGTTACAGTTATGTTAGTTTCGTATTCCACCTATGCTCGCTCTTTTATTTACAAAAATATCGGCTATTTTATTTCTTAGATGTAAGACCAGTTTTAGGTTAATATTTTATTTTATAGTGAAATAAAGCCCAAACATTACCTTATACTTATTTAATCCTCATTCATCATTCAAGGTTAGGGATCCCATTCTATTTTTATTCCATTATTCTCTTTCGTTGTCATCTATTGGCATTGGCAATATAATTCAATAACTTGAGTGTTATTTCTTCCGCCCGTCACACCAATAATTTCCTGGGTAAGGTTGACACTGTTGTCCAAACTTCCAACTTCCAAACTTCTGTATACGTTCTCTCAACTCCAAACGAACTTCTTCTAATTCAACTTATTTCTTCGAAATCCAACTTCAAAATGAACGTCCCTCTAAAAAATCAACCCTCTTTATCTCCAACCAGGAGCATCTCATTTGCATATCGAGTGGTCACATTGTAGGCATACAAAGAGATAAGGCAGCCATTTTTGTTTCTTTCTTCTTCATTCATTTTATTCCACGACCGACCAGTTGAATTATGCACACGTGCTAGTTAGGTAAGTCGCACGTTTCCCTACAGGCAAATATCAGGTATTCTTAGCTACGAAGAGAGATAATCCCGCTCGTTATTAATTAAAAAAAAATAGTTGAAATTATGGGAACCCAAGATTGCCGTAGGAACTTATAACAGTTAAAGGGAGACAACCAGAGCCGTTTGATGTTCCTAGTTTGGTAAACCTTAAAATGCATCTATGATTTATTGATTAATTAAACAGATACAGAAAAGGCTAAGCTAGCTTATTCAACAAATTAAGATTTTAAAGTATATTTTTATTCTTGAAGCCGATAATTCAACAAATTAAGATTTAAAAGTATATTTTCATTCTTGAATCTTATTATATACCCATGGGTTTAACCTACGTCTGCCATCCATCCATAATCTGATGGGGTTATTCATGGCCACAGAACCAAAATTACAATTCGTTGTGTTCTTGGATACCTAAATAAAATAATATATATCCCATTAATAATATATAATAAAACCAATCTATAGCTCCAAGTGTGCTTTACTCCGATAAAGTGGTGTTTACCTTTGTATTTTTGGATAAAATTATTTAGAACAAGAGTACTTTTAACAAGCAGGGATTTTTCAAGTTTTACTTCTCTGGGAACAATATCAATTAATTTCCAATTCCCTAATTGCTAATATAATTTTTTATATATAATTACTAGTTTGTTGTTAAGTTATTTTATTGATGTGGAAAGCGTACCACTTATTTCACCATCAATACTACTATGACTAAAAAAGTGCTTGCGGTTATGGAACAATATTGCTAATCTTAGTTAAGCCTTATTCTATATCTATATTACTTATCCAGTGTAGAATAATAGAAACTATATTTGCTTGCTAGATTTGGATCCTTCGTTTAGACTACATCATTCTAAGCTATTGAACTCTACATTAAAATTTGGCCTTGTACCCAAGGATCTTTATTGTTAAAGAAAGTTTTTACCTCAGTTACATTTAAGACGTGATAACAAACACCTATTTCAGTAAAGACATCCCTGTATAGCATCCAGCATTTTATTTAATATTTCTTCTTTAGAATTCACTATGTAGAAGGCTTCCAAATAGACATAGATTGCACCTTTTGATTTCCCATGGCTATACTTACTCCCCCTATCCACTACTGATCATTTCAATTCAAAATCTTTATTTTTTCTATTAAGTTCCCTGACCCAATCCCCTAATGCAGTTGTATTCCTCCTTTTATTTCTAATGTTGATTCTTGTACCATCCCCCCTGCTATCGTTAGCACATTCTCTATTAGTTTCCATCTCTGGTTCCTTTTAAAAGGATACTATGTGGTTTCTATATTTTTCCTTAAAAACGCATTCAGTGGTCCCAAGATATATCTACTTAGTACTATCGATCTTAATCTCGCATTTATACACTATTTCTGAGATTAGGCATTTACCACCCAACGGACATTTGCCAGGTATTCTGCAGTTACATTTTCTGTCTAAGACACTTTGATTCGATGCTAAGATGCTAAGATGCAAGAACACAATTAATGGATTGTAATTTATGTTCTGTTGCCATGAATAACCCCAGCAGAGTATGGAAGGGTGGCAGACGTAGGTTAAACCCATGGGTATATAATAAGATTCAAGAATGAAAATATACTTTAAAATCTTAATTTGTTGAATTATCAGCTTCAAGAATAAAAATATACTTTAAAATCTAAATTTGTTGAATTATCAGCTTCAAGAATAAAAATATACTTTAAAATCTTAATTTGTTGAATAATCAGCTTCAAGAATAAAAATATACTTTAAAATCTTAATTTGTTGAATAAGCTAGCTTAGCCTTTTCTGTATCTGTTTAATTTATCAATAAATCATAGATGCATTTTAAGGTTTACCAAACTAGAAACATCAAACGGCCCTGGTTGTCTCCCTTTAACTGTTATAAGTACCTACGGCAATCTTGGGTTCCCATAATTTACACTTATTTTTAAAAAATTAATAACGAGCGGGATTATCTCTCTTCGTAGCTAAGAATACCTGATATTTGCCAGTGCCAATAGATGAGAACGAAAGAGAATAATGGAATAAAAAAGTAGAATGGGATCCATAATCTTGAATGATGAATGAGGATTAAATAAGTATAAGGTAATATTTGGGCTTTATTTCCATATTAAATAAAATGTTAACCTAAAACTGGTCTGAAATCTAAGAAATAAGGAGCAAGCATAGGTTGAATACGAAACTAGCATAACCGTAACGTTTTAGCTCAGTTGATCTGGCCATATCATAAATATAAAAATAAAATTCTCAAAAAATTTTTTTTAAATAAATGATGTGAAATTAAGAAATATAGAAATCTAATTGAAGAAATCAACAAATAGTATTATTAAAAGATATTAAATGGCTACAGGTTTTTGTGGTTATTTCTTATGACAGGTTTTAAATAATGATACGAAAATTAGGTGATATTTAAATATTTAAATAAGCTCCTGACAAAGATGCGCCCGGGATAAATGTTTTCGCATGCTTTATTTCTTTTAAGGGAAATGTCTTTACATATTGTTTTATTGTTAAAGTGTTTTTTTTTATTCAATAAGTCTGGAGAAAGGCTGGTTATGTGAAAATTTTCAAACGCTATAATGTTTTAATTTGTCCAATAAGTCTTGAAACAATTGTAGCTAACAATGAAATACACTTTTTGTTGATATCAATCTTTTTTTGAAGTCTTGGTTTTGTGAATACATTATATATATATATATATATATATATATATTCAAGCACGTCTGATTGAACACGACAGAGTTATTCTTTTTTCCGATCTTTCTGGATATCTCTTCCATTTTCCGAGCAGACATTTTAATTTCAGCGGGCATGTTGTAAAAAATGGCGCCCAAAATTGTTGTTCAGCAATATTCTTCTCAAGCGCTTTCTTTCGATGCATCCGATTATCATCAGGAGCGACGTTATATAACATGCCTGCTGAAATTAAAAATTATATATATGTACATTGCATGCAATATTGCATCGAAAAAATGCGGCTGAGGATTGCGCAATTCCTGCTTCATTATAAATTCATTATCCCGTAGGCACTGTTTCAGTGTGTAGCCATTGTCTCTCTTGTTCACTTTCTGATTCTTTTATCTCTCCTTTCCTGCCACTATCGTTTTCTTTCTAACAACCCCGATGGTATGCAAAATCATCGATTAGCAACGCGTGCTATATTCCTCTTTCAAGACCATGTCATGTTTTATGCGATCTCACCCGGTGCACTTGTTTTCCTAAATGTCAGGGCGGCTTGCTCCGAGGCAGCAAAAGCAATTGATATGCACGTTCAGATATAAGTCATTTGCTCCTCTTTATATTCCCATATTCCACCCCCGCTTTCTATCTTGACTTCTCTTTTTTCTCTTTTCAATTCCTTATTTTGATTATTTTTTTCTTTCTTCAATCACTCGATCTTTCTTTCCTTCCTTTTGGAGAGTTACAAATAGTTTGAATATTCTTTTGATCTCTCTATTATTTTTTTACCGCATAGATTACTTGCATCCTTTTATTCGTTATCTTTTTAATTGAGATTAACTTTTTCATTACGTTTTGTTTTATTTGTTTTTAGTTTCCCCGCTTTTTTATATTGCATTCATTACTATATTTTCCTTTTTTATCTTTACATTGTTTTTTTTTCTCTTATTCATTCATTATATATTTTTTACGTCTTCCTTTATCTGATTGCTTACGCTACTCTTCGAATTCTGTTCCTCAGTAACTCATCGACCCTGCTCGAATGTTTCGCGGTGTATCAACGCTTTCGAAGTTATGTATAAGCAAATTATAACATCGATTTAAAACAATGGTTATAGTAATATTAGCTAAATTACGACTGTCATTGCAACAACATTATCTTAACCAAATTAGTTATAGTTTTTTTTTAACAATTTGGTTTAATTCATAATTTAATGACAAAACGATACCATAATATGTTACATTATTACGCTATTGTTTGGTCATAAAATTAGTAACCGAACCAACTTGTAAAACTATTACTCATTTTGTTTCAATGGTAGCTATCTTAAAACTGAATACTTCAATATAAAACAATTCATTATATACAATATGTTGCTATAGTTGGCTGTTGCCTTTTCCAACAATAGTAATGCATAACATGATAGACTCGAAAGGAATCGTAACACGCCATAGTCGATTCTATGTTCAAGCACGCTATCTATTAGACCAAATCGCGCGCCTCTGTGTAAAAACAAACAAATGAAAATAAATAAATAAAAATCAGGGTAGGCATATTTTTTTAACAAAAGTTTTTATTACCGTTGCTCTTCCACCTCGACACCACTTAAAATGTTTTTTCACCGCCACATGTCCACATAAATTGAGCGTTTCTCCTTCCTTCGACCGCATGCCGACCACAGCCGGTCCATTATCGTCCTCGACTTTACACGTCCATTTTTTTCGATGCGCACTTTACTTCTCCGATGAAGTGGTACTTTTTCACCTTTTTCCTTCTCCTTCTCCCGCACACTTCCTAATTTACATATGCTCCCTTTTCAGCTACTTCTGCTACTGCTAATCACTTAACAAGCCAGCCATCCTTCGCTGCCGCTGATATTTTCCCACGCACCCATAAGCACTATATTACATCAGTTTTTCGTTTAAAAGGTTATTTCCTTCTATATTTTATTTCTTGTTCTTTCTTATCTTTAGTATTCTCTATTTTCTATTTAATTAATTCTTATCCTTATTATAATTTTACCTTTCGTATGCTGAGTGTCGTCTGCTTTTTTTTTTTTTTTTACAGTTTTGCGACTTTCGTAAGCTGTTTCGTTTATTTGAATCTTCTGGATGCACGTTCCCAAGAAGTATTCTAAAAAAATGTTTCTAATTTCTTTAAACAGGGTTGTGTATTGTCTAAAATTTTTTTTAATTACATTTTCACCCCAAACAAAGCATATTGCCACTTTGATGTAGGGGGCTACTATTAGGGACACAGGTTACAGGGGTACTTGGTGGGAAGTTGGGCAGCAAGATGTCGGTTTACGTTACTTGAACTTCTGCATGTCAGTACAGTTGGGGAAGCAGGAACCTGGCAGAGAGTTCCAAAGTCTAGCGGTCCTGGGGAAGAAACTACTGGAATAGAAGGCTCTCTTACATCTAGGGATCTCTACTGTGAAGGGGTGGGATTGTACTGCTTATCGGGTTTGTCGGAGGTATTCACGTAGAGGGGGTACAAGTTCTTGCAGCTTGTCGGAACATACACCGTTAAAGTACTTGTAGAACAGGCAGAGGGATGCTACATTGCGTCAATGGGACAGAGGCTGAAGCTTTGATGATAGTTTAGGACCTATTATATCGGCGACTCACTTTTGAACCTTGTCTAGGAGTGAAAGACTAGTAGCAGATGCATCGGCCCAAATATGACAACAATACTCCATATATGAGAGAATGGTGGCCTTATAGAGGTACAGGATACTTTAAGGGTCAATAGCTTTCTAGCACGGTAGAGAGAACCTACCTTTTTCGCAGCGGTCCTGGCAATGCTCTCAATGTAATTGTTCCAACTCATGTTTCCTGTGAGCATTAGGCCAAGGAGTTTAAAAGATGTGCTTTCAGATAAAGAGTCACTGGCCATTGCTATTGGTGGTAGAAAAGGTTTCTTGTAGTTATTGAAGGAAACAAGTTTAGTCTTGGCAACATTGAATGTGACCATCCATTTTTGTCCCCATTCCACTACAGATTGGAGGTCATTCGCAAATGTTTCTGCCATTTCCTTCGATATGTGTTCATTTGTTTTCATGTCGTGTCTGTTATAGAGCGTGGTATCATCAGCATATATACCCATCTCACAGACAATTTTGTCAGGGAGATCATTTATGAATATTAGGAATAATAAAGGTCCAAGGATAGACCCTTGAGGCACTCCCACATTTATATCATATTGTTTAGATGTACGGCCATCGAGGACAACCTGGATATTTCTTTTACCTAAGAAGGATTTAATTATGTAAAGTATTCTTCCAATGATACCGTATGATTTAATTTTCCTGAGGAGACCTTCATGCCATACCCTGTCAAAAGCCTTAGATATATCTAGAGCTACCGCTCTACCCTCCCCTGCCTTGTCAAGTGAATGGTGTATACGCTCAGAGATTACAGTTAGAATGTCTGCTGTGGAACGGGCTTGCCTAAATCTATATTATTGATCGGTAAGAAATTTATCATCTGTAAGGTGATGGACTAGAGCTTGGTTAATTATGAACTCAAATGTTTTTGCAAAAAGTGGGAGGAGGCTAATGGGGCGGTAATTTGCTGGGTCAGTTCTTTCGCCAGAATTGTTTGAAAACTGGTACCACAGAAGCAGTTTTCCAGCAGGCAGGAAAGCAAGATTCATTAAGGCATTTGTTGTAAAGTTTGGAGAGGATTGGAGCTACTTCGGCGGAGCACATTTTTAATAGCACAGCCGGGATGAGATCAGGTCCACATGCTTTTGCAGTGTCCAGATTTTTTATAATGGCATGTACCTGAGAAGGGGTGATTTTCAGATCGTCAAGTGTGGCGTCTGTACGCAAAGGAAAGTCTGGGAGAGAGTGGTTAACAGGGTCTAGTGTGCAGTTGGAGGCAAACCGACTGGAAAGCATGTTAGCCTTCTCGGTTACTGAGCGAACAACTTCATGATTGTTGGATAGTAGGGGAATTGTTGATTGCCCATTATTTACTACACTGTTGTAGATTTTCCAGAAGTCACGGGTTCCTAATTTCTGACCTTCGATGCGTTTTTGGGTGGTTTCAGTAAATTCTCTCTTAGCTGTCGCTATTTATTTCTTACAGTTACTTCTGGCTTCTATATACTTCTGTCTGTTTGAACTGGATTTATGTCGGGTAAATCTGTGGTCCGCGTGCTTCCTTTTCGCGATGGCAGCTGCACTTGTGGAAGTAAACCATTGGGGAGAGTGGGGATTGCTATAAAATTTCTGCGTGGGGACATGTGCTTCAGTTGCTGTGTTGAACCATTCAGTGCTCTCATTTGCTCACTGTTCAGCTGGAAGTGAAAAGATATTTCGCCATGGGGCGTCTCTAATAAGATCCCTGATTGCTTCCCAGTCAGCCTTTTTATAATAGTTCGTTGCTTTGAGCAATGACTCTTCCATTTTGGCTCTAGAGTTTAGCGTGATTTTAACTATTATCACTACATGATCATCATTCCCAAGTGGGCTGTGGGCGTTCGTAACACAATCATCAGGAACTGTGGTCAGAAACAGATCTAAACATGATGCGTGTAACTATTGCTGGTCAGGGAAACGGGTTGGAAACGTAACTGTCTGTGATAGGGAATGGGATATAGAGAAGCTATGTGTTGTGGTACCAGCTGCGTATGTGTAATTAGAGAACCCAAGCCAGTTACTGTGGTGGACATTGAAGTCACCAAATACATAGACTTGTGCGCTAGTGTTGAGGGAAAGTGCTGTATCTATGCCGCCAGAGACTTTGTTTATTAAGGTACAGTTCTGGGTTGAGGGAGAGCGGTAGAAAAAATAAAAGTAACTAATATTATGTTGCATGTTAAGTCTAAAGCACATAAAGGCTTGATCGTCCGATTCTAGTTTTCTTTCTTTAGTCAGGAGGGTGTTTCGAATATATACTCCAAGCCCGTGCATATGTCTGTCAGAGTCCTTACGGCAGAGTGGGAGATATCCGGGCATATTAAAGTAGTTAGAGAGGATGGAGGAGTGTAGGTTAGTCTCACTTAGTGCTAAGATATCCGGGGTGTTTGTTAGGAGAAATGCTTCAACATCATTTAAATTAGTTTTAAGCCCACGGATGTTAGTAAATGCAAGCTTCAAGGGAGGAGGCAATTTGATTTTCTCTGAGTTTTTTTTATGGTTTAAGCGTAATTTTAGATTGTACTGCCATTTTCTTAAAGTTTCAGTTTGGTAAGAGGTGCTGAACAATTGGTTATGCAGAAACCAGGCATGCTACACAAGTAGACCATCAGCTGACCTTCCATCTACTAGGACTGTGGCCTCAGGAAAGCCCACCGGGGATGAGTGCAGGGTCACTTTCCATGCTCGACATGGCACTACAAATATCCCGATATTATTCAACTGTTGATGGAGCAGCGGCTCTAAGCGCTACCAAAGAGTTAGGGCTCCTGTACTTCCAGTCGGGAACAGCAGCCAGGAACTGTTAATCCGGTACCCTCAACCCATCAGACGATGGTCAACCCAATCTACTTATACTGGCATCATGATGTTCAAGCACTCCCAACTGCCCAGTTTAGAGGGGGATAGGATGTGTCGGGAGAGGGGGAAATCGGCGTTCATTTCCCTAGTCAGGAAACAATACTAGCATGATCCATTTCTCGGCGTGGCCCGGGGAGATATAAAAAAATGCTAACAAAATATGTATTATTAAATAATCTTTTAAAATTTTTAAGTTCTTCCTTTTCTTATTTTATGATGTACGTTTTTATGTTTGCACGTACATATACACCCATATGAAGAAATTCAACTAGGATCTTGTGTTGTGTTTACACGTGCATGTGTCTTATTTCAGAGTGGTAGCAAAGAAAACGTATTTCTTATGTAGTTTCGTAAATTAATAAAAATGAAATTATTTTGTTTTATGAAGGGATAGATGAATTAAAAATGTAAAAAAATAATATATAAATATAAAAAATCAAATAATACTCTCATGTATATTTAAAACAGTTCAAAATGAAATTTGCTGATGATATGTCAGCATCGAATTATCAATATAAAAACGATAATTCCCCAACCATTATCACCACGAAAGAACGATTAAATGGTTATGAAGAATTACTGGAAAATATTGAAACCATTATTTCCAGAGTCTTTTCGTGAAGGACAAACCCTTCTTGACTGATTTAATTTTGTTAAAATATGGAGAATGTTATCAGAAAGTTTGTATGTCTACATGTACATGGGAACTGGAATAATTTAATATAATTTATATGCACTATTTCAGTGCAGTGACCAAAAAATTATTTCGTTTTCCTTCAATTATTAAAATTGTATTTTCTCTGAAGTTATCGGTTATTTAAGAATTAAGAAAACCTCTCGTGAAACAAATGAAAAATGTACAATATGAAGCTAATTTAAAAGAGGAATAAAAAACCCAGTTTCCAAAATAAACAGAATAAATCTTATAGATAACATATTAGACCACAGAAACTAATCGTTTTTTTTTGTTGTCAAAGAAATTAATCGTTTTTTTTTGTTGTCTTTTTCTTTTATTGACAATTTATCGATGTAATTATAAAATTGTTCGAAATAACTATTTCAAAATGTCGAAACCATTCGTTTTCGTTGTCTACTCTTTCTTTGAGAATTTACCCAAGAGTGAGATGAATACAAAGTTAGCTGCAACAAGTATTGCAAAATTCTAAAACTATTTGTTTTTCGTTATATCAAATATTTCCTTAATTCATTTATTGCAGATTGTTATCCTCATCTTTCTTAGTTGTTGTTTCATGACGTTTCAGCCAACTATTCCTCTGGCCTTCGTCAGGTGGTAACCGCGACGGGATAGGAACTCCAAATCTCCTAAGTGCATTCTCAACAATTACTGCCATCTGTAGTTGTTGTCGTCTCACCACGTTTTGGCCAAGTAAGCCTCTGTTACGGCCGCACCTGGAACTGTACATATTCAACATCTCTATCCACTGCGCCACAGAGCCGGAAGGAATAGTTGGCCGAAACGTCGTGAAACAACAACTAAGAAAGATGAGAAAAATAGTCCGCAATAAATAAATTAATAAATAACACTCATCTCAATAATGAATTTCAATAATATTTTCTTGTTTGAGAATTCCTCTAAGACTATGGTCAACACCAATTTGTTCAAAATACGTATGTCAAAATACTACAGCTGTTTTTCGTTATTTCTTGTCTTTCCTTTACCGAACTTTACCTAGACCGAGCTAAATATACATTTTCTTAGGAAATAAGTATTTTAAAAAAACCCTGAAACTATTCGTTTTAGTTATCTCAAAATTTTTCTAGATTAAGTGAAATATATATATTTGTTAGAAATACTTTTTTAAAATAGTGAAACTACTTGTTTATCGTTATCTCTGACCTATTTTCGTTTTAAAATTATTGCTAGACTGAAGTAAATACACATTCGCTCGAAATAAGTATTTTAAAATTCTGAAACTATTTGATTATCGTTATCTCTAATTATCTCCCCTTGTTTGAGAATTCCTCATGTACTGAGATAAATATAAATGCGTATGAAATAAATATAAATGCGTATGAAATAAATATAAATGCGTATGAAATAAATATAAATGCGTATGAAATAAATATAAATGCGTATGAAATAAATATAAATGCGTATGAAATAAATATGCAAAAAAAAAAACTGAAACTATTTATTGGTCCCCCGATAAATGGAGGGTGGACCTGTAAATTCAGCCTTGTCCGTTCGTCCATTTGTCTGTTCGTCTGTCCGAACTTTTCGCAATAACTACGCCTTGGAATGTTTTGAAATTTTGCGCAAATATTAAACATGATACGAGTAAAAAGGGTAACAGAATGGATTTTCCGGGAAAACTCCAGTTGCCGCCCATAGGGGTGCCTTTCGGGTTAAAATGGCTCAAATTAACGCTTTTGTGCTTATTAAAAAAATGATGCCTTGGATTTTCATAAAACTTTCTAAAACGTTGTAACTAACTGATTTATATGTAATGTTGTTTATCTATACTTCGCGGTAACTCTTGGGTGTTCCCCAGGGGCTCTTTTAGGACTAATAAAAACACTATTTTTGGGGCTATTTCACCATATTTACCCAAAATTGTCTGTGTATGTCTATTTAGCAGTTTTGCATAGGGCTGAACCCAAATTTAAATATTTTAAGGCCTACAAATGCACCGTTTGTTCATTTTCAACCAGGATTTGACGCCCCCTGGAGACTTTTAGGGCTAAATTAGGAGGGGGGGCAAATTCTGAACTTAGTCATTTTATATGCCTCGTTCACTGTGCACTCACGGAGGACTATACACGCTTCGCTTGTTTTATTGCTAGTACTTTCTTGGTTAAGAATTCTTCCTAGACTGAGGTAATTATTAATGTTGATGCTTATTCACCTTTAGATTATGTCTTTGTATATGTTTAATACTATAAATTTTAAACAAAAACTGTTATAATTAATTGAAATGTAAATAATTTAGAAAGTTCAACACTGTTAAAAAGCATACACTATTGTTTTTTATGCTTAATCAGCTTGTTCTTTTGTCGGTTACTGTGATATTGTAAAACATAGAAATGAATTCAATATAAGGTTTGTGTGAAAGAAATAAAAACAGTTTCTCATTAAGACGAAATTTATTAAAAAAACGCCTCATTTTAACTAAACTGTTGACGGTTTACGAAGACGAACTAATCCCGAACGCGTGAACTAATAGATCCTGTGACGTATGTTGTAACAGTGTAAACTGGCAAAGTAGAGAACATTATAATGACTGATTAAAAATCCTCATATTTGGGAGAAGCATTTGTCTCGGGTAAAATGTAGAAATTAAAATATTCGAATTACACCGACTGTTAATTTTCGAGAAATCATTCATCAAGTACTAACAGGTGCGTAACTATTTTCGAATTATGTTTAGCGCCTGCGTTTGTAATGTTATGCTGTCTTTTTGTACAGGGGAATAGCGTCTATATTTTATTAATATAGAGATTAGTGTGGTCCCGATGAAATTCCACTGTTGCTTTATCTATTTAATTTTCATTTCTTTAATTATTATCTTGAATTTCTATTATTTAATCAGAGTACTCATTTTCAAATATATATGAAAAGTTTAATAAGGAAAACTTACTTTCAACAGTTCCTCGGAATTTTTCGTACTGGAACAATCGATTACGTAGTTAATGGACCTAATCAAACTGAATGGGAGTATAAAAATATAAATGTTAAGTTATCAAATGATTTGCCTTTTTTGTAACTGTATTTCATTAACCATTAAGTCCAGGTGGAAATACGAAATAACAAGCATTTTAATCTTTTCATTTTTATAGTTTACATATTTTAAAAACATGTTTTCTTTTTCCTGTAACAAAACTTTCAAATAAAGCAAATGCTTCTTTTTAAATTGATTCATTTAAAATTGTTACAATTTTATGTGTATTGAAATAAAATATAGAGGTTAAAACTTGTTAAGTCGACGAGGAAATTCGATTTTAGAACAATTCACTTTAAAATGGGCAATATAAAATGTTTTAGCTTAGAGACAGCAGGTTGTCGCTATGCTAAAATATTTTATTTTGCCAATTTTAAAGTGAATTGTTCTAAAATCGAATTCCATTCGTCGACTTTACGAATTTCAATAATGAATAAGTGTGAAGACGTTTATCGTTTTTTATGTTTGTCTCGCCTTTACGTATTATCATGTTTCTAGTTACTAAAATACACACTCCGCCGAAATAGCGAAAAGAAGTTTGCTCCGCCAGCGTTCGAATTAGCTGTCTATTTAGATATAGTAACTTATATATTCAATATCATAGGATGACACTAATAAGTTAATGTTTCATAAAAAATATTACCATCTCTGATAACCTAAAAGACTTGGCTTTTCATTATAGAATTATAGAAGAAGATTGTTTTTATGGTTTAAAAATTTTGAGATGAGGATTGGTTATTTATATTATTTGAACTCTTCGGACTACTGTTGTCATCCTGAGTGTGATTTTCGCAACGTTTAAATCGATCAAATGTATCTTTTTTACAAAGGAATCACTACTTATCAAGGCCCAGTAGCCACTTGAGGGTAAGGGTTAAACAGTGTACAGTGGTAAAAAGGACAATATCATAGTAATCGTTCGAAGTGTAAATTTGGTAAATTGGATTACTTAAAGGGAACGCCTCATCAAGAACTTGTTTATATTGGACTTGAAGACGGCCATATTGTAGTCAGCTGGAAAGCATGTAAATTACAGAGAGTTACACAGGTGTGCAGTTCTTAGAAAGAAGTTTTCTTTATGGAATCTACGTTTAGATTTTGGGACTGATAAAGTATGGGGGAAATTATTGATAGTGTTTACAGTCAAACGAGTGTTTCTTGTGAATGCTTATCATACTCGAGAATGTTTCTGTCGAACTCGGGAATTTGGACGAAATTTATAACGTAACCCTTGATTTACTCTACAGGGATAGCATGCTTTTGTTCCGTCAGCCGTCATTTGCAATTGTACTTTTCCGTCGCTCACACTGAGAATTGAACCTTCAACCTTCAGGAGAATATCACTTTTACAATTGATTTTTTCGAAGTACGTCAACCACTCCGCCACGGGTTCTTGTGGATTGTTTTTTTCTGAATTAATTTCAGGCGGAGGATTAAGCCTGAAGTTATCTTTCTCCTTGCTTTATAGCTTCCCCTTTCTACCTGAAATAATTTCGTGCAGGAGTAGGTTAGAAAATGACCCGTGTTTTGTTCAATAAGTTTTGTTTGACTGGATCGGGATAGAAATATATTCGTTTTATTAGAGAGTGGGCCTTCCTTCATATAATATGTCATATATAATCCATTTGCGCTTACTTTCACTCTTTTTTATATTTTTTACTTTCACTGTTTTCTATATTTTTCTTTTGATATCGTATGTCTCTTTTACGTCGCCTTTTCTTCGTTTACATCACTTTCCCCAATCTTGTTATATATTTATTCGCCCACTAATTTGTCCTTCCTCTCGTTTATTTATATCTTATCATTTTATTTAATTTGTATTTTATTTGTATTTTACGATCGTTGATTGATCTTTATAACAGGGTCAGGAGAATATGTCATAAATAATCCATTTAGAATCCGCCTCCTCAGCACACACTAACACACACACACACAAAACATCGCTCATGTGTGTATACGTAACACATTTAAGCTTTCATATTTTCAACGGCGAATCAAAATAAGTATTGATGCAAGAGCATGCGCAGTTGCTACACACACGCATTCACGCCTACGCGTTTATATTATTCAAGTTGATACTTATTGCGTATGCCTGCACAAAACATGCGCATATAGATAGCGATTGCTTAATTATATACTTTTTAAACAGTTACTCAATGCTAACGTTGCTGAACGTAAATTTACCTTGTATTGCTTTATGCACGTATATGCAGAGCAATATATATATATATATATATATATATATATATATATATATATATATATATATATATATATATATATACTTTCAATTTGTCTTTACATAAATAGTAATGTGTTGCTACACAGTCATGAGCATGTTTTGGTCTTCTAGTATATAGTAACTAGAGACCTCTTCAGGCAACAACGCTTATATTCAAAAGTAGAATTCAGCTTTTGATTATAAGCGTTGTTGCCTGAGAAAGTCTCTAGTAACTAAATACTAGAAGACCGAAAAATGTCCATGACTGTGTAGCAACACATTACTGCTTATGCAAAGACAAATTGAAAGTGTAACTTGCTCTACCCGGTATTGAGCACTCTTGTATTAACTTCGTTATATTTCACTGGTCATCTTACCTTGAAAAATAGCAATCATATATATATATATATATATATATATATATATATATATATATATATATGAATTATTATTTGTCATTAGATGTATGAATACAATTCAAAAGTGTGTGTGGGGGTGGAGAAATGTAGATGAGCTAGAGAGTGGTGGAAGGGGTGAGGGATAGAGGAAGGGATAAATAGAGAAAGAATGGAAGGTTATCAAAGAAAGATATTATGCACAATTTGTAAGTCTTATAGTTTGTCCATAACCCCGAGCAATGTTAATTCTTGTCTAATTTTCTATTAATTGAAACATTTTTAGATAAGGTATTATTCTTTACCATTAAAACTGTATATATACGGCATAATCGAGTTGACACACCGGTTCTCATCAGATCACCGGTTAAGCAACGTTGAGCCTGGTTAATACCAGATGGGTAACCATTTGGGAAGACTAGGCGCTGTATGAGCTCTCCGCTAATCTCGGCATTTTCTCCCAGTCGTCCTGTACATAGACTTCACTTGCTACTGATATTTGACTATGTCAACACAGGAGAGGTGTGGTTGGAGATTGCGCACCTCCTGCCACAAAAATTTACTCGCAGGCACCCCGTTTGTGGGTATCCATAGTCTGTCAAAGACTGAAGGAGCCTACTACAACTTCACCACGAATATAAATAACATAAATACACTAGCATGGAAATGTGTTAAATTGACTGGGTTGAAATGGCATGTTTATATCTGCATATGGTAGCTTAGTGGATTTACTTGAACACCTAGTGTGACCGCGTAGCCAACTTTTATTTCATTCATTGTAGCTTAAATATAGCCCGAAGTGAATGGTAGAACACAAACACACTACATATTCACAACGTTAAATTATTCATCCGGCAAATCAATTTTACTAGGTGGGTTAGTTAGATCGTACCTATTAGTAACCTTCTACTACGATTGTCTTTTTCTGCTGGGTCATAAATAAGGGCATCGTCACGATTGATGTGGCACTTTAACTGCCTTTCATAAACTGGTTAACCAAACTATTACTATTTAAAATATGCCCTCTCTTCTTACGCTAATTAACAGAGATGCAGCGTCGCGGCGACGGTACAGAGGTTGGAGCATGGCCGATAGTGTGGAATCTATAATATTTGAAACTTTTGAGGGCTCTGTTTAAGAGTTAGAGACAAGTTGTAGATGCACCAGTTCAGATGTGGCAACAATACCATATACAGAGGCGAATTGTAGCTTTATAAAATATAAGATACTTTCTGGTGTGATTAATTTTCTAGAACGGTAGAGGGAGCCCACATTTTTTGTAGCAGCCATGGCAATGTCCTAAAGTTGACTGTAAAAAGGAACATTCATACGTTTCCATAGTCATATATTACCAGACGGATATACATCATGCATTCAACTGTAAAACTGATTTACACTATGCATTCAACTGTAAAAACGATTTACACTATGCATTCAACTTTAAAAATGATTTATACCATGCATTCAACTGTAAAAACGATTTACACTATGCATTCAACTGTAAAAATGATTTATACTATGCATTCAACTGTAAAAATGATTAACACCATGCATTCAACTGTAAAAACGATTTACACTATGCATTCAACTGTAAAAAAGATTTACACCATGCATTCAACTGTAAAAACGATTTACACTATGCATTCAACTGTAAAAATAATTTATACTATGCATTCAACTGTAAAAATGATTTACACCATGCATTCAACTGTAAAAACGATTTACACTATGCATTCAACTGTAAAAATGATTTATACTATGCATTCAACTGTAAAAACGATTTACACTATGCATTCAACTGTAAAAATGATTTATACCATGCATTCAACTGTAAAAACGATTTACACTATGCATTCAACTGTAAAAATGATTTATACTATGCATTCAGCTGTAAAAATGATTAACACCATGCATTCAACTGTAAAAACGATTTACACTATGCATTCAACTGTAAAAACGATTTACACCATGCATTCAACTGTAAAAACGATTTACACTATGCATTCAACTGTAAAAACGATTTACACCATGCATTCAACTGTAAAAACGATTTACACTATGCATTCAACTGTAAAAACGATTTACACTATGCATTCAACTGTAAAAACGATTTACACTATGCATTCAACTGTAAAAACGATTTACACCATGCATTCAACTGTAAAAACGATTTACACTATGCATTCAACTGTAAAAACGATTTACACCATGCATTCAACTGTAAAAACGATTTACACTATGCATTCAACTGTAAAAATAATTTATACTATGCATTCAACTGTAAAAACGATTTACACCATGCATTCAACTGTAAAAACGATTTACACTATGCATTCAACTGTAAAAATAATTTATACTATGCATTCAACTGTAAAAATGATTAACACCATGCATTCAACTGTAAAAATAATTTACATCATGCATTCAACTGTAAAAATGATTTACATTGTACATGCAACTGTAAAAATGATTTACGTTGTACATGCAACTTTAAAAATGATTTACGTTGTACATGCAACTTTAAAAATGATTTACGTTGTACATGCAACTTTAAAAATGATTTACATTGTACATGCAACTTTAAAATGATTTACATTGTACATGCAACTTTAAAAATGATTTACATTGTACATGCAACTTTAAAAATGATTTACATTGTACATGCAACTGTAAAAATGATTTACATTGTACATGCAACTTTAAAAATGATTTACGTTGTACATGCAACTTTAAAAATGATTTACATTGTACATGCAACTTTTAAATGATTTACATTGTACATGCAACCGTAAAAATGATTTACATTGTACATGCAACTGTAAAAATGATTTACATTGTACATGCAACTTTAAAAATGATTTACATTGTACATGCAACTTTTAAATGATTTACATTGTACATGCAACTTTAAAATGATTTACATTGTACATGCAACTGTAAAAATGATTTACATTGTACATGCAACTTTAAAAATGATTTACATTGTACATGCAACTTTAAAATGATTTACATTGTAGATGCAACTTTAAAAATGATTTACATTGTACATGCAACTTTAAAAATGATTTACATTGTACATGCAACTTTAAAAATGATTTACATTGTACATGCAACTTTAAAAATGATTTACATTGTACATGCAACTTTAAAAATGATTTACATTGTACATGCAACTTTAAAAATGATTTAGAAGTATTACATATTCATTGTTATATATTCCCTGATTCAATGTTTCTATCTTGTGACTTTCGTCACGAAGGCAGAAATGTGGGTGGGTAATTGATACATTAAATATCATCGTGGATGAAGGAATCACCTGTGCAAAGTTCATATCCGGCCAGTGATAATTTACGCATAATTTATGTCTAATTTTCATAAATTGAAACATATTCTTGACTATATACATATAATATAAATAAAATAAATACGCTAGGACGTTAGGAAATGCATAAACGTACATTATGCAATAAATTATGTGCAACATAGAAACTTGTATTCAGTTAAGACTATACAACGAATTGTTTTCAAAATACTGTTTTAACACTAAATAACTTCAAAATGATTGGTAGGTCGTAAAACTAAACAAAAAAAAACGAAAAATAATCCATAAAAATCATTGCAAGTACTAGATTAATATTAGTCTCACTGTTAAAACAAAAATAAACATATTTCTGCAAAATTAAAAAAAAGACGTTTATAAATATGAAAATAGAGAAATAAAATAAATCCGAATAACAATATCCGCACAGTTCGACTTTTCTTTGTGTAATAGCGGTGTTTGCCACCCATGGATTTTGGCCATAAACATCTGCCATCCTATAATATAAAACGGCCATTGAAACGTAACATGAAATGAAAGCTTTACATTCACGACACAAGTCAGTCCATAAAAAGCCATTGTGAGATTTAATTCAACGTCATACGTGTATAGGATGAAATATCGTCTGTTTATTTGTTCTGTGTTCAAACAAAGAACGTTAGCTTTGACAATATGTTAGGCAATGCCACAGAAAAGGTTTTCTTACCATGAATTTCCTATGCAAACGCTTGTATGATCGATATCTATTAGAGTCAGTTTAATTTTTGTTGTGGGTAGGTCTGACATGATAGTATAGTAAAAACTCCGCGAAGTACTTCTTTTAGCAGAAATTCATTAAAATAATCGAAGAAAGTAATTTGTGGTTACATTTAAGTCTCATAACAATAACCGTTGGGTCAGTATTCGCACCACCTGTAACATAATCACATATATATTAATACGATAGCGTGTGTGTTATTTTCTGTGGCACGCTTACATCCGGATCGTTTAATTGTTGTGTACTTCCATTTCTTGTAATAAATAATTTTACCAAGAATTCTTCATAAGTTTCAATTTCGGTTTCGATGATAGCTGATGGCACTCAGGTCATTTAATTTTTTTTTTATAAATAGTTTTACTAAGAATTCTTTATAATTTTGGTTTCGGTTTCGATTACAGCTGATGGCACGCCAATAATCAATTTAAAAAAATAATTTTATCAAGAATTCTTCATAAGTCTTGGTTTCCGTTTCAATTTTAGCACCTTAGTAATCTATTTGGCACCTTCGTAATCTATTTTTTTATCAATAATTTTATCAAGAGTTTTGGTTACGGTTTCGATTCAAACTGATGAACCTAGGTCATATAGATATATTTTTTATTTTTGAAATCGCAACTTTATAATGTATAAAAATCGATAGAACATTAATCTATAATAATATATACGAAATCTGCAAGAATTAAATTATCATATTTAAGCGTACATTACGACGTCCCTGCTCGGTTAGATAAATACTTTTACAGTTTTAACAAAAAAGCTACAATAATATCAGAGCGTCTCCATTTAAACTGAACATCTGCAGAATGCGAACATCAATATATTACATATGAATGAGTCCCCTGTGGAATTTTTACAGGTCCCGCTAGTCATTCATTATAACATTTGTGTTTGAAATAGTTTGAGTATTCAGACGTTTGTTTTCATATTAAAACCTCCGAATTTCTTCAGCTGTTTATTGTCGAACCTGAACATCTTTATGCCAAAACGGGGAATTTTCAAAAGAATTTGAACCTTAATACGTGGTGATCGATTTTTCCTGTTTCATCAACCAGTTCTGATAATAAATAAATTATTAATTATATTCTTAATCTCGCCTTACTGAGTGCTGAACTCCAAGCCTTCAGGTTATGCCGTAGAACTTTATCCGGTATGTTACCTTCCATGAAACTTGAGGGAATAACATAAAAGATGTGTCCGAATTATTCAAATAACACATTTTTAATCCTTATCTAAAATGTTCTCGAAACATGTTTGAGGTTTGTTACAAAATCCGTAAAAATCATATCAACAACAAATAAAGTTGCAAAATAGATGAAAAATTAATTATTGCATCAATTAACGCTACTATAAAATAATACACTTCTACATTCTAATATATATATATATATATATATATATATATATATCAATTAAAAGAGCAATTATAATATTTTTTATATACACGAATATTACATAGTCGCTACACTGAACATGCTAATGTTTCAGACAATTGGTCCGTAATGATAACTGACCCGACGAGGACTTTTAGTTATTACAAACCAATTGTCTGAAGCATTAGCATTTTTAGTGTAGCGACTATGTAATATTTCTCTCTCTCTCTTTCTCTCTCTCTCTCTCTCTCTCTCTCTCTCTATATATATATATATATATATATATGTATAATGGTGCCTATCTTAGGTTGACCATATTGGAAGTGACATACAATATACCATTAGCGTATTAAGCGATGCTCTTGTGTAAACAAATCGAGCTTAGGTACTTTGGACAATGTCAAAACATTGTTAATTCACTGCCAGCATAGCAGCAGACGTATAGCGCAACTGTTAGAAGCTCCGTCTGTTTTTTAGGCGATCGCGCGTGGTTTCCGTAAAATGCTCAGGAATTTGACTGAAACACGTATTTTAAATAGTTTTTTCTATATAAAATGATCAAATGCCGATAATTATTGCTAAAGTTTCGTACTATAACACTCTCTTTTATTAAAGAAATATGCCTTTTCTGTTATATGAATTTTATTCATAATTTTAAATTTATATATCTAAAAGAGTGAAAATGTCTGTGTGTGTGTCTGTGTACATTTCCCTACCAAATAACTCTGTCAATTTTTAGTGTACAGACTAGAATAGATATTAAGATTTGGGAAATCGGTTTTCGGCCAGAAATTTGTCTGTCAAGGGGTTAAAGTTTAACAATTTAACCTTTGAAAACTCTACCAAACTCCTCTGCCAATTTTTGGTCTAAATACTTGAAATGTAGATTATTTGGACATGGATCAAACTTTTAAATTAGATTTGAGCCCAAAACAATAAATGTTAAGGGGTCAGAATTGGGCCAAAGTTAAAAAAATACCTATGCGGTCTCTACCAAATTACTCAGCCAATTTCTGGTCTAAGTATTTGAAATTTTACATAAAGGATAGTCAGAGATAGGGCAAGCTTTTTCAATCGGTTTGGGTCGAAAATGTGAGCTGCCAAGGGATCAAAGTTCAAAAAAGATATTGTTACAAATGTGTTGGACGTTTAATTACATTAGGACTACGTGTTACATAAGAGTTTTTTTCTATCGAAGAATTTACTCAGCATTCAAATATACAATTGCGGTTTTTACACCCAAAATTGGCTGAGTAGTTTGCTAGAGCAAACTACTCAGCCAATTTTGGGTGCAAACACATGGAATTTTAGATGTAGGTAACTTGGTCTTTTTATTTTGATTAGAGACAACAATGATAAATGTTAAGGCGTCAGAATTGAGGTCAAAGTTAAAAAAATTACCCCTGCAGTTTCTACGAAATTACTCAGACAATTTTTGGTCTAAACATTTGAAATCTTACATAAAGTATATTCACACGCAGGGCAAGTTATGAACAGTACATAGGGCCCGAGCAAAGCCGGGCTGAACCGCTAGTTATATCTTAAATTGAATAAATATATCAATCAGTCATTAATGCTCACGATTAAAAAGCCCCAAAATGAGAAATATATTGTCTTTAATACGAGATTTAAGTTAAGATATTCTATTAATTTTATTATTTAATCTAATATTATCTTTTATTGTTTCATTCAATTCTCTTTTCAGTGATATGATATTTATTTTCGAACATCAAATCAAATGTACGATAAAATGTGTTTAAACTATTGGAAAAATACTGAGGGAAAACTCAATGTGCAAAAGGAAAACTTTTAATTAACAGACATTTTTTTATGGAATATTAAGATTTCAGCCCAACAATCATAATCAGTGTGTGAAGTAAAATTTAAATGAACTAAAAGTTTTGCCGTTTGTATAAATCTGTATTGTATATTTGAATGCTAAGTAAATTCTTCGATAGAAAAAAAACTCTTATGTAACACGTACGTCCTAATGTAATTAAACGTCCAACACATTTGTACACATAACTTTATATCAAAACTCTATATCTATACTTTATATCATTAATTCCTCAAAGCTTTCCTCGTTATCTACAAATTTACACGCTCATAAATATTGGAAGACTTTTCACTGGTGTACTATAATCTTAATAATCACTTGCAATCTTAGGTTTGATAAATATTTGTATGTATTTTTACAAAGGGGTTACCATTTTTCAAGGCCGAAGGCCACTCGAGGATAAGGATTAATAAGTGTACGGTAGTTAATGGGACATCGTCATTGATCCCTCCGTTCAGTCTCGAAAGACAAAGGATACCCCCTGCAGGGTCAGGTGCACGTATAATTGTGAGGCAAGGGTTGCGAAACCCCAACCACACCTCTTCTAAATCGGCACTGTTTGAGTCCAGTGGCAAGGAGAAATCCAGGACGACTGGAAACAATGCCGAGATAAGCAGTGACCACATACAGCACTTGGAAGTCTTAAATGGTCACTCATTTAGTACTGATCAGGGTTAACGTTGGGGACTGCTCATCAAAAACTTGTTTACGGTAAACTTGAAGACGAGCATATTGTTGTCAATTGGAAAGTAAGGAAACGAAAGAGAGTTCCACGGACGTTCAGTTCTAAGAAAGAAGCCTTGTTCATGGAATCTACGTTTAGGTTTTGCACGAATTACTTTGAAATGAGGTTAAAAATATTTTTTCTAAATGTTTACGAGATAATTTATTCAAATAATTTAATTCCGCATTCTCTACATTCAGCCGCACCTTTCCTGAATTGCCATTGGTTGAGTTTCTTGGCAAATATTCTAGTATCACTAGAAACCAGGCTAAGGCAAAGAAAAAAAAAGAAGCATAACTAATAAAATATGATATTTCGAAGTTTTTTTCTAGTTGCACACCCAAACCCAAGAGCAGAGCCTACTGTCATCTAACTTCAAAATCTAGTGGGAGATGTCCTCATTCCTACTGCCTCTTTCTCACAAGAGAAAATATTCCTAGTCTTTCCTTATTTATTGTTATTTTTATTATAAGTGCTCACATGAACTCCAATCAATGCCCGGCAAAATATTCCCCCTCAAACGTGTCTACCTACAACCACAGTAAAAATTTCCCCATTGTCCTCTGTGTACCTAAAATTAAAGTGAACTCCCGTGAACAATGTTTTTTTTACAGGAAATACCGTCTGTGGAACACGGTATCGCGAGGCTGCTTCACAGATGACTAAAAACATGGTCATTTTCTATGTCAACAAATAATTTTAAGCTGACATAATCAAATTCTTTTCCAGTTTAACTATTTACATTACCGTCCACTCACAAAGTCAGACTGCCGAGTCGAACAGGTCTTAATAAGCAGTTACTTGTTAGTAACCAAAAATAAAGTGCTAACCGAATAATTTATGTATGCATATTTTCTCCAAGTATATTTTTGAAAGCGATATACTGCTCCGACAGAATTCGAACCCGGCATACGGAGCCCAGTATGCTCGCCTTTAACCATTACACTACAAAACTTCTATTTATATATGTGTCTTTGTTCACATTCACGCACCTTCATGCATTATCCTTTTCCTCTTTTCAGACACAATAAAATACACTCGTCTCTCATGATCAAAGAATCGCATTTTTAGTCTTGATAAAGACAAAAAAACGTCACCCGACACAACATTGATATTTTAATATTGATGTACATGATCGTATATTTTTCTTAAAGTTCTTAGTTCTCCAAAGTCGAAGCCCCATGTTATGTGAATGACCCTAAATATGATTATGGGATAAAATAAATCCGAATAACATGAGATATCCAAGTACACATTTAAGACCCTTCCAATAAGTAAGGCAATAAAGAATAATAATTTCCTCTCATGAGTTAACCACTTAACTCTGTTATAATGTATTTTTGTGATAATTGTTTATTATTGCTTTATTAGTATTACAGGACCAGATATCATATACCTTGGCGGATTATCCAATGTAGTAATGTTACCTGTGACAGCATGACTGGGTGTATCATTACACGTATGAGTTCGCCATCACTAATATACTTGGTGAAGATATGAATATATATATATATATATAGATATACTAGCGGTGGGTACCCGGCGTTGCCCGTGTGTTTGTAGGCGTGTGTGTTAAAAAAACGTTAAAAGAAAAAAAATGAAAGTTTAGTAGGAAGATCGGATTGAACCCCGAAGCCTTGACGGGTGTTAAATTAAGGGTTAAAAAGTCCCAAAGGTTTGATTGACTTAATGAGGTCATCGCGGGATCGTTACGATGACGTGTCATTTTTTAATTACTGTGGGGAAGTCTTTTGGCGCTTATTATTTTGCTTAAATCCGGGTCAGTTTTGACTTCCCGAAGATGATTGGGGTGGAAACCAGCTCCCTATTTAAAGGACGTTCGCGCTGATCGTGCCGCGAACGATGCCTAGCTGTATCCCCCCTGGCAAAAACTGTGAACCAAAACTGAAAGTGAATTCCCATCAAGCACGGATCGGGTGAGACCGGCAATCATGGATGCAAGTCGAGCAACATCATAACAGACGCAGAGTACTTGTAAAAAACAAAACAAAACAAAACAAACCTAAAAAATCCCAATGCAAATAAACCCTAAAACGAAACTAGAAGAAACCTACCTTGTAAAATTCCAATATATTTAATATATTTTAGTATGTAATTTTTTGGATGTTTTTTTTTGACAAATATTTACCCGTAGTTTTTTTTTTGTATTTTTTGTTTATTTTCCAATTCGTTTCGTTTCGTATCGTAGATTATAAATATCGGTTACAGACGGGATTTATCACTGTCATAGTAGCTTTCCAGTTAAGAAAATAAATAATGAATAAGTAACTAATCTAATAAGAATTCACCCCTCTACCTTAGTATCACCTTAAAAGTAACCGTGAACATTGCCGACGGAAAGAAATATAACTAAAATAAGAAAAATATAAAGTCGAGTATCTCCTTAAAAATGACTGTAAACATGACCGAAGGGAAAAAGAAAATTAATAAAATAAGGAAACTATAAAGTGGAGTAATCGTATGAATATATGAAGAACGGTTGATGGTGACACCGATGAATACCGGTGTCGCCCGATACATGCCTGACCGTAAATCAGTCGCAGTTGGTAAAGAAAAAACTCATGAAACACAAATAAAACTCTATGGTGGAAAAGAAAGCTACGTTGCATAAATATAGTTGGATACGCAAGTAGTAGTTGTTGACTGTAAGAGTTTGTTGTAAAACATGGAATCCATGGTTAGTTCGTTTCGTTTATTTATTTTTAATGAACGCGATTTTCTCTGTGTTAACTGTAAATATAATGAGAAAGAAAAACAATAAAATAAAAAAAAAGGGAAAGATTGTGTAAGTACCCATTGGATTAGGTAATAAAAGAAAAAGAACAATAAATAAATAAAAAAAATGAAAAAAAAATAGAAAATGGAATAAGTAACTGTTAGAATAGCTGTATGTCAATCCACTTTTTTTAAGCAACTACGAACGCAAACCGGTGTTTTTTCGTAAATTTCTACGGTGAATGGTCAAGTCCGGTGTAAATGGGTGGCGATGGAAGGAGGAATCTAATAGAGAGAGAAGAGTTTACTACTTCCATTGATCCTAAGTGATTTTTGCAGCGAACTCTCATCAGATGAAATATAGGAATCTACGATCAGCAACGTTATGAAAGCTAATATGCCTATAACACACCTCAGATATTGTGCTGCAGTTTGTGTGTAATAGATTCGCATGTAATATCTCGATTTTTAATCCTAATAAGGTCAAACTCATACGGGAAAAATGAGTTCATTTTATTTATATATATACATATATATATATATATATATAGAAGAGAATATATATATATATACATATATATATATTCATTTGTGCTTCGAATACTATGTTGTTTTGAATAATTGGTCAGTGTTTACTCTAAGTAAACTATCTTCATGTTACGTTTTCCTGACAAACTTCAGTAAAAATATTGAGAAGCACCTGAGGATAGTATGTAAGAGGTATTCACGTTATTAGGTTGGTGCTTTATTTGTTATTGTTTCTTAATGCATTTCGAAATAACATTTCATTTAACCATTATTCACACTTCCTTGCTACATCCTATATATATATATATGTATATATATATGTATATATATATATATATCCTAATTTAATTTATATATTTTAAATAAAAATGTATTAATTCCTAGTTTTGAATTAAAATAAATCTACTTTACTACAACGTTTGCGTTTGTAGTGACTACATTTGTTTATTTATTTATAATGACTACATTTGTTTATTTATTTGTAGTGACTACATTTGTTTATTTATTTGTAGTTACTACATTTGTTTATTTATTTGTAGTGACTACATTTGTTTATTTATTTATTTATAGTGACTACATTTATTTATTTATTTGTAGTGACTACATTTGTTTATTTATTTGTAGTGACTACATTTGTTTATTTATTTGTAGTGACTACAATTGTTTATTTATTTGTAGTGACTACATTTGTTTATTTATTTGTAGTGACTACATTTGTTTATTTATTTGCAGTGACTACATTTGTTTATTTATTTATAGTGACTACATTTGTTTATTTATTTGTAGTGACTACATTTGTTTATTTATTTATAGTGACTACATTTGTTTATTTATTTGTAGTGACTACATTTGTTTATTTATTTGTAGTGACTACATTTGTTTATTTATTTATAGTGACTACATTTGTTTATTTATTTGTAGTGACTACATTTGTTTATTTATTTGTAGTGACTACATTTGTTTATTTATTTGTAGTGACTACATTTGTTTATTTATTTATAGTGACTACATTTGTTTATTTATTTGTAGTGACTACATTTGTTTATTTATTTATAGTGACTACATTTGTTTATTTATTTATAGTGACTACATTTGTTTATTTATTTGTAGTGACTACATTTGTTTATTTATTTATAGTGACTACATTTGTTTATTTATTTATAGTGACTACATTTGTTTATTTATTTGTAGTGACGTCATTTGTTTATTTATTTGTAGTGACTACATTTGTTTATTTATTTATAGTGACTACATTTATTTATTTATTTGTAGTGACTACATTTGTTTATTTATTTATAGTGGCTACATTTATTTATTTATTTGTAGTTACTACATTTGTTTATTTATTTGTAGTTACTACATTTGTTTATTTATTTGTAGTGACTACATTTGTTTATTTATTTGTAGTGACTACATTTGTTTATTTATTTGTAGTTACTACATTTGTTTATTTATTTGTAGTGACTACATTTGTTTATTTATTTGTAGTGACTACAGTTGTTTATTTATTTGTAGTGACTACATTTGTTTATTTATTTGTAGTGACTACATTTGTTTATTTATTTATAGTGACTACATTTGTTTATTTATTTATGCAGTGTTTTCTCGCTTAAACACTTGCGATCTGTTTCTTGGCATTGAGCGTTTTTCATCGATTGAATACTAATATCAATTGAACACATTCCGACACGACTATCAGGAACATGTGATAAGAGGGGAAAGGTGACCGATTTCCATTTAGTGCTTCATAAAAATAATAAAACAAAGTTTACAAAGTGCATATTGACATGATTTAAAAAATAATTCTTCTGCATTTACAAAATCGGCAGAAAGAAAAATGAGTTAAATTGATGACAAATTGCATGTGTTCATTTTTTTCCGAGGAAATTGGTTAGAGATAATAAAAAGGGATTCCGGATGAGAATGAAGATAAAACGAAGGCAGAAGGAAATGAAATTGGGCCATGTCCAAAGAGCAAGAGACGAGAAGGGTTATTAAAGAACAGGAAGAAGAACAAATCAACAAATTGATCTTCCGTTGCCCTAGAACAGGAAAATTCCAAAGCTCAGCATAAAAGAACAAGAAATAACAAAAAATAGTAACAGGAGGAGGAGGAGGAGGAGGATAATTTGTGAAATAGAATTAAAGAGAAAAAAGATTCGTCACAGGAGAAACGAAAAGAAAAAAAACTATAAAATAACCATGATACTAGAAAAGAAAGAAAACGGAAAATAAATTAACACACGTAAGAAAAAATATTTGTAAGTAAAGAAAGAAAATGATGTTAACAGAGAAGTGAAAATAAAATGATTAGTGAAAAAAGTAATAAATGAATTCTTAAATTTATTTATGTAAAAAATATTTGTAAAAAATTTGTATATTTGTAAATATTTGTAAAAAATATTTGTAAATAAATATGTTAAAGAAGCAAGTTAAAGAAATAACTATGCAAATAGACAAGGAGAGCGTGAAACAGATTGGTAAAAATAGACGATAAAAAAGCGAAAGACTAAAGAGAAAAAAGTTTTTAAATGTCAAAATGATAAAAAGTTTCGTAAAGAAAAAGAAAAGAAAAAAGACAATTATTCAAACTAGCGAAATAAAAGAAAAAATTATAAAAGAAAACAAACAAAACTATTATTTATTAAAGACAGAGAAAAGAAAGGAATATTAATAATCCAAATATGCGAAAACAGAAAAATTCAGAAAAACTATAGACAAAACGAACACAAATGAAAGAAATAAAAGTAGAAAAGTAGGAGAAATTTCATTTTAAAAACAGATATCAAATTTGGGTAAAAATAAATTAAATAATTTTTACTGTTTATCCTTATTTTCAATTATTTTTATAGTTTCAGATTTTGTACTAATGAGCTACCATTTACGAAGACAAAACAGTATCAGAGGATAAAAGTTAATGACCAAAATAAATTGTCAATGAAATGATTGGAACTTATGAAAATGAAGATTTAGGAAATAATTTTTTGACACTGAAATTGAACATGACCGTATTGTATTTTGCAAGGAAGAACTGTCCTATTGTGACGTGTTACACATATAAAGAGTTCTTTTAATCCCTAACGCTAGGGTAATATAATAACATGGAAAGATTATTTTTAACTGTGGTTGATCGCCTTCGAAGGAAATAACGAATAATTGAATAAAGATTAGCAATAGTGAAAAAATAATGATAATAGCAATAATCATAATTTTTAATTATCGTATGAAAACTTATGAATATAAAGGTCGGTTAGCGCTAAGATGTTTGTTCTTACGAGCTTTTTGACGTTTTACGTACATTTTTATTCATCAGCAATTTTGTTCGATTTGTTCTATGTATGAGCGTTGTGTTGTGATATGTTTTATTATGCTTAATATTTACTTTCGAGAGAAACATATCTGTATTCCGAATCGCAACTTATTAAATTATACTGTTCTTATGGAGAAAAGGAATACTGTCTTGCGAATCTTTAAGAACGACTTTCTTGTGCTAAACACTAAATCAATGTAGATAGATCTGGATCAGTGTTTAAAATTTAATTTATATATATATATATATATATATATATATATATATATATATATATATATATATATATGTTCATGGGAAAGACATTCTTTTTCAATTATATCTCACCCTTTATCCACACCAATCCTTTTATATATGAAGTTTAACTGTATGTTAAATATAACTACAAATCTAACAAAAAATGGGTTTTATATCATAACACATGATGCACGTATTGTTCGGATTTCTTTCGGATTAATCTGATCTTGCCTTTATATTGTTATTTTCTTTGTTAAGTTAAAATATTTCTATTTTTCTAGGAAGTCTGTGCTCGGAAATATTCATACTTAACGTAATGATTATACGATTGTTTGTGCGCTACGGGACACATACTGACAGGCGTTGGACTTTGGACATGTGGAAATAAATAAATGACAAGATAAATAACATCTTGGGATTTGGAATATAGCTGTCTTGTGACATATATATATATATATATATATATATAAATATATATATATATATATAAGAAAATTAAAACTGTAAGTTGAACTTTACAATCAAAATTTATTTTTCGACACAATATATATGTATTATAATATTATTATATTACACAATATATATATATATATATATATATATATATATATATATATATATATATATAGTCTCTCTATTTCCTTCTGTATTTATGTCCAGGGATAAAATTGAAACACAACTATTTATCACGTTAAGCACAGCTTTTTAGAGTTTATGATAAATTCAATGAGACTAACAAACAAAATTAGACTAACAAACAAAATTAGACTAACAAACAAAATTAGACTAACAAACAAAATTAGATTAACAAACAAAATTAGATTAACAAACAAAATTAGACTAACAAACAAAATTAGACTAACAAACAAAATTAGACTAACAAACAAAATTAGATTAACAAACAAAATTAGACTAACAAACAAAATTAGACTAACAAACAAAATTAGACTAACAAACAAAATTAGATTAACAAACAAAATTAGATTAACAAACAAAATTAGACTAACAAACAAAATTAGATTAACAAACAAAATTAGACTAACAAACAAAATTAGATTAACAAACAAAATTAGATTAACAAACAAAATTAGATTAACAAACAAAATTAGATTAACAAACAAAATTAGACTAACAAACAAAATTAGATTAACAAACAAAATTAGATTAACAAACAAAATTAGATTAACAAACAAAATTAGACTAACAAACAAAATTAGACTAACAAACAAAATTAGACTAACAAACAAAATTAGATTAACAAACAAAATTAGACTAACAAACAAAATTAGACTAACAAACAAAATTAGATTAACAAACAAAATTAGACTAACAAACAAAATTAGATTAACAAACAAAATTAGATTAACAAACAAAATTAGATTAACAAACAAAATTAGACTAACAAACAAAATTAGACTAACAAACAAAATTAGATTAACAAACAAAATTAGACTAACAAACAAAATTAGATTAACAAAAAAAATTAGACTAACAAACAAAATTAGATTAACAAACAAAATTAGATTAACAAACAAAATTAGATTAACAAACAAAATTAGATTAAAAAACAAAATTAGATTAACAAACAAAATTAGATTAACAAACAAAATTAGATTAACAAACAAAATTAGACTAACAAACAAAATTAGATTAACAAACAAAATTAGACTAACAAACAAAATTAGACTAACAAACAAAATTAGATTAACAAACAAAATTAGATTAACAAACAAAATTAGATTAACAAACAAAATTAGACTAACAAACAAAATTAGATTAACAAACAAAATTCGACTAACAAACAAAATTAGATTAACAAACAAAATTAGACTAACAAACAAAATTAGACTAACAAACAAAATTAGATTAACAAACAAAATTAGACTAACAAACAAAATTAGATTAACAAACAAAATTAGATTAACAAACAAAATTAGATTAACAAACAAAATTAGACTAACAAACAAAATTAGATTAACAAACAAAATTAGATTAACAAACAAAATTAGACTAACAAACAAAATTAGATTAACAAACAAAATTAGATTAACAAACAAAATTAGACTAACAAACAAAATTAGACTAACAAACAAAATTAGACTAACAAACAAAATTAGACTAACAAACAAAATTAGACTAACAAACAATTCAACTAGCTTGCACTTGCTTCGCATTTTTCACTACTTAGACCATTAATTTAAAATAATTAATATTTCACTTTTGAATTTGTTGTAAATCAGAAATATAATATTTTGGTGTATTAATATAAATAGATAAACATTAATATTTCACCAATTTCAATACGAATTTAAGAAAAGCAAAAGAAGAAATCGATTTGCCCATGCACTTGAAATTTAGAAATAGATCGCAACTGATGGAATATTAAGTCGGTCTATACAAAAAAGTACATTTAAACAAATGCTAAAAAGTTGTTCATAAAATAAAATAATATTGCGAAAGAAAATATTTTTATATTAAAATCAAAACAATAATTTAATTAAAAAACAATAAGAAATAATGATTAATAAAATGTATGCATAACATGGCATTAAATGGCGCGTCTATTGTGTAAACGTGACATAACTTGGGAGAACATGGCATAACATGGGAGAATTGAGAGGCATAACTTGGGAGGCATGGCATAGGAGGCATAACACGGGAGGCATAACTTAGGAGAACGTGGCATAACATGAGAGAATTGAGCCACAGTTTCGCATCTATTCACTAAAATTATTATTGTGATAAGACACATTTCTAATATAAAAGCAAACATTAAAATGGAATATAAATGTTAATCCAATTTCATTAATCGTGCTTTTAATGTATCTAACAATCGCATTCATTTAATATATTAGATGCAAGTGTTGATGTTCAGAACTTTGTGATACAGTCTACTGAAAATTCAAATTCATGGAAATATAAAATAAGAAAAACACAATATAAGGTTCATGGCTAGAAAATCCTGTAAATAGGGTACCTGTTATTGTCCAACCCTTTCTGCTGATAAACTAACGGCCAAATATCGATGATATTGCTTAAAGAGAACCATTTACTAAATTTAAGTTCGATAGATAATTTCGAAATAGAACGTATCAAGATTCGATGTGTTAATTCAATTTTATTTTTTCATTTAATTTCTGAGAGTAAATGAGTTCCATCGTAAAAATATTCTATTCAAATACGCATAACTTAATTGATTTTTATAGAAATTGGTATTTTGTGGTGTTTGCTCATATTGTGAAAGAGCCTTCTAGCATTGAATATCTTATTTGTAAGACCCAGGCAACAAGAACATTAATGGTAAATGATATTTCTAAAACGCAAATTGCTGTGTTGCTTTTCGTAATTTAATCAACACATAAAGGCAACCATTAAAAGCCAATGGTCCGATATTGTTGCTATTTCAACAAAGGCTTAATTACGCCAATTATATTTTATTTCACCCAAACTGAAACCACCCAGAAAGTTTACGGAAAATTTCAGTGTGAAATGAAACATAAACGACTTCAAAGAACCTTCAAGCAATATCAGACATATATCTAGCACATAGCATGCTCAAATAAGTCGCAGCGTTCATAAGATATATGTCTGCCGTTTTCACTGATACATTTTTTGGTCCATCTAAAATGTCTGCGAAGGAATATCTACCAATTTAATCATAGTTATTGATTGAAAAAATCGATTTATCTTTATTATATAAATGAAGATGAAGTTTTGTTAGCTTATCCATGTGTTAAACTTATTCCAATTATTTATGGATTTTGTATTATTTTTCATAATCTCCTCGACCAGAAAATTTCTCACTGACCGAAATATATTTATCAAACACACCGTATAATGAAATTGAAGTGAGACTTTTAATTAGTTCCGAATGAATTTAATCTTATAATGACTCCAACGTTTTGTTCATTAAAAGTTGTCATTATAAACAGAAGGTCTAGGAAGAATGAGAGCGCCATGTTTAAGAACAGCATTTTACTTTATTTTATCGTTATATAAACTAGCGGAACCTGCTTTCTACACCGATCTGTATAATTTACTTTTAATAATTATATTCCTTTTGAAATAACTAGTATCTCTCGAAGTGATTATTTGTAAAAGATTAGTCTTTCTTCCTCTGTACAAATAATTATCGTTGTCCTGTATTCTTTAAAAGTAGAGCAAATGTCTCTATTAATTGAAAACATGTGAATTTAATTCTCTTTTTTAAAACAATAAATAATTTCTGTCGTATTACCGTAATAAAATTGTAGTCTTAATAATATTCATCTCAAAACTATTTATTCATATGTATGTTGAAAATACAAGATAAAAAGAAAATATGGTTCAAAATCGAAAAAGTGAGGAAGAGAAAGACTGATTTTAAGTGTTAGTTTCTTCCAGAGAAATGGACAACTGTTTCATGTGCTTGCAAGCAGGTGAGCCAACAAACGTCGTGACGCCAACCTTGGTATTCGAAACTTTGGTTTGTATTTAGCGTCTCTCAGATGTTTGGTCCAGTTCGCTTCCTTTATGATTTCTGCCTTCATATTAAATTGTTATGGAGATTTACTCACTCACGTATAATAGACTCTGCTATCATTATACAAACCACGATACTAACACTCTCGTGGGAGAAATATCACGATATAACGCGAAAGTACAGATCGTTTAACTTACTAGTCAGAAAGTACAGACACCCTTTATTTGTATTTCTTTTTCTTGTACAATATATTCTTTCTATCTAAACTTGTTGATCGTGTCTTCCTTTATGATCTTTTCACAACAATTGTCGAAGAGGTTTCGAGAACTTATGAGAGAAAACCGAATTTTTAAATATTCCAGTGTCCTTACAACAGCTTACAATAAAGATTCGAGAGTGCTCGTGAAAAAGTAAAATTTAGAATACCTCAGTTTCCCGCACCAAATTTATCTGAACTAACAACGAAGTATTGCAAATGACCTCAACAACCTCGACCTTGCGACGAAGATTATGTGCAGAAAATACTAGCAACACATCATTCAGAAAGTCGGTACCGTAGAATCAGACGACTAAACAGCTTTTTAAGGAACTGTAAGCCACTCTGAAGCTTTCACGGAACTCTATAAGATCCTGCAGGATTAATTCTAGGAACCACCAACTTTCATTTCGACAACTAAATATATTCAACGGATGAGAAGTTATAAAGGAAAAATCCGTAAGTTAAATTAAAAAATAACTTCTTGGTCTTTCATTTTCCCCTGTTTGTTTAAAAAAAAATTAAATGTTGTTAAAAAGGAATTTGATTATAACTTTTTATGCAAGAGAAAAAAGTAAAGTTTAATTGAAAGAGGTATAATTATTTTTTTTACCTCAAGACCTACATTGAATTGAGTGTTATTAAAATGCTACATGAAATTCAGTAAATTATTACTTTCAAACATTGAAAGCCAAACGAAGAATAAAAACAGCAGAGGAGCTGAAGTCCGCTTTCACACAAGTGTGGAAAGGAAGAAAGGCAGGCTGAATAGGTCAAATATCAGATAAAACAATAACAGAAAAACAAAAAGAAGGCAAACTGCATTCGTTAAATACCAGATACAACAGAACCAGAGTGAACAACAACAGAAAATAGAAGAAAGATTTCAAAAACTGTTACTGGAACAAGAGAAAACAAACTTACTATTATAAACTTTAACAAACAAGAACCAAATAACAGTAAGCATCAACGTATTCTCACAAAACACAGTATGAAATGATGTTGACAATTATATTTACTCCTCAGACGAAAACAAAACTTCCCTCTCTTACTTTAGAAATCATGGGGACCTGTATAATATTGATTGTACCAATTGGGCGGTCTCTGAGAAGGTTTGTTTATTTCTTCGAAAACTGGGATCCGCAGAACAAAACAAATGCGTATATTACATTTTACCGCGACAAACGTTTGACTTAACTTTTTCTGAAACTTAAAACTCTTATCAGAGCGTTTCTGTCCAAAAACATCGTTATTTCATAAACGCGGAAAATGCCTGAATTTAACAAAGAAAGATGACGATGACTATTTAACATTTGACCTAATAGTTAACACACACTGCGACGATTTTAAACTCACCGAATAAAGTGCTAACGAGTTTAAATGTCCGATATACATGCAATGATTGGTGTTGGCAAAGGACTCTTCAATTCAACACAGTTGGGTACTAAACCAGAAAGCGAGGCAGACCTGACAGAGTAGTTTTTTTTACTTCTTTTTGTCATAAACTGTAGTTGCTACCACTTAATTGTGTTTAGCTTTTGATAGAATGCCAGTTTTTTCGAGCTGTTAAAGCTCCTCACAAGCTCAACACTTACCCAATAAAGCGAACAGTATATTTTTTTCTTTAATACTAGTTGCGTATTTTCTTTCAGTTCGAATCTGACTGACATTTATTTTCCCAGACCGGCTGAAAATTTCAGGTAAACTGTCTTTTATTTCGGACTTTGGATTTTCCATCTCGACTTTTTGATAAAACCTGTATTTAATCTGTCCCAAAAATGTCTATTGTGTTTCTTAACACAAATACTTTTATTTAGTTTGTCGTTCGGTTAATTATTAATTAATAATTCACATTCAAAATTCATTTTCGACCCAGTCAACGTTCTAGCTGTTTTGCAAGACTTTATAATGGTAAGATATTTCATTTTCGTCAGTGCATGCAAATTTATGGTCGATAAGTCTTATCAGGAATCTAACTGAAACTTCATGTTTTATTTAATAGTTTCGCTAGCACATATGTTCGTGTGTTTCTATCGTCCTTTTCGTTTGTTCTGGTGGATCCCAAATGACTTTCAATTTTGTTCTTTGCTCTGTAATGGGAACTTTTATGTCCAGTTCTGTCACAATTCAGGCAAGTTTTTGTGCGGTATGGACAGTCTTTAACCCAATGCATTGATAATATGAGTGGTGACTTATTTTAATCTTCAGTGAATTGTCTTTTCTGTCTGCGGGTTGGGGGATAATGTTCTTTCTTTAACTGTTCTTGAGAATAGGGTTTTGACTTTTTGTGTATCTTTCTTAGGTACACGATGCCGGGTTCATTTTAAATCTTTTTTAACACTAATAATTCGGTAACAGTCGTCGACCAACACTTGTAGTGTCAGGTCTGCCTCGCTTTCTGGTTTAGGACCCAACTGTGTCGAATTGAAGAGTCCTTTGCCAACACCAATCATTGCATGTATATCGGACATTTAAACTCGTTAGCACTTTATTCGGTGAGTTTAAAATCGTCGCAGTGAGTGTCAAATGTTAAATAGTCATCGTCATCTTTCTTTGTTAAATTCAGGCATTTTCCGCGTTTATGAAATAACGATGTTTTTGGACAGAAACGCTCTGATAAGAGTTTTAAGTTTCAGAAAAAGTTAAGTCAAAGGCACAACTAGTTATTTGTTTATTCAAAACCCCAAAATAATGTTTACATCTATTTTCTATTTTCACATTCCTTTTGCGATTCACACGTCAATCATTTCTTCCCCAATTTAATTGTTTATTCTTCTAATCATAATAACTGACCCAGCGATCATCCATCGCTCAAATCAATTAATAAGAATACAATAACAATAATAATAATAATAATAATAATGTTTTGACCATTGACCCTGCTTGCCACAGTTAACAGATACTACGCTATGATCACAGCCTAAAGGATCAAAACATTACACCAGAAGAAAATGTTTTCTACAATACTTACAAAAGCAACACGTTTTTCTGGCAACTGGGCAGAATACTGTAAAATATGGTATGCGTTATGGTATAATGGGCACAAGACTAAGAAATATGATATATATTATTCAACGTCCTAACTTCATATATAAAAGACATCTCAATAAGATAAGAAAGCGTCGGTTAGACGATCCAAACTATGAACCTCATGAAGAAGAACAGGTCATTGAGATGATATACAACACTTTTGATATCGAACTACCCCAAGCAGCCCCAGACCGACGCTGATCGGTAAAAAAAAATTCTTAGATCCTTTAACCATCAATACGAAAGGCTTAGGAGAGGGGTGTTACGGGGACTTATCAATGAACGTATAATGGATTTTGCTAACCATTTTATAAACCCCGAGACTAATAATCTCGTGGAGAAATATCGCTATGTAATGCAAGCCTACAGAATGTCTTATTTATCATAATTTTACACTTTAACTATTTTTAAAGCTACACGTATTAAAAAAAGAATTGTAACGGAGCACGGACGCGTGTATGCAAATTCTGAGCAGTGAGTGAAATGACGTCACGCTAAGGAAAAAGAACGACTATAAAAAGGAGAGCAAGGACGTTTGAAATGTCGATCTGGTAAAATACGTCACAGCTCTAACAAGAAATCACGCGTGGCGGGAGAATCAGATAATAAATGTCTTTGTTACAACACGAAGAGTGAATTCAAGTTATTTTTTGTTTTAATTCCCTTTGCACCGTAGACTGCATACAACGTGTGGACCCGTGGGTAAAATGTACAACGCTACAAAATGAGGAATAAAATCAGACGTCATTTAAGTGTTTGAAGATATTTCTATGAGTATAATGAATATATATCTGAAAAAAAAAACAACAAAATTTAGACTTTAGATTAAGAGATTATTTTTCTACTTTAATTTAACGTATACTGATCACATATTTACACAAAACAAGCTTTAATGATCACCTATTCTTTTTTTTTTAGTCTGCTTTTCTATGAAATTTATTTATTCTGCTTTCCTCTGAAAAATCCACTTGCGTATATAAGTGCAGATATTTCCACTAATATTTTTTAATAAATAACTTTCACTTCACAATTAGGGCAAACAAATTACATAACATTGATCTTTGCTCTGCATAGAACATATGCAATTTCAGGTCTTCTATGTTGTTTTGCCAAACACATTCAAATATGTCTGGTCGAGAAGTAAGTAGCTGTTTTATGGAGCTGCAGGCAGATGAGCCTATATATTCCCCAGTATCAACCTCGATTGAGAAGATTTTCTTTTGTATCTAGCGTTTCTCAGAACTCTGGCCCGGTTGACGTCTTTTTTTTTTGTCTCACAGACATGGCTATTTACACTCTTAATTTCGTAAGACAGGATGAGATCGATCAGAAGAACAGTAGTGGCATTTCGGAGTTGAGCCGTATGTCGGATTTTAAGCCGTGTTTTTAATGATCTTTTGATATTCGTGCCACTTTAGAAGATCTGTATTACATTATTTCAATCTTGTGTCACTGAACAATCACTCTTTGCAGGATCTGCGTGAAATCTTTGTAATTAGCCATATTTTCCTTAAAATACAATGAGGAGGAATACATGGTTTTACTCTTAAAAGATAAACATTAAACAGAATGAAAAATACACTCAAACATCATTTTCACTAGCATTATAAAAGATATCACTAGCATTAAAAAAAAATCAGCAAAATAGATAAAAATAGACAGTTTGTTTTTAGTTTTAGTGATGCCTTTATTATTTAAATTTTACGAATAATGATCATCCAGTTTACGGGTGGCAAGCTTTAATGATAACAGGCTTATTTTATTTTGTTTACTTATTAAAACACACACGTGCGTATATAAAATGTGGGTATCTAATATACCATTTTTATTATAATTAATATTTACGGAAAAAGATTTTAGTTATATAAGTAAATCAACGTTGTTTTTTTTTTAAATCCTTTTCTTATAGTAGGATCTAGTGAATTACATCGAAAATCAAAGTTGTTGCTATTTCTATTTTAAAATGTAAATTTTACTTAAAACCAATCGAAAATAAGTTTTTAATTAAATTATTACTTTTAATTTACAAAATAAATAACACAATTACTTTTAAAAAAATACGTAATTTTCAACATCATGGTAACAAACTGACCAACAAAATAACTAATGATTTCTCATGCCAAACTCTTATTTAACTAAGCAGATAAAACAGTAATAAAAAAATAACACACACACACACATATATATATATAATGTAAAGGAGGGTTAGCACAGCAGTCTAGAGAGCAGAGTGTATTTTAATGTAATAGTAAAATCACTAATTTAATTAAATTACAAGAAAAGAAACGTGATCGTTGTAATGCACGGAGTTATCGAATTATATTTTAAACAGAACTTATGGATCTCCTTTTAAAAATAATTAACTGTTGTGGAGACTCCACCATGCATAAGATGTGAACTCTGTATAAATTAAGTGAAAGTTACGACTCTCGGTGTTTGTATATATTCGTAATAAACATCAAGATTTCAATCTCGACAGTCGACAGTCAGTTCTGCAAATAATGGGCCATTTTGATAGTCTTTTTGCTGTCGGATTGATCGAAAATGTTCTGTATGGACCTAGGAGGTTCACCTTCCCAGGCCTTGCCTCCTGGCTTTCGGAAAGAGCAAGTTTACCGCTTGTTATCTGAGGCGCAATCATCGGGAAATTCCGACGGAGCTACTCAGGCATATTTTTTTTCAGGGCCGAAGTGCTTCTCTTGGGGCACTAACTCATTTTCCGTATATCTGACTTTGTGTCACACCCTCTCACAGTGGGAGTGCAGTTTCTTAGTATACGTCAGTCTGACAGAAACTAGGCCATTTCGATGGCTCTTTTTTGCTTTCAGCCTAATGCAAAATATCCTGTGGCTTTTGGGAGAAGCAAGTTTATCTTTTGCTGTCTGAGGCGCTCTCACATAGGAATGCTCAAACTTATTATTGCAGGGCCAAACTGCTCCTCCTCTTGGGGCAATGCCCCATTTTCCTATCTCCCGACTTAGTTTCACATCCTCTTGCGGTGGGAGAGTGGTAAATACTCATCGGTGTAATTTCATAGCGGTACTTAGTACGACCGTTGTTCTTTGTATATGCTGTTTTTGTTTCAATATATTTTACATTTTCTAACTTATCTCCGGCCACAACAATTACATAAAGTGATAAACTAATGTACTGGTAATGTAATTGATAATATTATGTAATGGTTGTGTTATATAAAGAAAACGGCAGGTCTGGCGGGGAAAATAATTTGCGGATTTGGGTTCAAAAGTTTGACATCAACGATTAAATGAAAAAAATGGAATCACCTCAGTTTTGGAGGAATGGAATTGATCTCCTGTTGGTAAATATTCGAAAGCTAAAAGTCGTTCATCTCTGGTAAGGTCCAGTTGCAGATATTGAACAAATATAACGCGGACCAACCCATTTCTCTCTATCTTTCTCTGATGTAACCCATATCTAAAAGTATATATCTCTTATTCCTGTAGTTGTCTAGTCTCTATGCTTAATATACCCTTCAAATTTGTGTGGCGTTTTAGATAGGACCCACGTGTTGTCTCGTTTACGTTTCATTAATTCACATGAAAAAGGTCTTTATTTCGATAGTTGTTTTATTCGCCAGAGGAATACATATAACTGTCACAGAAATCAGAAATAAAGAGGTAGATAGATAGATAAATAGATAAATGAAGTTATTCCCTCAATTGAGAGAGAAAGAGAGAGAGAGAAAGAGAGAGAGAAAGAGAGAGAGAGAGAGAAAGAGAGAGAGAGAGGGGGCATTATTAGTCTTTATACTCGGCTATCACATTTTTGTTAATCCCTACTACATTGCGGATTTGAGACGGACACCGATTTCTACGTGTACACACATCGAAATCTGCCAGGCAAGAATCCACCATATCCTCGTAGGGAAATGATGTCAGATTCTAAAGTGTTAATTTTTACTGGGGTCCTTTTCGTGCCTTACAGCTGTACATTATATCTAATTTGTTTGTTATTCTCTTTATTCCCGAATTTCATTAAAAGAGACACCAATATTAAATTAATGGAATACCAGGGAAATAATTGTCAACATCTCCTTTCGCTAATCATGTAAAGCGACAATAATGAATAACTGGAAATCCCTATAAATTCGTGTATTTTATAATATACCGACACCCGTTTTTTATTCGTCACCTTCTCTATTTTGTTTTGGGTATTGTGGAGACAATACCCAAATCAAAATAGAGAAGAGGACGAATAAAACATTTTATATGCAATTATAATTAATGGAATACAATCGTATACCTTAGAGAAAAAGGTAAAGAAGAAAATATGAACGTAAACATTTTTTATTGTTTTATTTCCACATCTTTTGCTGCTCTCTTGCTATTTTCATCTCTCTCATCGATATGAACAATAACTCTTCTACTTTTACTAGTTGTGTTTTGATAGTAAATAATCTCAAGATGTTTTATTTATCTTAAACGACAACAAAGCAAATCACACTGACTTCTTTAACCAAAATATATCTGCCTTTGTTACTGTGTATTTTAATGACAGTTATCGTTGTTTTTATGCGCAAACTCTCTGTAATGTTGACTCGAAATTCAGGTAATAAAGAAAATTAAACAAATAAACAATTTTCCAAAGAAAATACCCTACTGATAACAAATCGAATCAAGCAAGAAATTTCCAAATAATTGGAAATTCCATCCGTGGAATTTTCACAGAATGAAACAATAGAAAAAATATCACAAACAGCAGCACTACCAAAAAAAAAAAAAAAGAAAACAACAACAAAAGAAACAAACAAAAAAAAAACCCCGGAAAAGTCAATAAATAAGAACACAAAGAAAACTGTCCGTCGTACATTCCAATTTGCTATCGATTAATCGTTTTTCATGTTTTGCTAGATATTTTAGCGAGTCACGTATTCACAGAAGAGGAAAGAAACGGCAAAGAAAATGGAAAACTTTACATAGGAAGTCAATAAATTTTAAATAAAAATAAATAACCGTTCTTTGTTATAGATGTATATGGAGCGTCGTGACCTTTATTTGTGAAAATCAGGCTTTTATACTTACTTGTTACTAGGGCTGTGACAACAGAATATTAGTTTCATTCTTTTGACTACCAGGTATGTATCCGACAGCTAGACACACTTAATTAACCGAGAACCACACCCGTCTATATAAAAACATATAAGATATTAACAGATATATACTCAAGGATCAAAACAACGAAAAGAATATGCTGTTGTCATAGTCCTAATGATTACTCAAATACAATAACTTTTTCCTTTTCTCATTTGAATATTAGTAAATAATAATACTCTCAACAAACAATACATGAAAATCAGAATATTATAATACGAATTGTCGCGGAAACCTATTATTGTTTACTTGTTCAGTTCAATTGATGATAAACCATGAAACTACGTCGATAGATGGAGATTGTAAAATAAATATTAGTAAACCAGGCACAAAAAAGTAAACTGAGCAACCATAGTTAACGGCAACTGGAAGGCTCCCTTTTTCATTTGCTCAAACACCTCGGTGTAGAGCATGCCGCCCATTTGTTTTCCGGGTTGCTTCAATTAACTCTGATCCTCACCTTTTACTGAGGAATGTTTAAACATAAAGGCCTCACGTACAATTTTAGTAACTATAGATTCCTCTACCGGAAGTTGAACTTTATTCCCGACCGATTAGCGAACACTTCAATCATGATGCCAGTGAGCAATTTAAAGCATCTATAACATAGCTAAAAGAACAGTGAAGAAAACCACGAATTTGAAGAATAAGCGAGAAGTTGAAAAAAAAAAATCCCTGTAAATTGTATCAACGAGTAAAACATACTATATTCATATATTGAAAGTATTCAAACTGTACGCGTCTTCCTTGTCACTGCTGGTTTAGTACTAATAGACATGGACATGTATTGGGAGAGCTGGAAAAACATATTAACTGATTAAAGTCTTCTAAAAGTAAGGCTGATATTCAGAATTAATGTTTGTAAGTAAATCAAACTAATTGATGACTTACAACAAAATAATACCAAGTATCGAAGGCAAGAAAAATCATGTTGAATTTCCGTATTGTTTGTAGTTTTCAAACAACTGTTCTCATCATTTGCACAACGTTTTGATCGATGTAACCTCCGCCTTTCTTCATGTATCTTGTCAAACTCGCGAATTTTTTAGTCAGTGGAAAAATGGTGGGACCCTTCTACCGATCCAGCAGATATCTCACTCCTGATACAGTTCTCTACTTACGTAAAAGCCAAGTACGTCTAATGATGGAGTATTGTTGCCACATCTGTGCAGGATTTGCTAGAAGCAGTTTAACCTGCCTTGCCAGAGTTCAAAATAGTTGCGAGCATGTGGCTGCTTTATCGTTATTTTCATAGCAAATGATCGTCTGAACTCTAATCTATGGTTCCCCCGTCAAACTTTCACGAAAAACTCTAGCCAAAATCAATACCAATAATTTCCCACACACTTTATCTGTGCCTAAACCTAAACCTAAATTCTATGAACAAAGCTTTTTCTTAGAACTACACGCCTGTGGAATTCTGTTCCGTTTTCCTGTTTTCCAGCTGACTACAATTTGATTGTCTTCAAGTTCAACGTAAACAAGTTCTTGATGAGCCGTTTCCCTTAAGTAATCCAGTTTACAAAATGTCCACTACTTACGATTACTACGCTATAATCCCATTGCCTACTGTACACCCATTAACCCTTATCCTCGAGTGGCCTCCGAGTCCTGATAAGTGGTGACTCCTACGTAAAACACACACACACAAAGAAACCGAGAAGCTTTCTGTCGAACTCGGAAATCAGAACAGAATTTCGACCGGAACCATTTACTTAAGCCACGTGGCATAAGCTCGTTCCATCAGTCATTACTGGGTTGAAGTTCAACCAAATGAGAACAGTAGTTCGAAGAATCCAAATAATCAATCCTCATCTCAAAAATTCAGAACCATGCTTAATTTGTTTTGTTGAAATTTATATGTTAACTTTAAGAAAGAGGCAAGAGCAGGTACATGTTAGCCCTTACGGGCTTATTGCACAAGGGGTGTTAGCAAATTATAGTCTGACAAAGTCCAGATTAAAGACATTCCAGATTAAAATTATAGATAGATTTAATTACTTAGGGAATTGAATTCGGTGGAGTATTTATTTAAATTTCTTTTCTGGACTGATTCTCGAGATTGCGCGCACATTAAGTTTTTTTGTGGGAGGGAGGAGGAAGTAAATTTGTACATTAGGTCCACTTCCACAATTTTCCTGAGAATGACCACTTTTAAAGGTTTTCGCCTATGCTGATTAAAAAATCTCATTCAAATTTTCGGAGACAAGCACTTATAGAGATATAAATACCTGTATTATGCACTGTCAGTCACTAGCTGCCAGATTTGTACGCATGCGCGATAAAACGCACCTACTGCACTCCTACCGACACAGCTACCACACATTTTTAGCATTTGCTGGTGGGTATGCTGACAACGATTATGATGGTTAACTTTGGGAAAATTCTTTTTCACACCCCCTCAATAAAATAGAGGTTGTCTACCTCGAAAGCCGTTCCTTACATTGTGATGTCGGGGGTGTCTATTCCGAACACCGTTCTTAAGATAGAGATGTTGATGGTGTTTCCGAAAGCCATTCTTAACATGGGAAGTTTGGGATGTATATTCCAAACGTCGTTCTTATTATGACAATACTCAAAGAAAATAAGTGAAAAAAGTCGTAATTGTTTTGTTTTACACATTACAAAAGACAACATTAAACTGAAATTTACTTTAATAATATTGGCGGAAGAGTTGTAAAGAAGAGGAAGACTAGAACAAGAAACGGAAACTGATAGGACTGCCACCACTGATTTCGATCACTATAAACAGTCCATGCACAGTGGAAATCCTATCTCTAAAACTTATTATTCTAATAGAGCATTATTCGTACTTTTATTGATTCTTACTGATTTACGGGTTCCCTTAATTGCTTTTTTACTAGCATGTTATCGCCACAAACCATCACTAAACGCCAGTAAAAGCCAGATTATTTCATTTCGGCCACGGCCACGAGTGACTGCAATTGTTACTTTTTTGCGAGGGAAGTAGGCTTCCACCGGGCAACATACAATACTGTTTCGTTGTTTCAAAGCTCACCAGTGCGGCTTCGAGGCATACTATTTACTTCATAAATACATATATATCACAAAGCCACCAATGAGATATCAAGTAAGAACCTATATTTGTTTGAATAGCTCACTTCTTGCGGATAGTTTGGAAAATATACCATAGTCTAACATAGGAAATATTGTACCGTGTCATTGTATTTTATGCTAAAATGAATTTTAGCTAAACCAGTAAAACAAATTCATTAAATCATTTAAAAGGGCAACTATACCATCTGACAGCAATAATGGCTGAAGATCATCACTTGCGGTTGATAAGCTCACCGATATATTTTGCCAACAAAATATAATTAAAAACGATATAGAATCACAAGATACAGAGATTCAATTAAACTGATTAATGTAACAAACAACTAAAGTAAAACATTTAATGCGATTGACGGAATAAAAAGTGAGGTCTTACCCCAAATGCTTTAAATACAAAAGAAACTACTCCGCGATTATTAGATTAAAAAGCATGCATTTTTATCTCCGATACAGACGTGGAATTATAGTTGTTTATCTTTTTATTTATTAGGCTATTTTGTAAAATTGCCATATAACTTATATAGGTTTACAAATTTCCATTTTACTTATGTCAAAGATCACATACCGTGAGATTGGCATCGAATCAAAGGAAGAAAACTTTGCCCACACAAGAAAATTAACTTTCATCTTCATATGTTTATATGCATATAAACTTGAGAGTAATCTGTACGTGTATCAATTTAGGCATTCAGCTTAATATTATTCCAGATTAAAGATATTCAAAAGTGAAAACAAATGAAATTAACGAAGTTATTTACAGTGGTCAGTAAAAAGAGAGCAATTTTATTTACATTAAAATAAACATTTTGCATCTTCACTATATATATATATGTACATATATATATATATATATATATATAACAAAAATGGTAATTAATAAAAACCTGAAGAAAGTGCTCAATACTATTGCAGAGCAAATATATGTTTTATATTTTATTACCGTTTTATCTGCTTAGTTACACATGTTTCGGTTACTGAATCGTATTAACGATCCAGTAACTTCATCAGACATTACAGAAATGGTTATTATGATTAGAAAACTGATATTAGAAGAAGCACGAAAAAAAGGGAAAAGTAAAAAGAAAAAAGGGGGCGGAGATCGACAACAATTAAGTTTTGAGTTTAATAAACATTAGACAGTTGCAGGGGTTAGGAGGAGTTTGAGAAATTCAGCTAGACACGGATAGGAATATAGGGAGGGGAAGAGAGAGAGAGAGAGAGGCGTAAGGAAAGGGAAGAAGAATTTTAATTTTAAGTTTTAAGATTTAATAAACGATCAAATCCTTCCTTCCCCACTCTCATTACCCCTCTCTCTATATCTCTCTCTCTTCTTTCCCCCCTCCATATATTTCTATCCTTGTCTAGCTTAATTTCTTAAACTCACCCCTAACCCTACAACCGTCCAATGTTTATTAAACCTTAAAACTTAACTGTTGTCGATCTCCGCTGCCATTTTTTCTTTTCCCTTTTTTTCATGCTTCTTCTAATATCATTTTTCCAATCATAATAACAATTTCTGTAACATCTGATGAAGTTACTGGATCGTTAATACGATTCGGTAACCGAAATGTGTGTAACTAAGCAGATAAAACAGTAATAAAAAATAACACACGCACACACACACACACACACACACACACATATATATATAATGTAAAGGGGTTAGAACAGCAGTCTAGAGAGCAGAGTGTATTTTAATGTAATAGTAAAATCACTAATTTAATTAAAATACAAGACAAGAAACGTGCTCGTTGTAATGGAGATATATAATAAGCTCGATAGACATATGTCCTAGAGCTACTTTAATAATTAGTAATGTGATTGATAATTTATAATTCAAATTAAAATTAAAAATTAAAAACCTGTTTTATAAGAAGGAACACAACAAAGCCAATAAACTGTACGATCGTTTCGGAAACTTATTAGCTACATTTAGCATCCAAATGAATGCTTTGACCAAAATTACGATTTTCAAAAGGCGAACCATTAGAAGATACATCTGCCTAACTTAAAAAAAAATGCTAGGTTTATTTATGGTGTCTTTTCTTAAAAAAAATCCAATATCTTTGCTGATAATGGGACTTCGTTTTAAAAAAATATATATGTTAAAATTATTTTCCATGACTTAATGTCTATCTCAATAGAAACATCGTTTCAGAAACAATCGTACATTTTATTGGCTTTATTGTGTTCCTTCTTATGAAACAGATTTTTAATTTTTAATTTGAATTTGAATCATAAATTATCAATCATCTTACTATATATATATATATATATATATATATATATATATATATATATATATATACTTTACTACAGTTGTTAAAAAAGGGACAGTGAGATTTTTGTATCCATGGTAAAAAGATGGACGAAGTGAAAACATTTAATGGAGACTGAAAAAACATTAAATAAAAAAGGGTATAGAGTCAGCGAACCAGGTTTCTTCCTCACTTTTCAAAGCCGAGTCGATGTTCATTTTTGTATAGGGGAATGAATTCAAACGGGAGAGGACTAAAATAAAATTAAACTATCGGAAAGAAAAAAATGAGGGAACGACTAAAATAAATCTATCGTTATGATATATTTTACAACGGAGTAAAACGCCTTAGAGACTAACCACGTCCAGACCCAAAAGACAATCCCTTTGCTTTCAGAGAGAATGCCTCTTTAAACGGACGTGAATAGTCTCCAAAACCTTCAGATGAAATGACGAATGAGCGTGACTTAGAAAATGAATCACTGCTGAAATTCATCGAACATCGCGAAACATACGCATTACTCTCTCTCTCTCTCTCTCTCTCTCTCTCTCTATATATATATATATATATATATATATATATATACGTCAGCTAATATCGAAATGAATGAAAAAAAAATCATGATTTATATGTCCGTTATACGAAAAAAATGAGTTCAAATCAAGTTCCTCCTATGTTTATTTACACTTTCACCAGTTGTTGTTTATGCTAAATTATGAATGCCCTGGAAAATTCACATCTGATTAATATATACCAGTGTAATGAATCTGAACTAATAAAACTGTCTGTATTGTTCGCGAAAGAATGTCTATATCTTATTGCTACGTGTGGTAAGTGAGTGTTTCTATGTTTAGGTCGATGCGATTATGGGGGGAAATCGTATTGAATTTTAGTAAAATAATTCTGAAAGTGTTAAAAAATGCAGTCTCTTATTCCGTGAAATAAATTGGAGCAGCGATAAGTGCTGAAAGTGAAAAAAAACCGAAACGAAAGGGAGCGTTCATTGTTTACATACTGAAAAAGATATTTGGTGATTGTTAATAAAACAAAATTATAAATGAAATAATAATTGACGCGTGTAATGATTAACCACTATATAATATTTTGTTGGAATTATATGTATATATATATATATATATTATTTCATTTATCTACAAATAATTGTGTATTTATTTTCAGTATTTACATAAATAGTGCTCAATACATGAGTACAGCTCGTGATGATTCGTTAATAGCTTGACAAATCATCACCAGGAGGAAACGCGAAAAATTACGTGCAGAGTAATTGCTAGATATATTCATGACCACACACACACACACACACACAGACACACACACACACACACAGACACACACACACACACACACACACACACACACACACAATTTTCAAAATTCACATGTGCGTAGCTTTGGGAAGAATATTAGTTCCTTACAAGCTATTACTTTTGACGATACGCGTTGCAATTTTCAAAGAAAACTGATTGATTTACCTTGTGAACATATGGATTTATCTTGGCAATTTGAGTAACAGAAAATGAAATCGATGAGAGAACCGATGATGAATAAACAGAATCAAAAAAGAAAAAAAAAGAAATAGACTTTTCACAAACTATTTCCAGTTTTACTTCATTTCTTTATAAATAAAACGTGTCTGTCCCACCCTCGTTTACGTATCTATATACTTTGTTTCATTACTTTGTTTCATTTTTTTTTTAACTATTAATTGGTTATTTATTACAGTCACGAATTATTGCATTAAAATTATTTTGAAAACATTAAACAAACGTTCAGGTTAATTATATTTTATTTAGAGGCGTGCAATAAGAAATTTCAGCTAGATCAGACAACTGAAAGTGGGTCAGGGGCATTACTTATTGCACGCCCTCGTAGAGTAAAATAAAAATAAGTCATTGTTTCAGTTAAAATATGCTTTATTTGCATATTTATTTCGATTTTATTTTTATAATAAACAAAAAAAATATCTGTCCTAAACACATAAAGTCAGTTAATCAGACAGAACATTTTTACACATCTTTTATATCCCCTTACAAAGATCAATAAGTATTAATAATAAACCTTAGGTATCGAATCCTTATTCTAACTTTTTTCCAAATCCATTAGATGATATTAATTCTTTAAAATGTTCTTATGATTAAGGGCCTTTTTAAAAATTTGTGTTTTGTGCTTATTCGAAATATAAAAAATAAGCACAAAACTGAATGCAAATATGCAATTTTTAAATGTTTAAATTGGAAATAGTAACCATATTATGCACACATGGAGACACTTTAAGATATTTTAAAATACCCAATAATAATTGAAAGAAATGCAATTATTGTTGCCTATTGTAAACATTTTGCAAAAACCAGAAGAATTTCAACAACAATTTTTATTTGCTTCTTCTTTGACGCTATATAGATATATAGAGACATGTACACATACCTAACATTATTTATTTTGTTTCATCAACACTGTCACTTGGGCGTTGGATATAATATAACCTTTCATTGTATATTCTAAATGCTTTTAAAAATATATACATTTAAAAAGAAATAGATTTTTCATTTTCAATTATGTTTTAGATATTTGTTCATCTCTCTTTACACACACACACACACACACACACACACACACATTCACACACACACATTCACAAACACACACACACACACATATATATACATATAAAGAAATATAAGCAATGTTAAACTTCAATGTAATATAAATATCAGTATTTATATATATATATATATATATATATATATATATATATATATATATATATATATATATATAGGTATTTTAATCCCAACCAAATTTTCGTATGCAGTTGTTTCGTCAATTAAAGATCAATACAAGATGGATAAGGTAAGTTTTCCCATTCGCCGATGTAAAAACTTAGAAACTGTTATTTCTGTTATGATTATTATATGCCCTGTTTAAGCGATCAATAGACGATCAATAGGCTCTAACATATCGACGCGTAAACAATGTATACTGGTTTGTATATACCCCCCACTGACTATATTACATGTAAATATCTCAATTTATATTCGCAACTATTTATATATAATAAATTACATAATATGTATTCTCTAAAATGTCCTTATGATTAAGGGCCTTTTTAAAATGTACCGGATTTTCATTACTAACAATTACTTTATTGTCAAATTATCTACTGTACACTCTTTAACCCTTATCCTCGAGTGGCCTATTGTCCTTTATAAGTAGTTATTTCTTAAAAAATAATAACTAATAATTTTCTTTATCATATAATTTCAAATTAAACAGTGCATTAAAATATTCCGTTATATATATATATATATAAGGTAAAATTAAAAGCCAAGAACAATGCGAGATTTTTTTTTTATATAGAGTAAAATTAAATGCAAACAAAAGAAATAAAGTTCTTTTTTTTGTTGTTTGTTTTTTCTTTTTCACACAAATTTTAACTCTAAACAACAGTAATTTTTTTTTTCTGTTGTATTCAATGGTGATATAAATCTCAATATATTTCAGACTTATTAGTCCATTTTCAAGAGAAGACAGCGGAAGAGTGTTCAAAATTGGAAAAGTAGCCGCAGAGTTTACCACGTGATACCGCGAAATATAGAACAAAAATGACGTTAGGAGAACGTTAAATAAATCAGTTGATGTTTGAAATACTTGTTGCGTTTGTGAATCAAGGGAGATGACTATTCAAGCAAGTTTTTTTTTGTTTTTCTTATGTTTTAAACAATAACGCCGACCCAAACTTAAAATTTACTATAGAACACCCAGACTCTTCGGAACCTCTTTCTCTACTTGATTTTAAAATACAAATAAAAAAAAATGGTGCCATATGCACTGAATTCTACAGAAAACCCGCCAGCAAACGCCTCTTCGTACATTTCAAATCTGCGCTACCTCTCAAGGACAAACTAAACTACGCACATGCCGAAATCTCACGCATACAAGACAAATGCACTAACATCTCCGACAAACATACACACACTAACAATTTCCTACAGACCCTCTCACTAAACGGCTACCCTAATACGATCCTATCCTCACTTAAAAAGAAAAAACGCAACACCCGACCCTTCTCTAACAATTGTTTTCTAAAACTACCCTTCCTCAGTGACAAAATCTCATCTTCAATCCGAAAAGCCATCCGCAGCGAGGGGCTCAACATTCAACTCATCCACACTGGATCTACTTTAAGACAACAGCTCAACCGAAAACATCCATCGCATACACCTTCCCCTTGTTCACTTTCTAATTGCCCAATATCACACACAGGTTTATGCTTTAAGAACCACGTTGTTTACGACCTACAATGCGCTAAATGCAGTGCATCTTACATCGGAAGCACTACCAGATTGCTTCATCACCGCATTAAAGAGCACTTAAACACTACTGCTTCGTCGTTCTATAAACATATTCGCACTTGCATTAATTCAGAACCAGATTTTCACATCAACATTCTTGCTTCTTCAAGAAACGTAGGTCAACTTCGTATCCTCGAATCTTTAATTATTTCAAAAAATACTCCCACACTAAACAATAGGCTGGAATTGAGCTCCGCTTTTATAATATAAGTTTAAAACATAAGAAAAACAATAATTAAAAAAAAACAAAAAAAAACTTGCTTGAATAGTCATCTCCCTTGATTCACAAACGCAACAAGTATTTCAAACATCAACTGATTTATTTTAACGTTCTCCTAACGTCATTTTTTGTTCTATATTTCGCGGTATCACGTGGCAAACTCTGCGGCTACTTTTCCAATTTTGAACACTCTTCCGCTGTCTTCTCTTGAAAATGGACTAATAAGTCTGAAATATATTGAGATTTATATCACCATTGAATACAACAGAAAAAAAAAATTACTGTTGTTTAGAGTTAAAATTTGTGTGAAAAAGAAAAAACAAACAACAAAAAAAAAAGAACTTTATTTCTTTTGTTTGCATTTAATTTTACTCTATATAAAAAAAAATCTCGCATTGTTCTTGGCTTTTAATTTTACCTTATAATTTTCTTCAACAATGCTTCAAGCAAACTACAACCTACTTATATATATATATATATATATATATGACTACTTCATTTAATCACATAAATTAATATACGAAAGTATAGATTTATGTGTAAACTTTAAGCATTTACTTCAATAGTGCTCAATACGTAGGTAGAGCTAGGTAATAAGTTATAAAATATATATGACGATTAAGCTACACAGACTATTTCGCGTTTCATCAACGCTAGGATTCATTAGGTTTATGCGAGGATTTTTTGGTTGTCTCGCGTTTTTATATACGCACGTTCTATTGAGTTTTTAGTTAACCAATCAGCTTTCTAGTTTTTACTAGCCTTCCTAATTAGCCAATAAGCAGCTACTTACAGGACAAAGGCCCAGCTGACCTCCGGTTCACCCGTTCCTTTGTGTGTGCTATTTTAGTAGGGAGCGTCCTGACCTATTTTAAACATATATATTATAACCTTTATTTTAGGTTAAATGTTGTTTTTTATGTTAGTTTATATATATATATATATATATATATATATATACATATATAGTTTATATATATATATATATATATATACATATATATACATATATGTATGTATATATATACACACATATATGATAATTTATGTATATGTATGTTTATTTTATTTGTTTATTTTCTATTGGTATTGTTAGTTTAAAAATTATTTTGTATCGCTATCCTAGAGTAGAGTTTATCCTGTGAACACAGTTGTTCGCTATTTTTCTCTTACAGTTTAATAGATGTTGGGATTCTTTAAAGTATAGGATCGCAAATTTTTCATGAAGACATAACCTACATGAATCGTCTAGGTCTCTAAATGTGTTTGCTTGTCTTACTATTTTCCATTCGACTACTGGTAAACGTCCACTTTCTTTGAGTTCCCAATATTTGTTTTCTAGAGTTGTTTTCATTCGGTGTTTTTTTATTTTTGAATGTACTTTTGTGGTCATAATATCGGGTTTTGAAATCTAAGGAAGTCATACCTACGTAATATTTCTTGTTATTCGGGTTTTCTTTCACAAATATTGTGGCCTGGTAAACTATGATTTTGGTTAGGTATTTATTTCGAGGCGGGCAAAATGTGCGGTATCTGCAGTTGCATTTATGTTGTTCATTATTAGTATTTTTATTTCTATTTCTACTATGGTTGTCGGTGTCCGGAGTTTTATTATTATTATTATAATTATTAACACTACTACTACTATTATTATTATTATTATTATTATTATTATTATTATTATTATTATTATTATTATTATTGTTGTTGTTGTTGTTGTTATTATTATTATTATTATTATTATTATTATTTCTACTAGTTACATATGTGTCCTTTGTATTAGTTTTATTTTTGTCGTGGTGTCCACTTTTTTATTGTTTATTTTGTTGTTTAATCACAAGAAAAATTTAGCTTCCTTAAAATGCTGGAATGGATCCGAAATATACAGGGTGAACAGAAAGTCCTTGGACCATTTTTAGTTTTAAAATTAAATATTGTTAAAATCACTTTTTCTCTTTTCGAATAAAGTAAGTATTTAGTCTAACTATTGATCTACTTATTTTCAACAAAAATATTAAAATAATTTTGTTTAAACTTTCAGAAAAATGAGCAAACGAGAGGCCATAATTCAGCTTCATTGCGCGGGAAGGACGAACAGAGATTATTAAGCTCTTGAAAGTGGCTAAATCCACCGTGAACCATGTTGTGAACAGATTTAAGGAACTTGGTACATCTGAAGACCGTCCTAGGAGTGGAAGACCTCGCACTGCTCGAACACAGAAGGTGATTAAAGCTGTCCGAGAGAGGGTAAGGAGGAACCCGAAGAGATCTGCAAGACAAATGGCTAAAGACATGAATGTGAGCGTGACCTCGATGAGAACTATCGTAAAAAACGATCTCCAGTTGTCCCCCTACAAGGTGAGAAAGAGACAGTACCTCACACCTGCCCAAAAGCACAAGAGACTTGAAAGAGCAAAGCTTCTTCTTGGAGAACTGAAGGCTGGCACGGCAAAGCGAGAGATCGTTTTTTCTGATGAAAAACTGTTCACAATTGAAGCAACTGTTAAAAATCAGAACGATAGAGTTTACGAAAAATCTTCAGCAGACATTGATGACTCCGTGAGAATAGTTTTCCGCCGAGAAAAGCCGTCTTCCCTCATGGTGTAGGCTGCAGTCTCCAAATCTTGGAAGTCGCCTCTGATTTTCGTGGAGCAGGGGGATACACACAGATCGCTACATTAACGATATTTTGGTTCCAGCATTTGAAGAGATGAAGAAACACTTCAAAGACCAGCCTTTCACCTTCCAACAAGATGGAGCACCATCCCACACCACCAGAAAAACTCAGGACTGGTGCCAACGTCATTTTCCAAGATCCTGGAGTAAGGAGATGTGGCCGCCTGCATCGCCTGATTTGAATCCCATGGATTTTTCGGTGTGGTCTTTGTTGGAGGCAAAGGTCTGTTCTGTAGCTCATCCAAGTGTTGATGCTTTGAAGACATCTCTTCTGAGTGAATGGGCTAAAATACCTCAGGAAACGCTGCGTGCCTCGGTTGGTAACTTCAGACAGAGAATCGAACGTCTAATCGAAAGGAAGGGACATCACATTGAAAATAAATAATTTGAATTTATTCTTGGTTTCCTAACTTATAATTTTCATTCATGTTTAATTTATAGTTTTGTAATTTTCTATTAATAAAACACTTTTGAATTGGTCCAAGGACTTTCTGTTCACCCTGTATAAATCTTTATTGAAATTTATATACGAAACCACTCCCACATTCTAAATTTTAAAATAATAAAATAATTCCTTTAGAGTATAATCTCATTGTTGGAAAGAGGGAGTTTATTAGAGAGAATGTACTAATACGCAAATGTACTAAATCATATTATTTTTTTTCAAGGTAGAAAACACAAGGTTACATGCTAGTAATGTACTATGCAAACCCCCAAATAAACCGAAACGGAATGGCGTTATCCAAGAAAGTTCAAAAGTACAATTATAAGTTACTCTGCCAAAAAATTAACGATAACGTTGATTTGAAACTGCATAAAACAAACAACGAAAAAAAAATATTGTGCCATTTTGTGGCGGAACTCTCTTGAAACTACTTAATATAACATTTTTCGTGCGAGAATATTTCTATTATAAAAATTGAATAACACCTGTTTTACTCGTGTTCTTTTTTTTGTATTTGTATCCTCCGTTTTATTGTTTGCTACAGAAGCATGTATTTGTGTTAAATAAAAAAAATATCAAATGACATGCCGTCATGTTCAGAGGAAGGGAGCATTAGTGAGTAACGTGAAGTAACCTACTGTTTTGATAATTTTCTAGCTTTATAAGTTTATCATGTGATACGCAAATATAAAATAATAAATTAATTATGAAGAACTTCAGGCAGAAACATGACTCAAAACTTATCGATAATAAATACTCATTCGTATTAGTTCAAATATTAAATAAAATCTGTTTTGAAAAAGCAAGTAATATGATAGAAATGCTATACGAAATATGTGCACCACATTTGTAATGCATACCACTCTTACTGGGAATGCAATTGAAAACAAATACCTATATCAAGATCAAACATAGTTGTTTCAGAATAACATTCAACGAGAACTCTAGTCGTAATATAAATGTTGTGCTGGAGATTTTGTTTTTACATTAGTTACATATTTTATTTATTTTTTTATTTATTTTATTATTGCAAATTAATAAAAAAAGATAATTTTATAAATACCAGATTTGGGTACGAAACATGTGTATATATATATATATATATATATATATATATATATATATATATGTATATATATATATATATATATATATATATAATTCACCGAGTATGCCTGTAATCAGAAAAAAAATCTGTCAATGGATGTAAAATCCTACCCTCTATATATTAATTATTAAGTTATTTATGTTATATTATAATCATTATTCTAAGTCACGTACGTGCGTTTCGTTTTTATTATGTTGTATTAATGAAAAAATCTGTATGAATCAAATTAAAATTTGGTTTAGAATTAGTAAGTATAAGTCCGTTCGTTGTTTTTGACGGTAGTATTTTCAAATGTCGGAACGGTCACGCGGTATTCACGTTAGAGGTGTGTGTTCCTTGACAGAAGCATTGATTGAGTTTGAATAATATAAGATACGTATTAGATACGTTTGAAGCCAACACAACGCATTATTACGAAAATAAATGTCTTTTGTTACGTCTAAACCCTTTTTAGTAAGTTAATGGTGAAACATAAACATAGTGTCCGAATCATTGTAAAACATTATTTTATCTATAGATTTTTTATACATATTTCCCCAATGATTTTATTGCATAAGTGAACACGATAAATACAATATGATTTGAACTTGCAATAAAAGATTTAATAAATGTAGCCAGTAATCGCACCCTCAAACAATATAGAGTCTAAAACTTTTTTGTAATTCTATATATGTATCTTTCTAATACAGTTATAAACTGCATTTTCGTTATCAATGTATGACTTTATTGTTGTATTACACGCGTTTGCTTACTAAGTAATAATGGTGGTTATATACTTGTCTGCATTCAAAACTGCACTATTTAAAAAATACTGTACTTAGTATAAAACAGTTTAATATCTATTTTCTATCAAACGCGTTCCATCATAAACAAAAGAGCTTTTAGTATAATTAAGATATATACCTATATTATCAATCAATCGGAGAAGTGCTTTCAAACATGGCATTTGCAAATACCGCAAAAAACATCTTCTAAATGATTGATTTATATGAAAACAGAACGGCAGAGAAAGGACCTTGCGTGAATAATTTTTCCTTATCATGTCATTCCCACAAAGAATTGCAGTACCATGAGAAATCGAATGAGAGCCAAGAGACATGATTCCGATAATGAATAAGATTATAACTCATTTAAAAATTAATTTGTCATCATGTCTTAATTGATCTTGTCATTTCAAAGTTCTAATTAAACTTTACTCATTTTGCGAGTTTCAATGACGCAATGCGAATGATAGCATTTGTCTTCGATGTAAAACCTAAAAATTATAATAAAAAAGAGCAGACTGACAGAAATAATACAGAAAATTGAAGGTTAAATAAAAAAAAACGAATAAACACGTCACCTCTTACGCATGCCATTTCGTATAAGAAATATTGTAAGATCGAATTCTCTATTTTAAATGAATAAATCATTAAATCACTAAAGAAGAGCATGCGGCAAAAATACGAATGCATTGAAAATAAACTAGACATTGATTTTCGTTGCACAAAAGTATCATTAATCCCTGGTTTAAAACGTTACTTCATTTATGAAGGCTTTTATGAAACATTAGTGATGGATCAATGATAATCATACATTCTCTCAAACAGAGTATATTTTAATTTCTTGAAAGTTTTGCCTTTTTATGCTATTATTATACACATTTTAAATGAATATATATATATATATATATATATATATATATATATATATATATATTACGAAATTAAATCCCAATCAAATCCAATCAAATTTATTGTAAAAGCAAACTGCTATAACCAATGCAAAACGTAAGTTAGAATATATATATATATATATATATATATATATATATATATATAATATATATATATATATATATATATATATATATATATATATGATTGATGATTTCAACGTCTTGTCATATACGTGCCAGCCCCTCAGACACTTAAAGTCCATGAGCCCCCAAATTACTTCAATCGCCACAGGACCATTTTAATAGACTAAGGGAGTATCTTACAGAGTCTTAGCTTTGTACGACAGCTAAGTCTCTCTCTCTGTTCAAAATGTTGAGATCCAGCAACGAGCAAGAGCAAGATAGCCAGCAACAAGTTAAACTGCAGACCAGCTTAATGCGGGAACTGGTCTCCCACTTTATGGTTTTTTAAATCAGAGATTTGATTCTCCTAGAAAGGTTTCCTTCACCACGGCTTACGGAGCCCTCTCCACCCCAACACACACATACATACACACAAACACACACGGTGTATATATATATATATATATATATATATATATATATATATATATAATAGAAAGTAGTATTCTGACGAAATAAAGAGATAAATAAAGGAACAAACTAAGTTATACGCCCCTTAACGTTTCGTCTTTATTGCAAGATTATGGATGAACGAATTGAAGAAAATAATTTTTATTTCAATTCTTTCATCCAGAAGAAGTTTTACATACACATACACATACGCATATATATATATATATATATATATATATATATATATATATATATATATATATATATATATATATATATATATATATATATATATATATATTCTTTTAAAGTTTGTCCAATACGACTTAAAACTTATATATGGTAAGCATTGCAACTATATCCTTAATTAAGCATTTCTAGAGAGCGGAAACACGGACAGAGAATGATGTTTTTCTTTCATTGAAACGATAATGCATCGTTTGCTGAATGAAGCCTTGAACGACACGATTCGGAACTTGGGCGAAAAACAGCTGGAAAATTTCATCTAAATTTCTATTTATGATGTTTCCTCCAGAATCGTGCCGGGCTGCACCTTCTGTGTCCCAATTCAAGTAAATTGTCCAAAGCTTCGCCTTGAACTGTTTGGACGCCTTTAGACTAACCACAAGCTTCTTCCAGCTTTTTTCTCGGTGCAGCGACTCGAATCGAAAAGTAAGCCTTCCGACGATTCAACAGAAGTTGTATAGATACAGCAACACTAAGTTTTCACGAAGCTTCTTCTGCGGAGCTGAGCCATACTGTAGTTGCCACAGACGTTGTTAAAGGTGAAGATGCATTCCCCACATACATAGAGCTAGAATTAGGAAAGCAATCTTTAAAACAATATTATATATAAAATAATAATTACACCCACTTCATTACATTTGGAGCCACTTAAAGATGCTAAAATAAATCTAATATATATCTTATTTGTCTTTCTAATAGTACTATGAATAGAAAATTAAATTATCAAAAATGATCAACTAAAAAGCTATGAGTTAAAAAAGAACTTTGTGTGTTAAGCAAAATAAATAAATAAATAATCTCTCTCTCTCTCTCTCTCTCTCTATCTATCTCTCTCTCTATATATATATATTATATATATATATATATATATATATATATATATATATATATATATATATATATATATATATATATAAAGGCCAGTTCCTGTAGGGGGTGATCTCTATTTATTTTAATCTTTTATGTTATCATCCGGGCATGATGTGAAGCTTGGAGAGGTGGGTAGAAGAAGCATGATTATGTTAATTTTATGTTCTCTTTTGAGGGTTGGGTTAATTTTAAGTTCTATTTTGGGTGTTGGGTTTGAGAGAGTAATGTCCGTTTTGGTGTCCAAAATTATGTGAAATTGTTTTATATATGTATTTAAATTACCCGTCTTAGTGTAGGTAAAATTGTTTTAAATATGCGTTGTATATTCATCGTCCTTGCAAAGGTAAAATTATTTCATATACTTGCTGTAAATTATCTACCCTAGGTAAGATACAATTATATCATACGTCTAATACCCGTCCTAGCTGGGTAAAATCTTCTTTTGCTCGCAATAGCAAATGATAGATAGACATTAAAAATTCCTAACTCCTAAGAATAACAAAAATATTCAAAATCAAATTCAATTTTCTCATTGTTTATACGGTCCCAACCAACGCCGGGTAGCCCCGCTAGTCTATATATATATAAAAGGCAAAATGTATATGAGCGTGTGTGTATGTGTGTGTGTTTGTATGTCTCGCAAAAACTTTCGACACAGGCCACGGATTTTCGCCAGACAGGTATCATTCTAAAGCTCGACCTCCGGTCGACAAATATCGAAAAATTGGGCAAAAATATTCATTCCTTAATCTTTAACGGCTTTCTTTTTTACAGGGAGTCGTGAAAAAAGACGGTATCTTCATGACAATATGGATTTACGCATGCGTCAATACGCGCAAAAGACATTGTACATTGAATTCGTTTTAAATGTTATAAAAACCGACATGCTTACATCCACGTTTCTGTAGCGCGATGGGTTTAGTGACAGCGTCGTTATCTAAAGATTTCAGGTTCAATCCCAATTATCAGGTATACATTTTTTCTCAATTTTTAAACATTTAACATTGAAACGAGGTTATTTATACCAGTTTTTTTCGCTTTTCGCTGTGTTTTTTTTCTTTTTTTGGGTTTTTGTTTATCCAATTGTTTTAAAGAAGTTTTATGTCCGTTCGCTGTTTTATTTGTTTGTTTTTTCCGATTTTTTAAAAAGTTTAAACAGAGTTATTAATTCGCTTATTCTTTGCCCCCACCCCTACATACACACCTCCAAACACCCGGGCAACGCCGTCCTTTTTTGGGGGGGATGTGGTTTGTTTTTCCGATGTATTAAAAGAAGTTTTACGTCCGTTTTTTTTTTGTTTGGGTTTTTCCTATTTTTTAAAAAGGTATTTACCCCCCCCCCTACAAACACACCTCCAAACACCCGGACAACGCCTGGCACCCCCGCTAGTAATAAATAAAAAATAAAAAAAAATGGTAGTAGGCAGGCAGGTTCGGACCCATACTTCGAAGGGGGAAAAGAACGTGAAAAAAGGTGACGTCTTTGCTGTTGCGTCCATCGCCAAACTGAAAGTGAGGAAGGTTTAAATTAAGGCGAGTCAATCAATAAGAGTGGATGACTTTCGAAAATATCTGTGAACAAAGGGTACTCCTCCTTGTAGATAAGTGCCCAGTTGAGGGTAAAGCTATCAATGTTTTTTCGATATTCGTCGTCCGAAGGGTCGACCTTTAAAATGATACCAATCTCGTGAAAATCCGTCGTCCCTGTCGAAAGATTTAGGCAGACATACATACATACATACATACATTTAAACAGACGGATGAGATTTATATTATAGACTAGCCTGGGTATGACTTTCGAAAACATCGGTGACCCCGCCCTGTAGAAAAGTGCCCAGTTACGGGTGTAGCAATTAATGTTTATAGCCAATTCTCGATATTTGTCCTCCGAAGGGTCGGGCTTCAAAACAATACCAATCTCGTGAAAATCCGTCACCCTCGTCGAAAGTTTTAGGCAGATATATATACATACACACGTACATACATACATTTAAACAAACAGGCGAGATATATATTATATAAGAAGATGATGACGGGTGATTTACTCTACTTTTTCTAGAATAGAAACATATCATAAAATAAGCATTTGTTGCTGAGCAAATTTCCCAAACAAATTAGTGTTTAATAAAGATCATGATTTTATAGAAGTACATTTCGTTGAAAAAATAACTAATTATAGAAAAAAGTAAATTATTTATATATTAAGAACTTTCTCAGTAGAATCGAATAAGTGTGTGGTGTTTAGTAATTTAAACATTATTTTGATTATCTATTCTAAAGTTACTTATGCCTAATTTTAAAATCTGCTTAGAGTTTATTGCTATATTTCTTATCCCTAAAAAAAAATATTATCTACGTTTGTGTATGCGTGAGTGTGTTCTAATGTTTCCATGATTAACGCAGCACTGTATGTTTCGATCTTGGCAATTACTTACATTCGTGTCAATAATAAATTCGAATAAAACGGACAAGTCAATAAGAATAATTTCGATTACTATTTATGCAGTTGCTAATTATCGTATATTTTAGATTAAAGCGTGGCATTATCGTTTATTCTCTGACACTATTAAGTCTCTACTTGTCTGGCTTCTGATGATGCATTTGAATATTAGCCGTTCACGATCATGCCTTTAATTCCACTTATTCTAGACTAGTGCGTTAGTTGTTTAGTCGTATTAGTTTTATTTATGAAGAGATATTGGACGTGCGTGTGTACACATACGATTTAACAAGGTATATTCTATAATGTTAGGTTATTTATTCATTTTTACTATTTTTCAGTTCAAATAAGGCGTATTGTCACTGGTATGTACGGAGCTACTATTTGGGATCATGTCTAATAAGAGATTGTGGGGAGTTAAGCAGTAATGTGACTGTTCACATTACATTTAAATTTTTGCATGCCAATACAACCAGGGAAGCAGTAAACATGGAGAAGAATTCTAGCATTCCGACAGAAGAAACTATTAGAGTAGAAGGCTTTCTGGCATCTAGGGACCTCAACAGAGCAAGTATGGGGTTTTGCTACTTGCCGGGCTATTCGGGAGTATATATATTTGTGTAAGTATTCAGAGAACATTCTATTAAATTATTCAGAGTGTTCAAGAGCATATTCCATTAGGCTACTTGTAAAACAGTCACTGGAGTACAATATTGCGTTGATGGGACAGAGGTTGAAGATTGGAAAATTTTGCGGAACCTATTAGATTTCGTTACACAGAAAAAGTAGGAAATTCAATTAGAAGTAAGAAGATTAGTATTAGGGCGATGTTACAGTATTGGATATCTTCGTCAATCTGTCCGATACGCATTTCCAACTTAGCACAAAACAACTTTATAGTCTGATTGTGACCAAATCCTGACAGAAGCAAAACACCTATTTCTACAGGCAAGGTCCACTTTCTGTTCATCAGCTTGCTCAAATTCTCCATTTTATCGGTTTTGCTAAGAATATATATAGCTGTGAAATGATTTGGACTACACAGAGACTCGAGAATCATCAGCTGTTTAATCACTGGACATAAAAACAGACTGGCTAGGTATTCAGATGAAGTGATCCTAGACACCATAAGCTTTCCAAATACCTATGTTCCCAGCATGTGTTCCTGGTTGTAAGAGGCTGCTACTATTCCAAATATAGAAACCAAATTCTAGTTTATCAAACTTTGAGCCAGATAACATTTTCATCACAGTTCCATTTTTTGCACTATTACTAAACATAATATGCATCACAAGCCATGTTTACACTATACTTAACCAATTAAAATACATTTACTTTTGATTATACGATACAAGTTTCAATAAGAGAATCTAAAACAAAAAGGTTGAATCGATCTATCTAATATAAGTGAACGCGTGTTAGGATCTCTTCAATAATTACACATAAAATAATTTTCATAAGTTAAGAGGCGGAGGTTTGATTTTAATAATGTCTGATAATAAAAAAAGGACAGGAAATAATTCATGTTACTTTTAATATAGACAAATCATATTTCCTTATACTCGTACTAGTAGTAGTAGTAGTAGTTTTCTATTGTAAGTAATTTTATTTTGTTGTTTAGTAAGTAAAAGTATTATTAGTAGTAATTTCGTTTCATCTTCTTGTTCTCATCGAGTAGTTTTATCTTAGGAATTAGTTTTTTTTATCGATTATTATTTGATTCGATTCCAAATAGTGAAAGGAATAAAATTGCGAAGTGATAGCTAGCAGGTAAAGTTAGTTGTATAAAAATGCAAAAGATGTGAAATAAGAATAAGTATACGAATTAATCTACCATACAGAAGGAAAAATGTTTTAATAATTCATAGTAACACATTATTCTTGTGTACAAGGAAGCGATTGAAAAATACCTTTCTGTTTAAGTGGAACGTATTTATCCTCATTCCGATACAAGCTCTACAGTATACATTCTTGTTATGTTTTGAAAGAGGTTTTATGTATTCTTCTTACATATTTTTGGATAAATCTCTAGAGGAATTTGTTCATAGAACAACACAATGACCTTCAAAGTATGTCCATTCTTTTATTGAAAAAGCTTTAGTTTAGCAAAAAAATATGATCTCAAAAACAGACAAACGGATACATTTCTTATAGATTAAAGAAAACCGTATTCAAGTAAATACCTACAAACACATATTCAATGCACTTATTTTCTGTACTTTTACTGACTTAAAATTTATTTGTACTGTTATTGCATTATACGTTTTTTGCAACGTTTCCAAATTGTGACGTATCTTTTGAGGTATTTGTTTAAATTTCTTTTTTTTTTAAATGAGTCTGGATTTCCGTTTGCAAAGAGACAACAACAGCAGAAAAGAATAAAGTAGATATTAGGCCGATAGACAATCGAAAGAATGCGCATAAAAATGATGAAAGCAGAAGAGCTGGCACTGCTCAGGAAAGAAAGGTTCTTTTAAATGAGCTGTGTATCAGTTTTTCGCTATTAATATGAAATTCTTTTTGTTTTTTTATTAACTCTCTTGAAAAAATGAATGAGGAAAGGAACAAGATGAAAAAGGCCGAATCGTATTCATCATGAAAAACAAACGCAAAATAAGCACACACACGTACAAAAAATACATAAAAAATATAAAAATATTTGGATGAACAAAAATGGCGCCTTCTATTATGCGGCCAATGCTCATGTTTGAATATTAAAATTTTATTTAAAATGCAAACAAGACAGATCATGTAAAATACATTTTCAAACATGTACAGAAAATGCTATCATAAACTTACGTGTGATAAACTAATGAAAATTATATTTCAAATTTAAGTGTAGCAGACCTACGAATATGCTATTTCCACCATAAGCGTACAAAAAACAATAGACAATAGAAAAATGAAAATGATATTTTAAATTTTAACATAATAAATCAATAATTACGAATAATAGGCAAATGAAAATGATATTGTAAATATTGACATAATTAACCAATAATGACGAATAATAGACAAATGAAAATGATATTGTAAATATTGACATAATTAACCAATAATGACGAATAATAGACAAATGAAAATGATATTGTAAATATTAACATAATTAACCAATAATGACGAATAATAGACAAATGAAAATGATATTGTAAATATTGACATAATTAACCAATAATGACGAATAATAGACAAATGAAAATGATATTGTAAATATTCACATAATGAACCAATGATGACGAATAATAGACAAACAAAAACGGTATTGTAAATATTCACATAATGAACCAATGATGACGAATAATTGACAAATGAAAATAGTATTGTCCATATAAACATAATGATCACATAATGACGAATAATAGACAAATGAAAATTGTATTGTGAATATAAACAAAATGAACCAATGATGACGAATAATAGACAAATGAAAATAGTATTGTAAATATAACATAATGATCCAATAATTACGAATAATAAACAAACGAAAAGCATATCGTAAATATAAACATAATGAACACATAATGACAAATAATAGACAAATGAAAATGATATTGTAAATGTGACCATAATAAACCAATTATGAAGAATAATAGATAAATGAAAATTATATTGTAAATATTAACATAATTTACCAATAATGACGAATAATAGACACATGGAACTTATATTGTAAATATTTACATAATGAACTAATAATGAGAATAATATACAAATGAAAATTTTATTGTAAGTATTATAAAGAACAAATAATGACGAATAATTTATAAAGGAAAATTATTTGGTAAATATCAACATAATGAACTAATAATGACGAATAATTGACAAACAAAAATGATATTGTAAATATTAAAATGATGAACTATAATTAAGTATAATAGACAAACTATAATGATAATGTAAATATTTAGGTAATGAACCAATAATGAAAATGATATTGTAAATATAAACATAATGAACCAATAATGACGAATAATAGACACATGGAACTTATATTGTAAATATTTACATAATGAACTAATAATGAGAATAATATACAAATGAAAATTTTATTGTAAGTATTATAAAGAACAAATAATGACGAATAATTTATAAAGGAAAATTATTTGGTAAATATCAACATAATGAACTAATAATGACGAATAATTGACAAACAAAAATGATATTGTAAATATTAAAATGATGAACTATAATTAAGTATAATAGACAAACTATAATGATAATGTAAATATTTAGGTAATGAACCAATAATGAAAATGATATTGTAAATATAAACATAATGAACCAATAATGACGAATAATAGACAAATGAAAATGATATTGTAAATATGACCATAATAAACCAATACTGACGAATTATAGACAAATGAAAATGATATTGGAAATATGACCATAATAAACCAATGATGACGAATAATAGACAAATGAAAATGATATTGTAAATATTAACATAATGAACCAATAATGACGAAAAATAGACAAATGAAAATGCTGTTTCAACCTGCAAGCAACAAACGTGATGATTCCATAAATAAATAAATGCATACGCTATTTCCAACTTAAACATGTCAGAACAATATATAAGTTTGCCAGAATAACGAACATGCTTGTTCGAACATAAGTGTAACATGTAAATTAAATATCATTTTTGCTTCAAGTAATGGTAAAACAAGAACACATAAGAATGCTATTTAAGTTAAGTGCGACAGACCAACACGCATGTAATTTAAAACTTAAGCAACAGAATAATTTAGATGTTTTTCTGATTTTAGCAAAAAACGAAAGTGATATTTTTAACTGAAGCATGGCAGACCAAACAAAATAGTATATCACACAAAATAGCAAAGCAGAAGGATGAAAATGCTCTTTTAATAATAGGCATTATAGACTGAAATGCGATTTCAAAATTAATCATGACAAATGAAAATGTTTAAAGCTTCAATGATTCGTTAATTTTATATGCACAATTGAAATGAAAATGTATAGCAGATCGACCGTCTCATCGATACAAGATAATTCGTTCCAAATTCGAACCATTCGTTTGCCACATTCACTAAAAATTTGTTTGGCGAAATAAAGATGTCTATTCTCAAATGTGTTTCCGTTAAGAGTTATACACTAAAAGCATCCTCATTACGAGGGGCGTGCAATAAGTAATGCCCTAGACCCACTTCCAATTGTCTTATCTAGCTGAAATTTTGCATGTACCATGATTTATATCTCTATAGGGTTATGTGGAAAATTACAGCTCTGAACTAATTGTGGTTTCTGTTTTACATGTGTTTGAACTGAGTAAGGTGTGAAATGGAGCCTGTTGAATGTCGAGCAGTGATCCGGTTTTTGTATTTGAAAGGACGCACACCACAGGAGACTTTTGATGAAATGAAAGAAACTTATGGTGATAATTCCCCACTAGATGACCTTGTAAAACGCTGGCATCGTGAATTCAAACATGGCCGGAAGTCTGTAGAAACACCTCCCAGACTTGGTCGCCCCCTTCTGCCATTGATGAGGCGTCTGTCCGTCAAGTTGAGGCTGCCATTTTGGAAGATCGGCGCATTACTATTCGCCAAATAGCACAAGATATCAAAATTAGTACAGGGCTTGTGGAAACTATCATTCATGACCATTTTCATATGCATAAGGTGTCTGCCAGATGGATACCTAGGATGCTCACACCATTCTATAAGCGAGAACGCGTCGAGTGCTTGAAGATGAATTTGGAGATGTGCCAAGAAGATGAGTCAAAGTTTTTCAAAAGATTGATTACACAGGATGAAACCTGGGTCCATCACTATGATCCAGAGACCAAAGCCCAGTCAATGCAGTGGAAACAATTGGACTCACCACCTCCAAACAAGGCAAGGGTGCAGATCTCCGCTGGCAAGGTCATGCCCACAGTCTTCTGGGACCAAGCTGGAGTAGTGATGACAAATTTCCTGGCAAAGAGTACCACAATTACAGGAGCCTATTATGCTTCACTTTTGGGGAAATTAAGGGAAGCTATCAAAATCAAGAGGCGGAGCAAGATCAGCAAAGGTACCCTCCTCCTGCAGGACAACGCTCCGGTCCACAACTCGCATATCGCCAGATCAGAAGCACGGACGTGTGATCATGAAACCTTCCCCATGCTCCCTACACTCCTGACCTTGAACCCTCTGACTTTCACCTCTTCCCAGCCATGAAGTTGTTTTTGAAAGGAAAGCGTTTCTCAGATTATGCAGCCTTGATTTCTGAAGTCACGTCACGTCGTGGTTGGAGGACCAACCTGGGGTATTCTACAAAAACGGTCTCAAACGATGGGAGAAATGCATAACTCTGGATGTAGAGAAAGACTAATAACTGTGCTAAGTTTCGTTGCTCTACTGCTATGGGACGTGAGTCAGGGGCATTACTTATTGCACGCCCCTAGTAAAAATATAATAACGAAACAAGATTCCAATAATCAAAACCTGAACAACAAAAAATCTATTTTATATATATATGTATATATAGAATTGAGTTTTTTTCGCTTTGAAATTTGTATTGAAAGTCTATATTTCTATTAAAAAATTACTAAAACTTATTCGTAATATAGTTAGTCATGAATATTCAGGCGACTTCATGAATGCAAACTAATTAGCACATTTCCTTGAAAAAAGACGTTCATTAAGTAATTATTTATTTTGTATGGTTTTTCTTAAATGTTTCATTTCACTTACACGCTTAATGCTTTTTATGCATAGTTTCTACATTGTGTAGAATTTAGAATAAAAGCGTTCTAGGGCAATAACTTCTTTATATATATATCTATGCATGTAAAAGTAACCTTGTCTGTGTGTGTGCGAAACATAGCTACTAACTCCTCGAATATTGGGCATACAAATTTAAAAATTGCTATATAGGGTATTTTTACTTCGGCGGAAACATACCCGATTTGGTTTTAGCTGAGAGGCCAGAATAAAAAAAATAGTGATAGCTCAGACGGCGACGAAAAAAAAGTAAAATTGTAAAATTTGGAATTTGTTACTTTATATATTGGGTACAATATAATTATCAATTAGCTCTATATTAATAAATATGAAATTTACGTGAATTAAAATATATTTAAGCATATTTTATGACCGGCTTGCTAGTATATCTCGAGAGTTATTCGCTTTCATCTAAGCTAAAACCACACGCATATCAAGGTTTATTATTAACCAACGTAAACATATAAATTTATATTTGCATATGCATGGAGAGTATACATTAAGTAAATTTACGCCTAATTTTTCAATTTTGACACCTTAGTAGCTATGTTTACCGGCAAGAAACCAAATCGAAAATTTTCCACAGATTCCAATCTTTCTATTAATGAAGTTTCACGTCTGTAGATAAAAAACTGACAGGGTAATTTGGTAAAGCCCGTTCCGCATACACTCAGACAAGTTAACTTTTATACATAGAAAGAATATATATATATATATATATATATATATATATATATATATATATATATATATATATATATATATACATGTGTGTGTGTGTGTGTGAGTGTGTGAATAGAGGATAAAATCTCATCAAAATATATTAATCTTTCTGTTTGGAATCTACTTGCCTGTTCTAAATGGGGGTAATTATATGCGGATTAATCTGATTGGCTTATATTAGCGAACTCATCTCAATATAACTGTTTAATGTTTTCGCACTTAGAAGATATTTTTATGGTAAGAAGTATCTAAACTCGAGGATGAGAGGAGTGTATCAGTCACATTGTTTTTTGATGTAACTATTAGGCTGAGAAGAAAGTACTGTCGGAATTTTAAATTTTGATTCCAGCTGATGTATTTTCAAATAAGTTTTCGTTATAACAATTTTACTTTGTATATCATTTTGGAGAGCGTTTTTCACTCTATTTATTCGTTAAAATTATAATAGTTTTAAAACATTTGTGTTCTATTCAGAACGTTGAACACAACATGAAAAATAGAAAATCCGCACAATTTTATTATTTCAATTCAAGCGAGACCAAAAAAGCTACTGAAACAGCTCGCGATATCAAACCCTCTCGCTAGCTAATTTTCATTTATCATTGTTGCACCATCTTACTGAGTATATAACACCGTAATTATGTACAATTATTAAAATAATTACACCCCTCTTAACAAAATGTTTGGTAATCTAAGCAAATTAGCAAGGTGATAATTCGTTTTAATTTGAAGAATGTAACAAGGCTTTGTACCTGAAGTGTTAACAATAAATAAAAACTTAGAAAGTAAAATATCTTAATTGCATACCGAACAAAACTGAGCAGGTATAGTAGCATATTTATATAACTGTGTGAATTTAGTTATAAAGATATGTGTGTTCACGTTGAACGTATAACGATGACAATGTTCCTTTCAGGATGAATTTTAATCTCTTTCCATAATGTCTAAAATGTCTTCACTTTTACTAAAACATTCTTCTCATTCTTCAGCCTTTCATAAATTTGAGCTTCACAAAATATGAAAATAGTTCACAACAGTAAATTTAATTGAATCATACAATGCATAATACAGGCAAACGCAATGTATAAAAACATATCTGCTTACGTAGAAGAAAGTGATTAATCATATTTATGTTGATATATATATATATATATATATATATATATAGGTATGTGTATGTTTATACATTTATATGTACAGAATTTACTTACTAAATTAATTGATTATTATGAATTTTGGAAAACAGCTGCTATGCATTAAGAAATAGTAATGTGGTCGATGTTTACTTTGAAGAGTTGGATACCTTACATGAAAGTTCAGATACAACTGACTTTGTGAATCTTTAATTCAAATTTTAGTATTAGGATCAATTATAAAAAATTCTTTTAACTGTAATTATTTGGGAGTATTTAAAAGAAATTGATGGGAACAATATGGACGAACACTTTTAGATTTGAATTTAAATTGACTTGCATTCGTATTATTATTATGTTTAATTTCCCGTATTTTAATTTTCCTCTTAAAACTATTTAAACGTAAGGTTTTAAGTATTTTCTGAGAATCAAAATAATGTAAAATAATTTTTCCTTATTGTACTGGCATGAAGAAAGTTTAAATGTAATGTGAACACATATCTCGCTCATATTGTTATATAGACACTAAACGACATAGTCCCAAATAGTAACACCTCACATCCATGTTGCAGTGTGCCTTGTTTGTCGTGAACTTGAGTAAAATAAATGAACAAAGGTTCGAGACATCAGATATAATATCATTGGATCTTGGTTTTGATTTTCATAAACAGACAAGATGGCGCAAAATGGTTCTGTTTGAGGAGTTAATTTTGCCAATCCTGGGACGGGTAAGTTTCTAGTTCTGTATATCTTTAAAAAAAAGATACAGAAGTATATGAAAATAATAGAAAAAGCGTAAAATAAGTCGACGAGTAATAAAAAAGAAAATGCTTGAAAATTGGGACAAAGTAAAAAAAAAAAAAGAGCCGCAAACGTAGAAAATGGAAGCGCACAAAAATAGAAAAACAGGAAACTATTGATGAATAAGAATAGCACGAACAACAACAAAATTCTGGATTAAAGAATTGGAAGAAAATAGAAAGAAAACGATCAGAAAAAAAAACAATATCTAAAATAAAGGAAATAATTTTCAGGTAAAAGTAAAGCAAAAGAAAAAACATAAAAAAACAAATTCAACAAAAAAATTTGCACACATTCACGCAAAAATTAAATAAAAAAAAACTATCAGTTTTGCTGTAAGACATTAATCACAAGGTCAACTTGGAAAGAAATGTCCGATTTCATGACACACTTAGGAAAACTTATTGGTAAACATCCAATCGTATCCCTGGTCGAAATATACGAAGTGCGTCTGAAAAGACACGGGACTTGTGGCACCAAAAATATTTAATTTGTCACAAAATGCGCAATATTATTGTGCTTTTAAAAACTTATTGCATATACATATACATATGTATGAATGTGTAAGAAAGTTATCTATCTATCTATCTATCTATCTATCTTTCTATCTATCTATCTATCTATCTATCTATCTATCTATTAATCTATCTATCTGTCTGTCTCTCTCTCTCTTTTCTTTCTTTCTCTCTCTCTCTCTTTATATATATGTATATATATATATATATATATATATATATATATATATATATATATATATATAAGTGTATGTAATAAATACATTTTTAATAAGTTACAAAATTACAAAACTTGAGCAAAAACAAAAAAATAGATCTGGCATCCGGAACATTTTTGTTCTTGTATTTTTAAAGAGAGATGATGTTCAATCAACACTGTAAGGACAACATGGCATAGAATACTCCTTTGTTTTTAAATTCCTGAAACAGTTTTTCATGGTAAACAACATAAGATTCCTAAAATGATGTTGAGGATTAGCGTAAATTCTTTGAAGCAGATTATACAATAATTGCAAGAGAATAATTGACTTACAAATAGTTTCCCAGGGACGGACTTTAGATTAAACGTTTTTGTAAATATAGATTTAAAAGTTGAAAAACATGTAAGACTATATATATATATATATATATATATATATATATATATATATCGCACCCCCTCCCCTGACCTAATTCACTCTTTCACTCTTTCATCCCATAATAACGAACATTTCTGTAAAAGTCTGAGGAAGCTACAGACGGCAAAAAAAAAAAAAACGGCCGGGTGGCTGAAAACATAATGTAACTTAATAGAAAGATACGGTAATAAAAAATAAAACGTATATATATATATATATATATATATATATATATATATATATATATATATATATACATATATATATATACATATATATACATGTATATATATAAGTCACTTTGTGTGTATGTGAGTTTATATCTCACAGGTCCCGAAACAGCTGAGCAAATTTTGCAAATTTCACTCAAAGCTAATTTAAATGTCCGGCAGTGTTCTTAGATATGTTTTGTACAGAAATTCACCCGATAAGTTTCTAAATCGAAAAATCCGATCTTAGGTATAGTTCTTCTTTCTTATAGATAAAAAATACTTTTTACAGAGGAACATTTTATGTTACACCGACAGAAAGAGATAATAAAATTTCAGCAAATCATTTCTTCTTAAAAAATAGATTTATTGTAATCTGGAAATATAGATAAGGGTAGAGTATTCGACTACCGATCGAAGGATCACCCCGTTCAAGCCCGGATGTACCTCGCTATTTTATTTTAATTTTTACTTATTAATGAGTTCAATTCACCTTAAAATAAGAATCACTATTTATAATCGCTGAAAATCATTTCTTCGTTTGTATATTTTAAAACTAAACATTAATAGGAATTGAATTTTCCAAGGCATTCATCGTCAAACCCAAATATCAGCTGACGTGATATTGTAAACAAACACAGATGGGATTTGATGAATGATGTTACTATTATTCTTTTTATAATTTTGAATCCTTTTTTTGCGAATTAGTCCACCGGTAAATTATTCCTCGTCATATATAAAAACCAATAAAGGATTGATTCTCTATTAATACATACGCAATCTGCATAAATTAAAATATTATGTTCAAGCGTATTGTACGACCGGGCAACGCCGGTATGCCAGCTAGTATATATATATATATATATATATATATATATATATATATAGTAAGATGATTGATAATTTATAATTAAAACTAAAAATTAAAAATCGATTTCATAAGGCGGAACAAAACAAAATGAATAAATTGTACGATCGTTTCGGAAACGATTTATATTGAGATAGACACTAAGTCATGGACAATAATTTTAACATATGTTTTTTTTTAAAGAAAGTCTCCTCATCAACAAAGATATCGGATGGGGTTTTTAAAGACCAAAAATAAACCTAGCATTTTTTAAATTTTTGGCGTCTTTTAAAAAATACTCACCCGATATCTTTGCTGATGAGGAGATTTTGTTTCAAAAAACTATATGTTAAAATTATTGTCAATGACTTAGTGTCTATCTCAATAAAAACATCGTTTCCGAAACGATCGTACAATTTATTGATTTTGTTTTGTTCCTCCTTATGAAACCGATTTTTAGTTTTAATTATTTTTCTTGTATTTTAATTACATTGGTGATTTTACTATTAAATTAAAATACACCCTGCTCTTTAAACTGCTGTCCTAATCCTCTTTAAATTATATATATATATATATATATATATATATATATATATATATATATCGGTTTTTCAGAGTGCATCTGTTCGTACACAAATAGAAACATGTGATTGGTTGACGAAACACCATGATAAACAGAGTCCACAAAATGTCAGTACCCGAGTATTTATAGTATGAAGTCTAACTGACATTTTAATCAGATAATGTTTATAAATTAATGATAATTTAATAATTAATAATTTAATAAGGTAGTGTTTATAAATGAAAGTAAATTAACATTTAAAACACTACTGTTTTTAAAACTCAAGTTATTCTATATGATAATCTGCAAAAAGTAGGAATTATTTAGTAGTGTAGCGCACTATATACGCGATTTGTTTAAGAGATTAACTGAAATTGACGTTTCAGAGATGCTAGATTATGTCTCATTAATGGAACTCCAACACAAATGTGCCAACAAAAAATTCACATGCCTCGAGAACATTATAACATCGTTTATGTTCTACTTCCGGAGCTTTATCATTATGCATAACCACTTTAAAGTCACCATCTCGAGCACGTTCTATAGTAATCTTAAAATATTGGATAAAATTATTTTCTCTGTGAATCATATTTTGCTATTCAATAACAATATATAATTTTGTGTTTGAGAAAGAGTTATATCTAATGATTGTTTATTGCTGTTAATAGCTCATAACATGTATATCGAGTAACTGTGATTTTACACTGTCGATGGAAATAGCATACAAAGTGTTTTGTGAAATAGAAATTTTCAAAATTTCCTATCAGTTTTGACGACAATCGATTAATGGTAAAGAACAAATATTAAATGTGATTAATGTGAAATCAAGAATAATACAAACAGTTATTGACTGGCTTTAAATCACACACACACACACACACACACACACACACACACACATATATGTAGATGTTTTTATTTGTTTTTGTTAGCGATACTTTCTTGAATGAATTCAAGTATTTATAAGAAAGTGCATTTTTACCTAAATGCTTGTTGGGAATAATTTTCCCATTGACCAATCTGGTACCCCCTTTTAATGGGGAGCGACATATATATTATTTTTAAAATATAATTATCCACTGACACGTGTTTCGTCGTCCACGACTCATCAGAGTGGCTGAATCTAGCGAGATTCGAAAGCGGCACCTGTATATACACACACACACACACACACACACACACACACACACACACACACACACACACACACACACACACACCCTAAAGGAAAAGAAAAAAAACATTAGCAGAAAGAGAGAGCGACTACAACCAGGTCAGCGGCCTCCCCCGACTAGCCCAATAAAAGAGTAATAAAAATTGAGTATGCCAATGAATAATAAACACTTATAAGCCCTTGGAAAAACTTCAAATTAACTACGAAAATTGCCATTTTTACATCTTCAACACATTTGAAAATAATTTCTGACGAGGACGCTTCACAGAACGTCTGAAACGCGCGTAAAAACGATTTCAATGACTTAAAAACATTATTACAATGATCCAAACATAATTCTCAATGAAAAACCAAGACACGGAATAATAAAATAATGTTAAAAAACACACATTGTTGGTGACTACTCCCTTATTTAAATATACATCTTTATTTCGTTGGAATTTCTTAACCCATTTTATATAAATAAATATATATATATACATTTCTAAGGGACAAAGATAAAGAAAATAAAAGAAGAAACTCAGAAAAGATGGGATGATCTCGTCGGAGTCGGAGTTAGTTGACTAAATCCACATTGTAGGTAAATGTCATTTTATTGTAAATCCTTCGTCCTTAATGATAATCCTTGGGTATGGAAGGTCCGAGATTCATTCCACTTCATTTTTAGGATGTGTAGTCCATGCATGAAGTGTCCACTGAAAGTTGTTCTGTATTGTAAATTAAAAACCTCCGTAACATTTTTGATAAAAATTCAAAATAGTAGGAAATGTTCAATCAGATATTTTAAAAGTGGATTCAAATAGAAATACAATAAGATAATGTTAAAAAATATACTAAGATAAAAATAGAAAAATATGTTTTGAGCATTTTTCCTTGTGTCTCTAATTACATGATGGGAAAATATAATGTGAATAGGAGGAAACTTATTCCTTAAGTGTACGAATAGCAGCGAAGGGAGATGTTAAGGAAAACACGCTAAATTGTATTCTTTTCTCAAATTTCCGATTTAAAAAAAAATTTAGTTTTATAAATAAAATTTAAGTTAAAAATTATAAATTCCACTTGTTTTATAAGTATATAAGTTTTATAAGTTTTATAAGTATATTAAACTATTTTCTTTTTAGCTGGGATTGCTTTATATAATAATAGCAAAAGTACCCGTCGTTGACTGGGTTCAAAAACAGCATACAGAAAATGGACTCTGATTTATGAAAGTATGATAGGTTATGAAAAGGAAGGGTTGTAAAGAGATAGCTTCGAATTTGGGGGTATCAAAACCAATGCAAAATATGATGAAAGTAAAATTAAAATGGATAAACCCCATAATTTATTATACCATACCTGTTCACACTGAAACACTTATCACAATATTCTGTGGATCTATATTAAAAAACCTTGTTAAACTTTGTGACATATTTCCATTCTAATGAGGTCAGGTGCGAACGAACACCCCATAATTTTATTATACCATATTTCTTCAAACTGAAGCATAATTTTCAAAGTATACTTACGCAGATAGATATGAAAAGTCTTTATTAAAGTTTATGCCTATTTCATTTTATGGAGGCCAGGCGCGAACGCAGACCCCACAATTTTATTATACCATCCCTATTTAAGTTAAAACATACTTATCAAAGTATTATTATGTACATCTATATCAAAAACACTTGTAAACTTTTTTTTTAATTTTTAAATTTTTATTTCCATACTTTGTGGACCAGGCGCGAACGCAGATCCCACAATTCTAATGAATTATCATTATGCCAGATTTAACAGACCCATTCCTGTGTCTCGATACATCTTCTAACATTATATGTGATCAGTTTTCTATAATAGTCAACCATATAGGAGTGTATTCGTGACCAGACACACACACATAGTTCAGCTTTATATTATAGATTACCACATAGAAATATTTTGTAAGACGTGATACCACATGATTCATTAGTCTCTGTTTCTATTTTCCTCAGAATTCTGAGTGCACCTGCCATTGCTAAGTCGTAAAATACGTTTAAATATAATATTTTGATTAATGCAGAGTTCATATTTATTATTATACTATCATTTCAGCTCGGCGTTGCCCAGGTGTTTGGATGCGTATGTTGAGCAAAAAAAAAAAAGTGGTAGTAGGAAGGCAGGCTCGAACCCGTACCGCGAAGGAAGAAAAGAACGGGGAAAGATCCTGACGTCTTTGCTGTTACGGCCACCACCAAACCGGAAGTTATGTAGGTTTTAATTAAGGCTAGAAAATCGAAAGGAGGGGATGACTTTCAAAAATATCGGCGAAAAAAGGCGACTTCCCCCTCTAGAAAAGTGGCTAGTTGAAGGTTAAGATATTAATGTTTGTAGCAAATTTATAGATATTTGTCGTTTTAAGAGTCGAACTTCATAACGATACTGACCTTGGTAAAATCCATCGCCTCTGTCGAAAGTTTTAGGCAGACATGCAAACATGCATACATAAATACATTTATATATTGGTAACTAAAAATTTTCGACCCAAACCGATTAAAAAGCTTGCCTTATGTCTGAATACCCTTTATGTAAAATTTCAAATATTTAAATCAGAAATTGTCTGAGTAATTTGGTAGAGACCGCAGGGGTCATGACTTTTTTTTTTAACTTTGATCCCTATTATGGCCCCGGAACATTTATTGTTTTTGTCTCAAATCAAGTTATTAAGTTAGATCCATGTCCAAAGAACCTATATCTAAAATTTCAATTGTTTATACCCAAAATTGGCAGAGAAGTTTGTTAGATTTCTCAAAGGTTAAATCTTGACCTTTGACTCCCTTAACAGCCAAATTTCTGGCCGAAAACGGATTACAAATATTTTCTCAAATCTCCGTACCCTGTATATCAAATTTCGAGTCTGAGTTATTGTGTAGGGAAATGTACACAGACAGACATGCACACAGACACACAGACAAGTTCACTTTTATAGATATAGTAACATTTCAGCCCGGCGTTGCCGGGGTGTTTGAAGGTGTATGTTGAGTAAAAACACAAAAAAAAAAAGTTCATTTTTTTAAACTTTGACCCCTATTATGACCTCTTTAAATTTACTGTTTTGGGTTCAAATCAAGTTATTAAGTTAGATCCATGTCACAGGAACATATATCTTAAATTTCAAGTGTTTAGACCCAAAATTTTCGGAGGAGTTTGGTAGAGTTCCCAAAGGTCAAATTGTTAAACTTTGACCATTTAACAGCCAAATTTCTTGCTGAATACCGATCACATAGATTTTCCAAATCTCAGTACTCTATATATCAAATTTCGAGTCTGTACACTGAAAATTGACAGAGTTACTGCGTAGGAAAATGTACACAGACACACACACAGACACGTTTACTTTTATACTAGCATTTTAGCACGGCGTTGCCCGGGTGTTTGGATGTGTATGTTGAGCAAAAACAAAACAAAAAGAAAAAACGTGGTAGTAGGAAGGAAGGCTCGACCCTGTACCGCAAAGGAGGAAAAGAACGGGGTAAAACCTAACGTTTATGCTGTTACGACCACCGCCGAACCGGAAGCGACATTTTGAAAAATTAAGGTTACACAATCTAAAGAAGAGGATAACTTTCAAAAACATCGGCGAAAAAAGTGACCCCCCCTGTAGAAAAGTGTCTAGATGAAGGGGAAGATATTAATGTTTTTAGCCAATTTTTCCATATTTGTCGTATGAAAAGTCGAACTTTAAAACGATACTGATCTTGGTAAAATCCATAGCCTCTATTGAAAGTTTAAGGCAGACATGCAAACAGACATACATACATAAATTTATATATTGGTAACTAAAAATTTTCGACCCAAACTGATGAAAAAGTTTGCCCTATCTCTAAATACCCTTTATGTAAAATTTCAAATATTTAGACCAGAAATTGTCTGAGTAATTTGGAAGAGACCGCAGAGGTCAATTTTTTTAACGTTGACCCCTATTATGACCTCTTAAAATTTATTGTTTTGGGCTCAAATCAAGTTATTAAGTTGGATCCATGTCCAAGGAACCTATATCTTAAATTTCAAGTGTGTAGACCCAAAATTATCGGAGGAGTTTGGTAGAGTTCTCAAAAGTCAAATCGTTGAACTTTGCCCCCTTAATCGCCAAATTTCTGGCCAAAAACCGATCACATCGATTTTACCAAATCTCAGTACCCTATATATCAAATTTCGAGTCTGTAGACTAAAAATTGACAGAGTTAGTGCGTAGGGAAATGTACACAGATACACACACACAGACACACAGACACACAGACAGACACGTTCACTTATATATATATATATATATATATATATATATATATATATATATATATATAGTATAACTTCTATAATTTGAACATCCGCTTCGTTAAAATTAGAGGATGTTTTTCAAGTTTTGTGATAAAAAATGTTCTGCAGTTAACTTTAATTTTCTAAGAATTAAGAAATAGTAAATGAAATTCATTGCTATATGATACTTCAAGTATATATTAAGGTGAGTTTACGATATATTGCAAGTAAGAATTTTTAAATATTATTACCAGGAACAAAAACATTGAAAAGAAATTTAATCTACTCTTACTTGTTAGATATTTATTACCTAAGTTATCATCCGCTGGAATCATACATTTATTTAAAATACAGTTTTTTTTTTAGTTATTAATTGAATGAGTCTCATTGCAATTTCTATTTTCATCGATTGAGCTCTCGGGCGCTGCTATTGTATTCCGTAAGTGATCACGAAAATCTACAATTCTTGGTTCTGTAGCTTCTTTATGATTATATCTCTTCGGAGTGACATTGCTTGCAAAACATAGTTGTCACTAAAGTAAAAACTTTTTTCTATAAATTTTATAACCGTCTCCATAGACTTTTCTTCATCGTCCCATGATATTGCTTCATCAGAGTGTTCTTGGTTATTTACATTAGGGTCAAGAGAATGGAAGCTGCCGCTATTTTCATCACCATTACTGCCTTCAGGATATTGATCAGTAGTTTCCTCATCTTGTTGCATCCACATTTCAACATCATTTGCATTAGGTGATTTAAGAACTGTGTGGTTGGTCGGTAACCGTTTGGTTTCAAGAATTTTTTCTAGACCAGATGTATTCTCTGATTCTTTTACTTCAGAAGCCTTTGGCGCTCGGCATAATTTACCCCATGCTTTTGTTAATGCGCTTGCTCGAACTTGATTCCATGCACTTGCGAGAGAAAATATGGCATCGTTGATAGTAAAATGGCGCTGAAAATCGCTTATACTCACGGTACAATTTATCATATTCATCATGAAATCATTTCTGTAGAAACATGTTAAGTTCCAAATAATCCTTTGATCCATAGGTTGGATGAGAGAAGTCACATTAGGTGGTAAGTAGCATACAAAAATATTCCCGCAAGATGACACTACTCAGAAGGATGTGCTCTACAATTGTCCAACAGAAGCAAGCAGTTTGAATCAGGTTTACCTAATTCAAGAAAACACCTCTGGACAACTGGTACAAATTCTTGCAAAAAATATTTTTTAAACAGCTGTTGATTCATCTATCCATTTTGTGAAGAATAATAGGATACTGGCAAAGGTGAAACTCCTTTCAATGCTAGGGGACACTTTGATTTGCCGATGACAAGAAGCTTAAGTTTATGAGTTCCAGAAGCATTAGCGCACACCATCACTGTTAGTCTTTCATTATTTAATTTAAATCCGTTTATTTTCTGCTCCTCGGATCTGGCTAATGTTTGTGTAGGTAGGCACTTCCAATTTACGCCACTTTCATCAGCGTTTTAAACATCCTCTGGTGTTAAACCATAATCGGAAATTATCTTCTTGAATTTGTCACAATAATTTGATGCTGCGTGTGTATCAGCAGACCGTTGTTCGCCTGACATTGATAATTGTCTTAAAGCTCCTAAGCCAGCCTTCACTGAATTTCATATCTTCTGCGATATTCAACTCTTCCTTAAGAGATTTTTTCTTTAGCAATTAACATGGCTCCAGATATTGCTACACCTTCATTCCGCTTTGCTACAAACCACTCATGCAATATTCGATCGAATTCAACTTGCTTTGGTCTACGAAGAGTCCTTCTTTTGACATGTCTTTTATTTGGAGAAAAAAAAAGTAACCTTCAATATTTGCTCCTTTTTCTCTTTGATGTAAAACAGTGTACCTCTTCCAATCTTATAATCTCTCAATATAACGCTATTTTCAACTCAAGCATCTAATTTTTCTATAATTTGACGTTTTTCGAGTAAAGTCAGTGTCACTTGTTTTCTTTTAGAGTTGCAAGCCATTGTGATGGGTTGTTTTACACTATTTTAAATATAGCAATCTGAAAAAAAAACACAGTTAGTGTAAATTAATTATCAATAGCTAATCTACATTAATTACATAGTACTAATATTAACATTTCTGCGCAATATCTGACTAAACCATGTAAACAGTTTTACTGCAACTCTGCATCAAATATGCTAATACAATTTCAATGATGAGACAGTTCAAGAATCAAAACCAAATCTCTGACTTTACGATTTACATGTTCCTTTGACGTTAATGACTGTACTATGAAGACATGTTTACTCCAAAGCTAAAAATAAAAAGATGGACCAATAGCTATTACGTTACGCATGAGCATTCAAAATGCCGTCCTTTGCAACTTTCATTTACAAATTTTTTACACTTTTGCACCGGTTTTCTCCGGTTAAAAGCCTGATATAAAGTTTCGCATGTGTTCGAAAACCCTATATAATAAGTTTTATCTCTGTAGTCCAAAAACTAACAGAGGAGTTTGATCAGCAAAAGTTTTAAACAAAAATATATACGCATACATAAATATATATAGGAAGAGTTTTGTGTTTATTATAAGCTTTTTACAGGCATGTCTAAATCCATACTGTCGGTCGGATAAAGGTTTATTTTCTGTGATGTGACCGACTAGTGCTTTATTGATTAAGCACTCAAAGATAACTGTCAAACGAGGATGGAAGCTGAAGGGAATATAATTAAGTGGATGAGTTCTTCCACGAGAATTATATTAAACTAGTTCAACAGAAGCAATTTTAAAGCAGTCGGGAAAGCAATATTTGTTAAGGCATTTGGTGAATAGTTTGGAGAGAACGGGAACAACCCAGCAAGGATTTAATATAATTTTTCTTTCTCATAGATTAGAAAGAATACCTTTTACAGAAGAACATAGGGATAAGTTCGAACCCACATGCCTTCGAGATTTATTACGGCATCACGAGCAAGGAAGGGGGTGATTTATAGATCTTCAAGTGTAGCTACTGTCCGAAAATGGAAATTTGGGAGACGGTAGGCTAAGTGGTCTTAAGTGGGATTGAAGGCAAAAAGTTGAGCAAGCAGATTTGACTTTTCAGTTGCTGTGCAAACAATCTCAATGCTGTTGGATAGTGAGGGAATTGTCGATTGTCTATTATTTACCACACTGTTATAAATTATCCAGAAATTACGAGTTTCTAATGTCTACGACTTGACGTGTTTTCTGATGACTTCAAGATGTCTACTTTTGGTATTTATCTCTTACAATTATTTATAGCTTCTACAAACTGTTACCTATTTGTATTGGACCTCTGTCGGATACGTTTGCAAAATACATTCTGCCTTTGAGCGATAGCAGTTGCGCAGTCAGAGATTAACCGTTTAGGAGAGTGTGATTTGATAAAGTACTACCGTGTGAGAACGTGCGCTTCAGTTGCTGCTTTGAACCATTCAGTAGTCTCATTTGCACACTGTTCCGTAGGAAGAGAAAAGACGCTACTCAGTGGAGTGTCTCTGATGTGATTTTTGATGGCCTTACAGTCAGCCTTCTTATAGTACCTTGTCGTCTGGAGTAATATCTCTTCAGTTTCAGGTCGAGAGTTTAGGGTGGTTTCTACTATTCTCAATACGTGGTCCGCACTCCTGGGCAGGCTATAGACATTTTTTACACAATCATCGAGAACTGTGACCAGAAATAGATCTAGAGGTAAGGCTGGTTGGTTCTATCGATCCGGGACACAGATCGGAAACGTAACTGTCTATGATAAAGAATGGGATATAGAGAAGCTATGTGTTATACATTGTAATTTTATCAGAATTCACTGAATTCAACGCAATAAAATAATGCGTAATAAATGAATATAAAACGTGAATTTAGAGATTTGTCTCACAGACTTATGTGTTTCGTTTGTAAGTTTTGCGACATCTCATCCAATAGAAAGAAACAGTAGCAACACTTAATAAGATGATCGCAAGAATTAAGTCTCTAACAGGAGTATCTCAATTACATAAGAAAACGTATCAAGAACATATTTTTTTTTAGTAAAAGTCCTGAGTTTAGTTAACACCGACATGTGATGACTTTTAGTACGCGGTGAAAAAAATGCATTTAAAGGCAAAAAACAAATTCGTTTTGAAAAATCCTATGTACACTATTTAGCTCGCTGGCTCTTTCGATATAACACACTCGCAAATGTGACATGACATTATAACGTTATTCAATATTGTCGTTCATATAGTTTCAGCATAATACACCCCGTTTTTAGAGTTATTAAAAACAAAATTAAAATATGAAGTACATCCCAAAAGTAATGTTGCCTATCTTATTTATTCCGCCTGAATGAATCGGAGAAGATTGCAAATTGCATTGGAATGATAATGCATTCATGACGTGAAACTTTCATATCTCTGTTCCAGATATTAGCGATGTGATGCTCTAAGAATTCAACCCTGTCATAGATGTGAGTCAGAATAGGAGATGCGTCATTGTATTCCTCCATGTAGAAAAATTGAACCGATCAACATTCACCGTCGCCTGTTGAACGTCGGTGACAGAGATTTGAGTGACAAAGCCCGCTCAGAACTTTTACGACTGAGGCACTAAAAGGCTGGCAAAAGTTCATTTAGAAGGGTAGTGACTATGCAGTAAACAAAATTCTAGAGCACGAAAGGTCACCCGTTTTAATAGTAACACATAACTCTTCAACATTCTTGTTTTTGAGTTTAAATGTATCTAGTCTAACAAACCTATTGCGTGATATTAATTTAGCACATGGTATTATAACGATCACGGATTAACAGTATTAGTGAGAGCATGGCCACAAAAAATCTAATAGGCTTTGAATGTTTTTATATTAATAGATCACCACATAGCAAGACCAAAAAGCCACTCACAGAAGGATTAATGGCAAATTGGATAATTAAGCAGTACAATGTAGAAAATATGTTTCATAAATTTCAAGGCGACTAGATAGATATTTGATAAACTTCTTGAATGCAGATTATATTGTAGTATGCAAGGAAGCAGTCACGGGCAATGTGTTTAATATATAAAAAGTTATGGGAAAAATATGTTCATAGGAATTGTTGTTTCATTTTAGATACATAGTTGTTTTAACAGTTTTGATATAAAGAGTTCTACTGTCTGGGAAGATTTTAAGAAAGAAACAAAATATTGGAGCACTGTCGAGCAACTTCCATAAAAAACACTTGTATAAGCAAGAAAATAAAAAAACTATTTCCTATAATAAAAAACTATACGGAAAAAATTATCTCCCACTAGATTGTGAAGTCGATTTTTGCCCAATCGATGAAGAATAAAGTGCGCCGAGCATCCCCTCCCTAAGCGTGTCAGAAGTATTTAGTACCTTCGGACGTATCTGAGTCTTATCCAAGTAGATGATTACATCATGAATCAAATAATTTCTTGGAAGTTAGAATGATCCAACCATCTAATCAGCGACTTTATTTGTAAGTCTTACATTTCAGGTGTAGGTTGAAAGTACATGCTAGGAGCTTATCAAAGCAACCGGTTATCTTAAGGAGTGAGCCATTCATTTAAACTTCTGCAAAATGAAGATAACCGATTTCACATGTCGCAGCGGTATCTATTAGGTTAATCACGTACCCACTAGTCTTCCGTCGTGCTATCATGCCTAAGTGACATACTCTCAGGATACCAGACATAATTTTATTCAACTGACAATATTGCCTGGATCAAAACGTGTGCCGTTTTTATTGCAAATTTTACCATCATGAGACTATCATAAAGCTAAGGTTTGACAATTCATAGCGCTTTGTTTTATGCGTTTCCTTTGGAAAAGAACTCATGCCGCAGATCATAAATTCGAGTGTTAATACAACCATACATTTCTCTCTAGGTCAGCGCAACGAATTTATATCGGTCACTAAAAGTATATAAGAAGGTAGTAAGATGATAGTTGCGAAAACAGTAATAAAATTTGTTCAATTGATGCAAAGAAAAAGCTACTGGAGAGAAAGGGGGGGATTCCTATATAGTGGCTATATGTGTTGGCTAATGATTTAAAAAAAGAAAAACAAAGGAAATAATGCAGCAGTATTAAACTGGAATAGTTTTAAAATTTCGCTATGTTGAGCACTGATAATCAGACTTCAAATACATTCACCATGTTATTGGGAAATATTGAATATTAAAGCAACGGAAACTATCTTAAAACGAGTCAATAAATTAAGTTTCTGAATTTTTTAGATAAAAATTGATTATTCGTATTATTTAGATTCTTCGGACTACTACTCTCGTCTTGAGTTTTATTTTAACAATATGTATAGTAATAATGTATATTAATAAATATTTTAACAATATGTATAGTAATAATGTATATTAATAAACAGTATACAGTAATAAGTAGTTAAGCTGTACATACAAAAAAGAGAAGAAAAACTCTGCTTAAGGCACCTAAAAATCATACAAGGTTGCCCGCAAGAACGTGTAGTAGATAAAGTACTTGATAAAATTCAGTGGGTTAAAATGACACTCAAAATAAAATTGCGGATTACTTAGGACTTCTACCCATCATGGTTGATGGAACGAGAGCATGCTATCCTCGTGAATTATATAAAAAATTTCGTTCGATATTCCGTTCACAGTCCACAGTTCGAAAAGATACACCTGAGAAAGGTCGCAAGTGACACCGACGAAAACGTGAAAATAACACTCAAGATGAGTAGAGTAGTTCGAAAACAATAAGGCTTTTTCTTTTACATTCATTTTAGTTAATCTGTATTAATTATTAGTCAACTGAAATGCTTTACATTAAACTTCAGTTAAATAAACAACATTGCTAATAATGACTAAATAAGCGCCATTTATTTATAAGAATAAATCATCATTCATCAAGGCCAAAAGCCACTCGAAGTTAAGGGTTAATAAGATTTCAGTTAGATGACGAAAATTATATGGAAGGATCGAAAACAACAGAATGGATAGGATTTGATTCCTTTTATGTGAAGCGGCCAAGTATTCGTTGATATAAAACGATATCGGGTGGTAGTCAACAGAGAAGCAGTATAGTATTAACAGATGAGAATGTGCCTATTATTACATTTATGTCCACTGTTCTCCGCCTGAGAAGAACTATGCTGCCAAGGGAAGTCTTAAAGCTGTGATACGCTGATGAGAAGCACATCAAGAACATAAACCAGCCGTGAGATTTTATATCTCCGCATGACAACTTAAGTAGCAGCCAAAGTCTTATTTGGACATTACTGCTTTATATTGTGTGAAATATTCCTGAATTTATGCCATGGAAATATTGATAACACAAATAATAGGCGTTTCTGCTATAAAAGAGCAGCAGATACATACATCAAATTTGAAATAGTTGGAAGGATAAATTCTCTCAAAATTTTGACCGTGACTGAAATTTTAGGCGCAATGGGGATAAAAATTGGCTACATAGCGAGTCATTATAATACACAGACCTAAAGTTATCGCTAAAAGTGTGGTACACCTTTTTCGTGACCTTAACTATGGCCTTTGCCCTAGTTTTCCTGAAAAATTAAATAAGTCCTGAGTTATAACATCGTATCTGATATTTTGATCAAGTTTAGTGACAATTCGTCAAGCGGTATTCATGCTAGGCTATACAAAACAAATGTATCGGCAAAAGAAAAACAATCTAAAATATAACCTATGCCTTGTAAGGGGAAACAGTCTCCTTGCTTTTAAATCTGCCACATGAACCTATAATCACCCTAGTTCTATGATAGAGAAATTTCTGCGCGCAAATCTACTGAAGCGGATCGGATCACTATAGTAATTACTTTCCTTAATTCCTTGGGCCTACGTAAAGTTAACGAATGATTCTCTAATCTATCTGCCACATCAAATCTATTTTATCAACATATTCTCCCTATAATTATCTAACATGCTTTACTTTATTTTAATATAATATATTTTCAGATGTGAAAGTTTATGCAAAAATTCAATTAAAGAATAACACAATTTAGAAAATCGAGGAACGTATTATTAAAGTTAATATAATTGCTTTTGCTTTCAGAAGTTTTAATTCATAAAATAGAAAAAAAAACAATTAGACAATTATGAAAACCGATTAAATAATAATGCTACCACAGGAAAACCAAATAGAACACCGTTGCAGTAAACAAGGATAAAAATAATTCACGAAAAATCATTTCACTAATAAGAATTTTGCTTTTGCCATCAAATGTTTTGCGTTATGCGAAAAAAGAGAAAGAGCATTCGTATGAATGAAGATTATTTTAATTTGATTTATTCGCCGAAATAAAGTCTCGTCGCTAAGACCATGTCTTAATTCGTTGTTAGAACATATAGAAGTTTACTTACGTCATTCTATGTGATAATGATATGATGTATTATAACAGACTGGCAGGCCCATCCGCCGTTGCCACTGTGTTATATAAAATTAATACCCGTGATGAAAGATCATTCAACCGACGAAATTAACGCTGAATTCATCATTTAGTCCATCTTTAGTTTTAAGTTACTTTTTGGTCCCCCAACCAGAGGAGAGTGGACCTGTCAATTCACTTTTGGCCATTCCTCTGTCCGCACTTAAAAAAGAAAAAAAATAACTACTGCTTGAATTTTTTTGAAATTTTGCACAAACATGAAACATGATATCAGTAAAGACATAACAGAACGGATTTTCAGTGAAAACACCGATTACCCCTAGGGGTGGCTTTCGGGTTAAAATGGATGCGATTGACACTTTCGTGCTTATTAAAAAAAAATTGATGCCTTGGATTTTTATAAACATCCTGAAAAGTGCCCAGGGTCTCTTTTAGGGCTAATAAAAACACTCCCTTTTGGGAACTATTGGGATAAATATGGTAATATTTGTCAAAAATTTTCTGCGTATGACTATTTAGCAGTTTTGCATGGTGCTGAACTCAAATTAAAATATGTTAAGGCCTTGGTGACTTTTGGGGCTAAATGACGTTGGGTAAATGATGGCCTTAGTCATTTCTTTTTTGTTTGTATGGTGCAGAACTCAAATTTACATGTTAGGAACTAAAACTGCACCGTTTGTTCATTTTCACCAGGATTTGACGTCCCCTAGGGACTTTGTGGGCTTAATGGAGGGGAGGGACAAATGCTGAACTAAGTCATTTTTATGCCTCGTCCACTGTGAGTCTCACGGGGGACCATGCATGCTTCACTTGTTAAACTGAAAAATAAACGTTAAATCATTAATCAGGAGAAAAGTACATATGAAAAGTGAGTCGTAGATAAATTATTTGTTAAAACATTACAAAAATTATCATATACAGACACAGACACAAAAATGCTTGGGTTCGTAGTTTGCGCGATTGTAATTCTAATAGATTAAGCGTATGTGATTATGACTTTGTTGTAGAAGAATAGTTGCCGGATTGGTCGATAAATACTTCTCGTTGATTCAAGCGCAAAGATAAGAGTACGTGTCTGACAAAGTGTATCTGAGTCTAGATTATTTGTTAGAGATTAGTGGTTGTCAATCTTGATAATCAGATTGATTAGAAACAATGATGTATCCGGATTATAGAAAGATAAATCCCACTTGTGATGACCCGGATAATAAAACATTTCCGTGAACAGTTTCGCTTAGAAAACGTGTTATTAATTCGAAGTCTGTTATTTCTCTTCTTAACTGCGCATTTGAATTGCTGATGCATCACGGGTGCGAATACGATGCAAGGAAAATTGGAGTAAATAACAAAGAGGTCAATCAAAAAAGAAGTAAAGATGAAGATAAAGCCAATCACTAGAAAAAATGTATAAACTGAATAAAAAAAATAACGAAAAATGTGGAAGAAACATAACAAGGAAAGCCAAAACGATTAAATATTTTTCTCTATATTTAATAATTAAGGCTGTGACAACAGAATATTCTTTTAATTCTTTTGACTCTCTGGTATATATCCGACACAGTTAGATACATTTGATCAACCGAGAACCACACCTGTCTCTATAAAAACATATAAGATATTCGCGGATATATACTCCAAAGTCAAAACAATGAAAAAAATATGCTGTTGTCACCGCCTTAATAATAATAAATTAAGAAATTCATATGTACATCATCACCTTTCGCAACACATTAAAAATGAGATCGCCTGATCAGCAAATATGGTGATTTATGATTAATCTTATGCGCTTAAGTAAGCAATTTCAACTCATAAAATGATTTTTTCTTAAATAAATTTTAGTCGCGCCGTCAACTAAAACTGCACAATTTTAAACACATCTCAAAAAGTGACATTCTTTTTAGCAATTTGAAGAAAATTAGCTGAGACTTATTTATTTTTGTAAAAAGACAGGGAAAATTCGCTGTTATAGAAATAATTAAACGACAACATTTGGAAATAGATTAAAAAAGAATAAACTTATCTGTTTTGTTTCTTAGATAATATTTAATAGAAAATCACAATGATTTTTTTTACGGAAGAATGGGTTATTTTTCTTAATAATCGCGATCGACGGACATTATTATTATTATTATTATTATTATTATTATTATTATTATTATTATTATTATCATTATTATTATTATTATTATTATTATTAACATTATCATTGTTATCATTAAGAGTAAATTATGCAAATTGATGTAGAAAGCATTGTGGAATATCCACGGGACGGGATTATTATTATATTATTATTATTATTAGTAGTAGTAGTAGTAGGAGGAGGAGGAGGAGAAGTAGTAGTAGTAGTAATATTAAAGTTATTATTATTATAATTAGTGGTCGTAGAGCATGTAATATTATTACATTATTATTATATCATTAGTAATAGTAGTAGTAGTAGTTGTTGAGCATTATTTATCAATCTTTTTTATATTTATCCAAACAAGGCACATTGCCACTTTGAAGTAGGGGGGCTACTATCAGGGACATAAGCTACAGGGGTACTATGTAGGGAGTTGGGCAGCAAGATGTCGGTTCACGTTACACTTCTGCATGTCAGTACAGTTAGGGAAGCAGAATCCCGGAAGGAAGTTACAAAGTCTTGCGGTTCTGGGGAAGAAGCTACTGTAGTAGAAGGCTCTCTTACATCTAGGGATCTCAACTGTGAAGAGGTTGGATTTAGCTGCTTGTCGGTTCTGTCGGGGGTATTTACTTCGAGGGGGTACAAGTGCTTGCAGTTTGTCAGAGAATTCACCGTTAAAGTACTTGTAGAACAGCCAAAGGGATGCAACATTTCGTCGATGGGACAGAGGCTGAAGCTTAGATGACAGTCCAGGACCTATCAGGTTGGCGATTCGCTTTTGGAGCTTGTCCAGGAGCGAGAGACTAGTAGCAGATGCACCAGCCCAAATATGACAACAATACTCCATACATGGGCGAATAGTGGCCATATAAAGGTACATGATACTTTCGGGCATTAGTAGCTTTCTAGCACGGTAGAGAGAACCCACCTTCTTCGCAGCGGTCCTCGCAATACTCTCAATGTAATTGTTCCAACTCATGTTTCCTGTGAATGTTAGGCCGAGGAGTTTAAAGAGTCACTGGCCATTGCTATTGTTGGCAGAGAAGGTTTTTTGTAATTATTTAAGAAAACAAGTTTAGTCTTAGTAGCATTGAATGTGACCATCCATTTTTGTCCCCATTCCACTACAGATTGGAGGTCATCCTCTAGTGTTTCTGCCATTTCTTTAGATATGTGCTCATTTGTTTTCCTGTCGTGTCTGTTATAGAGCGTGGTGTCATCAGCATATATACCCATCTCACAAACAATTTTGTCAGGGAGGTCATTTATGAATATTAGGAATGATAGAGGTCCAAGGATTGACCCCTGAGGCAATCCCGCATTTATATCATATTGTTTAGATATACGACCTTGAAGGACAACCTGGATTTTTCTCTTATCTAAGAAGGATTTAATTATGTTAAGTATTTTTCCAGTGATACCGTATGATCTGATTTTCCTGAAAAGACCTTCGTGTCATACCCTGTCAAAAGCCTTAGATATATCTAGAGCTACCGCTCTACCCACCCCTCCTTTATCCAGTGAATGGTATATACGTTCAGAGATTACAGTTAGGATGTCTGCTGTGGAACGGGCCTGCCTACATCCATATTGCTAGTTGTAGTAGTAGTAGTAGTATTAGATTATTATTATTAGTAGAGCACTATTATTATTATTATTAGTAGTAGTAGTATTGTTATTATTATTATTATTAGTAGTAGTATTGTTGTTATTATTATTATTATTAGTAGTAGTAGTAGTAGTAGTAATAGTAGTAGTAGTAGCAGAGCATGTAATAACTCATTAAGAGTTAATACATGTCCTACTATGAGCAGTGGTGTGCAGAGATCTTGTGATGCCTGAAACTAATTCATTGACTGTATGCTGCAAAGACTAAAGTATAAGTCTTAGTACAGAGAAAAAGATAGTTTGATTAGATAACACCCAATTTAGATACCCGAGGTCACTGCGCCATGCACCCACTCTTCATGACACTGAGTACCAATTATCACTCGCTGACAAACACAGGCAGTGATTCCTTGACTCCGATCGACAAGACTCCCCTTTCTTTAAATCATCATTGATAAGAAATTTGTGTTCTAACAGCCGTTTACCATTGTATAATTGTTGAGAACGACCGATGCATTTCTCTAGAATTCGAGTGACAATAAGCAATCCAAAAATTTCAGTACTCTCTATGTCCTTCTTCCTCTGTTCATCATCCTAAACAATTTATTGCAATTTTCTGTGGTACAAACCCATGTTGGTTCCACTACGGTTTTGTTTCTTCTTTATCATTAATCTATCCTTGTAATTTCTCTCGCCTGAGCTTGGCTTGGTACTTATTGTAACAGCCGTTTACCGAGCAGTTCTCATTGAAACCGTTGTCTCTCTTGTTGTAATTAGCGGAGCAATAAACTTCCCAATATTCCAGTACCCTCCGCGCATTTCCAGTAAAAGTATAGAAGGTGATCATTCCCCACGATCTTTGCATCACACGTTGACAATTCAAAACTATTTGAGTGATACCAACTGACACTTTTTGTTTGTGTGGCAGGCTATGTGGTATCTGCCAGTTTCACTTCCCTAAAGAAAGATAGATATAGAGAGAAAGAAATCGAAAAACAGACAGACAGACAGAAATACAGAGAGATAAAGAGAAAGAAAGAGAGAGATTCAGAGTAAGTGTTGTGTAAGCACTGCTTATTTCGGATAAAAAACAATTAATATTTTCCTGAGAAGACCTTCGTGTCATACCCTGTCAAAAGCCTTAGATATATCTAGAGCTACCGCTCTAACCACCCCTCCTTTATCCAGTGAATGGTATATAAATCACCAAAGACTAACATAAATTTAACAAAATAAATTCGAGTGTAAAATAGTTAGTAACCTTGTGCCCAACAACGGATACTTATGTTGGTTGGTTGTTTTTGTTTTACGGCATATCAACCCTTTTCGGATTATTTAATGCCGAATCCAAAGATTTTGAAGAAATTTTTTTTTAATAGAAGATATTTGTTGTTTTCACGTCGGTTTCTATTTAACCAATAGTTGGGACCCTAACAGGTACTACCACTCCGGGTCAGAGTGGACCTGGGAGCAATGGTAATTAAAGGGTGGCTCCACACTCCCTAAAGCCCACAAGCTGGGGCCTCACGACTGGATATAGGTTAAGGTCATATCCAGGACCCCCATTGAGGGACTTTTACCCTCTGCAGGGGGGCAGTCGGCGTATTCTAATGCCCCACCGACAAGGCCAAAAGAATACTTATAAAAACAAGAAATAACGGCACAATATCAGTTCACCAAGTATGAAAGGATGAATATAGTACTTCGACCTATGACCCTCACATTACACTCGCAAAATCCCTTAACCGATAAGGGTCCGATTAGGAAGTCGTTAAAAATATATAATAAAGTTTTATTTCACAAATGTATAAAACAGCAAATAAAAAACGTTTTTATTTTTAACATCGAAAGTAAGTATGAAAGAAAATGTATGCAATTGCTATCATTTCGATAAAAAAAAACTAATCATGATTTCTGTTTTGCAGGTGAACTGGAACAGGCAAGGCTACATTGTAAAGGTCTACGGTGCGATAAAATCGACACTTTCTATGAAACTTATAAAGAGACTTGGACCAACCAGACCCTAATTATAGTGCCTTTTAAACAGGTAAACAGGAAACATAGTAAAACAATTGAAAATCACAGTAATCAATCAGGATAGAAAATAACATTGTGATAATATTTGTACGGTTATTCAAAAACTTCAATGATTCAGCATCAAGGAACCTGAATCGAACACATTATAAACTACGTTACATTGTACCGAAAAATGGCAATATGGGTTAAAACTTGTGCCATAAAAAAGATACTTATCTTTGTCTATAAAAAATAATGTCAGGTTTTCGTTTCAATAATGAATAGTACTCTTTCAGAATGAGTGATATTTTAGTGACCAAGAGCAGACACGAAGAAAATAGTTAAGAAAGAAAAAAAAAACGGTTTAAAAGAAGATAAAATACAGGTAATGAAAGCCAAATAATAAAAAAAAAACAGAATGAAAACAAATACGAAAATAAAATAAAGAATAGAAGAAATAATATGAAGAGCAAAGAAAGCAAAGGCAAATAAAAAGCAAAACGAATTAAAAAATATATTCAAACATCTACATAGAAGAAATGATGCAAAAGAAAAGAAAAATAATAAAACAAATCCATAGAATAGGTTGGTGTAAAACAATACTGTTTTCACACATATCTTACTTTTATATCTGATTTCTGAATTAATTCATTAATATATATAGCCATGTTATATATCATTTTAAAGCGCGTTTTTTTCTCTATCGAATTGTTCTATTAATTAGCGTCCCTAATCTCTTCATTCATTTTTTGCAGGCTTTTCGATACATGGAAAAACTTCAAATCCGCACAACGGTGGTTCAAGAAATTTCGCAATGGTAACGAGAGCCTCAAAGATGAAGACGGTCGCGGCCGGCTGACTGCGGTTGATAACGAACATTTTAAAGTCTTAATTGAAGCCGGTCCTCGCAAATCCACACAGGAAGTTGCTGTTGAACTCGAGGTCGTTCGCCAGTTAAAGCAAATAAGGAAGTCAAAAATGTTGGATAAATAGGTGCCGCATGAATCACACGATAATAATAAAACATCGTCGTCTGGAGGTGTCGTCTACGCCTCTTCTGCGCAACAAAAACGACTCATTTCTCGAGCGGATTTTGACGACAATCTACGACAATCTGCGATGTTCAGCAGCCTGACGTAATGCCGAAGTAACTCCACAAAACTTCCCGAAGCCGAAATTGCACCCAAAAAGGTTATGGTGTCTGTTCGATGTTCTGCGGCTGGTCTCATCCATCACAGCTTCTTGGACTCGGGCGAAGTGATTACAGCACAGAAGTACTGCCGACAAATTAACGAAATGCACCAGAAGCTCAAATGTATGTGCCCGAGATTAGTCAATATGAAGGGATCAATTCTCCTCTATGACAACGCTCGCACACATTTTAATAAACTGATCTTGTAGAATCTGAAATAATTGGACTACAAGACTCTGCCTCATTCGCCATATTCACTGGATCTCTCGCCCACCGATTATCACTTTTTTCAAGCATATCGACAATATCCTGTGCGAAAAATGCTTCCAAAGCCGAGTTGACTTCATCGCTTTCAGAAGTTCGGATTTCTATGCTTATGGGATAAATAAACTTGTTTCTTGTTGGCAAAAATGTGTCGATTCTAATGGTTCTTATTTCGATTAATAAAGTTTATTATGGAAGGAGTTATGCTCTTTTGAAGTTGAACGTCAAAAAACGACATTAGTTTTGCACCAACCTAATACTATTTGTTGAGCGAAGTTGGTACATTTCTCTGTTTATGGCAATTTTATATTCGCCATGCTTCCACCGTTTCGTAGCTAGTATGAAGAAAATATTTTCAAAATTTTGTGGGTGAAATACGCTACTTATTATTGGCAAGAAAGAGTAACTACAACGAATATATTTACGATACACATGTATTCATAATAAATATTACATTAGACATGTTGTTTATGTAATAGATAATTCGATTTTTTCTAATGTCGAATATATGTTATATCTACTTTGTTGATTAATATTATAAATCGTAACTCTATCAAAAAAAATGAATGTAATGCGTTTTCGTGTTATATAATTGTAACTCGTTTAAATGTAGAAAACGCATATACAGCAAAAGGTTCTTTAGACTTTCGTGAAATTTGATATGGGTACTGAAATCATAAAAAGTACTGTCTTAGTAATGTGTAATCGAACTATTTCTATGTTTGACTATGTTTAGGACGCGACTTTTCCTACCGGTCTCTGTTCACCTGTGTAGCACCCCTGTCTCCTTTAACATCAAAAGTCCACGTTTTTCTCCTTTTTAAATTTTTTTCTTTCTTCCTTCACCGTGACGTCACCTCACACACGGCTCGATCATTTGCATACGTCTGCGCGTCCGGGCTTTGTTACAAAGTAAATATTTGTTTTCTATCATTTGTTTATTAGAAAAAAAACCTTCAATATTTATTTTGATTTGGACAAACAAAATAAAATAAAAATCATAAAAAATATGAAAAAAATAGAAACAACATTTTGTATGCTATGCGTTATCTTTTTTTATTAAAAAAATGAATATTTATTCATAAAACTTGCCTTACAATGCATGTTGATATTTTAATTAAGAATTTTAATTTTTTATTTTCTTTAAATTTTTAAAACTTGTCTATCAATTATTCAAGAATATTGTTGTCATTTTTTTAATGAATTTTTTCATTGTAATTAAAAAAACTCAAAGTATATTTCCTTGAATGTTTAGTACTTATAGAAATACTAATTTTTCATTGAAAGAATGTGCGAAAGTTTGAGCGAGAAATTATCAAAAACTTTTTTAATAAACCGCTTAGACGATTCCGACCAGCTATCACGGGCTTTATACAGCATAAGTACCATTTTGCTAATCCATCCCATGTATTGCTGGGTCCTGAATATGCCCTTAAACTATATCCAGTGTGAGGCCCCGGCTTGCGGGCTTTGGGGAGTGTGGAGCCACCTTTTAATTGCTATTGCTCCCAGGTCCACTCTGACGCGGAGTGGTAGTACCTGTTAGGGTCCCAACTATGGATTAAATAGAAACCGACTTGAAAACAACAAATATTGTATTAAAATGTTTTTTTCAAAATCTTTGGATTCGGCCTGAAAAGGGTTGATATGCCGTAAAACAAAACCAACCAACCAACCAACCAACCATGTATTGGTGACGAGCACAAAATTCACAAAGCGATGTGATGTTTTTAATAAGATATAGATAGAGGCAAAAGGATCCACGGAGATAGAACTGGAAATATAACGTATAAAATAGCATATATTTCAACAAGGAAAGTAAACTAATGAAAATAAGATACGTAAATAAAAAATAACGAGAGATAAGAATATAGACAGACACATATCGGAAAATTAATCCTAAAAAACGCTTGAAATAACAAGGAATGATTATTGTATTGCTTATATTTTCATCGTAAAGCAAGAATAACAAACTGAGGTTACACATTCAATATGATTTTACCCATAGACGATGGCAGAATGATTAGTGAAAAGAGATAAGTTCAGATAAAAAAGAGAAGTAAGCCTCATAATGCTTTAAAAAGGAATCAACTTATATACGCCATATTGCATTATTTATTACGTGTAAACGTTTCCTTTTTATAATTTACAATAAAGTTAAACTCTTTCCAGACATTACTGATTATATTTACTGTCACAAAATCAATTATTCAATATATTTTTTACTTCCTTAACGAAAACAAATATTTTATATGAATGTTCATCCTGCTGTATTGCATGGTGACCTGAAACAAACATGAACATATTGTTTTATAACATTAATATTTAGCCAATTGGAATACAAATTTAACTATGGCAGTAAAGAATGAAAGCCAAAGAATAAATAAACTAACTATGATGTGTAAGTGGAGAAAATGTTATAACTTACGATTTAGAAATAGATCGCAACTTATTGAAAATAAAGTCAGTTCTTTTAAGGTAAAGGTTGAGAATGGATATTCCCACAGCATTAAACAATACTCCTAAACTATGTGTTATATTTAAATCAAAATAATCATTAAATTGATATTTCCCACGAAATATTCGTCTGAAGTAGCTGAGTGGTCTTTATCACATTTCGAATAATAATATGGTAATTCGCCTTACTGAACAAGTGCTCGCTGTCAGAGCTGATATTGCTTAGCGTGAGGCTTGCGATGTATCTCCAATGTCTGTCCTTGGTGTCTCCACCAGTTGCTATTTATGATTTACAATTGGAAAAAGGACGAACCGAAATCCGTCCTGTATATTACGTAAGAAACAATAACAAAGAAAAGTATAATCCCCAAAGTAAAGTCACTTCCTTTATTTTTGTGATCGATAGCTTTAACTAACGGGTATATATATATATATATATACATATATATATAGATATACACACATATATATATATGTATATATATATATGATTAGTTACAAATTTCTAGTAGATATTGGATTTTATGTTAGAAAAACCATCAAATTATTTAAGAGGTTAATATAGTTTGCTTGAAGCTGTTTGCGGATTTCAAACTGTGCCGATTGATAAAAATCCACTGAGAATGGATTTTAAACTCCATTCTACTCATGAGTCGCCAGCAATTCAAAAGTTTGATCAAAAATGACTTTTCAGTGCTCAAACATTGTAACGAATGTCAACAAATTACTGATCAATTAGAAAAAGATGCTAGAAATGTGCCTACTGAAATTAAATATTTATCAGTTCAAATAAATAGATTTTTATCTGAAAATTAAACTTATCGGCAAATTAATACCAAAATTATTAATTTCAATAGAAAAAATATTTTCAAATAATAAGTAAATTTCAAATTAAAAAAAGCTATTATGCTCACTTTGAAAGAGCCGATTTGGGGCATTATACTTAAATTGTTAGAAATAATAATGACAAGTGAAATATTGTCAGTGACACTAATATCAATTTTCTTTCCAAAATAGCCAACATTGTGGAAATTAAAATATATGAAGAAAAAGTTGACAAAAAACTGGTCATATATTCGATCAAAATAGCAAAAAATTAGTGGTGACCTTCGATCTTAAAATCCGACCATCAACTCAGTGTTGTATGGAGGTGTAACTTCATCACTTTAGGCGAAGGATGGCACTGGTATGAATCATTATAGCTTTAAAATTTCTAGTAAATATTTCATTGTGATAACTTTTATTTGATTAATTTATTTATTGCGGACTATTATCCTCATCTTTATTAGTTGTTTTAAAAAGTTTCAGCCTACTATTTCTCTGTCTTTCGTCAGATGGTAACCGCGACGGGATAGGAACTCCGAATCTCCTAACTGCATTCTCAGCAATTACTACCGTCCGTAGTTGTTGTCGTCTCACCACGATTTGGCCAAGTAAGCTTTTGATTATTGTCACCTGGAACCATAGGGATTCAACGTCTCTCTCCACTGTGCCACGGACCCAGAAAGGCGATGAAGGTTGGATTTTTTGGTTTTATAAATCCATCTTTATTTATTATCTCATCTACTATGGTCGGGTGCGTACAGAATGGTGTGTATATATATATATATATATATATATATATAAATATATATATATATATATATATATATATATATATATATATATATATAATTGGAATTCATTATTGAGATGAACATTATTAATTAATTTATTTATTGCGGACTATTATCTTCATCTTTATTAGTTGTTTATTCACGGCATTTCGGCCAACTATTCTTCTGGCCTTCGTCAGGTGGAATTGTCTGAAGATAACGGTTAATAAATATAATTTACTAAGGTAGGTATTTTCTTGGAAAATATTTCTTACGCAGGGAAAGAATGTTCAATAAAATACGTAATCGTAAAATTATTTTACCGAAAAATATTGATTAAAATAAACTTTAAAAAGAAAGATACTAGAATTAAAATAAGAATATATATATATATATATATATATATATATATATATATATATATATACGCATATATATACATATATATACATATATATATAATATCTTATTTCAACTCAATCAAAGGTGCTTTTGCAATGAGAAAAATTAGCATATTGTTACACTTTAAAAAAATTAATTTTTATAAATATTGCCATTATTATCCGGATCTCATCCCAGCTGTGCTATTAAAAATTGCCCAGCCGAAGTAGCTCCAGTTCTCTTCAAACTCTACAACAAATGCCTTAATGAAGCTTGCTTTCCGGGCTGTTGGAAAACTGCTTCTGATGTACCAGTATTCAAGAATTCTGGCGAAAGGACTGACCCATTAAATTATCGCCCCATTAGCCTCCTCCCACTTTTCGCCAAAATATTTGAGATCTTGATTAACCATGCTCTAGTCCAGCACTTTACAGATGCTAAACTTCTGACTGACCAACAATATGGATTTAGACAAGCCCGTTCCACAGCAGACATCCTAACTGTAATCTCTGAACGCATATACCATTCACTGGACAAAGCGGGGGAGGGCAGAGCGGTAGCTCTAGATATATATAAGGCTTTTGACAGGGTATGGCATGAGGGTCTCCTCAGATAAATTAGATCATACGGTATCACTGGTAGAATACTTAACATAATTAAATCCTTCTTAGATAAGAGAAAAATCCAGGTTGTCCTCGACGGTCGTACATATAAACAATATGATATAAATGCGGGAGTGCCCCAGGGGTCTATCCTTGGACCTCTATTGTTCCTGATATTCATAAATGACCTCCCGACAGAATCGCCTCTGAGATGGGTATATATGCTGATGACACTACACTCTATAACGGGCACGACAGGAAGACGAATGAACACATTTCTAAAGAAATGGCAGAAACACTAGAGGAAGACCTCCAGTGTGTAGTGAAATGGGGACAAAAATGGTTGGTCACGTTCAATGCTGCCAAGACTAAACTAGTTTCATTCAATAATTACAAGAAACCCTCTCTACCACCTATAGCAATGGCCAACGACTCTTTATCTGAGAGTACATCTTTCAAACTCCTTGGCCTAACGTTCACAGGAAACATGAGTTGGAACAATTACATTGAAGGCATTGCCAGGGCCGCTGCAAGAAAGGTGGGCTCTATCTACCGTGGTAGACAACTACTAACACCCGAAAGTATCCTGTACCTCTATAAGGCCACCACTCGCCCATGTATGGAGTATTGCTGCCGCATTTGGGCCGGTGCATCTGCTACTAGTCTCTCGCTCCTTGACAAGGTTCAAAAGAGAGTCGCAAACCTGATAGGCCATGGACTGGCATCTAAGCTTCAGCCTCTGTCCCATCGACGAAATGTTGCATCCCTCTGTCTGTTCTACAAGTACTTTAGTGATGAATGCTCTGACGAACTGCAATCACTTGTGCCCCCACGACGTGAGCACCCTCGACAAACCCGACAGGCTACTAAATCCCACCACACACTGTAGAGATCCCTAGATGTAAAAGATCTTTCTACTCCAATAGTTTCTTCCCCAGAACCGCTAGACTTTGGAATTCCTTCCAGGTCCCTACTTCCCCAACGGTACTGACGTGCAGAAGTTCAAGTGTAACGTGAACCGACATCTTGCTGTCCAAATCCCTACATAGTACCCCATTAGTTGTTGCCCCTGATATTAGCCCCCTACACCAAAGTGGGAATTTGCCTTGTTTGGGGTGAAAATGTAATAATAAAAAAAAAAAAATTAAAAAAACGATTATTATATTAATATTTATTTTTTGACAAAAAAAATAAATTGCATTGAATATAAAACATTAGCGTATAATTGCCTTGAATATAAAACATTAGCGTAAAATACAATTATATCAATATATTTTTCAAATTTCGCAAATAAATGTTGTGCAAAACGATCAATTAGTTTATTAGTTTTAAATTATGTTTATTTAAATAGAAAATGCATTGATAGAAAAATGTAAAACTTTGAGAAAAATAAAAAAAATCTATATATCTCTATATAAATAAAATGAACTCATTTTCCCCTCTGAGTTTGACCTTAATAGAATTAAAAATCAAGCCATTTCATGCGAATGTATTATGCACGGACTGCAGCACGATATCTTTGGTGTGTTATAGGCCTATTACCTATCCACTTCCTCGATAATCTTAGATCCCTATATTTTTTCTGTTGAGAGTTCACGGCCAAAATCTGTTACAATCAATGGAAGTGGTTAAATCTTTTCTCTCTATTAGATTCATACTGCCCCCGCGACCATTTAACACCGTTGCGGATACGTCCACAGGGGAATTTACGAGGAAACACTGGTTTGAGTTCTTAGTTGCTTAGAAAAAGTGGATTGGCATTTTACCGTCAGGTGAAACTCAACTTTCGATTACAACTATTCTATGGATTACTGATGCCATTTTTTATATTTCTTTTAATTTTATTTTTTCCCTTTTCTCCCCTTTTTTTCTTTTTGGTTGGGGGGGGGGCGAGTCGAGGGGTTACTAAAACGAAACGAAGTAACCTTGGATTCCAGGTTTTAGTACAAACTCTACCAGTCAGCCACTAGCGTTCTTCACATGTTAAAACGATTACTCGATTTAACATTTTATTTAGTGTATTTTTCCTTCTATTGTGTTTGCAGTGATTTTTTTACGTGATAGTAGGGGGGGGAGAGCTGACTTCTTATTTTCGAATTATTTACTTATTTATTATTTATTTCTATATATTGAATTTCTGGGAGTGTCATTAGCCCAATTACTACTACGCTATCGATATGGAATCAGACGAATTCCAATTGGTAACAAGCGACTACAAAGAAAACAATACAAAAAAGAAAACAAAACTAAAGGCATAACAAACCATTGTACTTACACCTAACAATTATACGGTTAAAAATACTCTTTTTTTGCAGAAAACAAACCAACATTAAAAAAATAAAATAAAATCTATTAAACATATTTTCATTATACACGGCCAGTTTTCTGGTTTTATTTATTTATTTTTTTTCCATTTGTATATTTTGCAGTTTGTTTTGTTTATTGGATTTTATTGCAGAAAACAACAATAAATAAATAAAAAATAATAATAAAATACCATGAACATTTTTGCATTTTACACGGTACGTTTCTTGGGGTCCCCCCCATCTGTATTCTTTCCAGTTCGTTTTGTTTGTTTGTTTGGTTGTTTTTTTCCAGTAGTCTGCGGCTGACACCGACGATTGCCGGTCTCGCACGATCAATGCTTGACGGGAATTCACGCGAATTCGGGTTCAATAATGCAGGACTACCTTTATTTTTTCCTTTTTTTCCTCTTTCTCTTGGGCCATAAACACCTACAAATGATTTTTGACACCCTTTATTACATTTTCCCCCGGTTTTTGCCATTAATTCTTTCAATTTTACACCCATAAAACAGACAGATAAAAATAACATTAAACCTATTTAGTTCCTTTTGCTTGCCAGGGAGGAAGCAAATAAAGTTTCATTTCTTCGCCAGATTGAACACTAACAGAACAAATTCCACATAAATCATTACCGGTTTATTTCGTTTACAAAATAAAGTCCGCTGTTTGCCTTTACAGAAAATTTACTCCCGTTATATATTAGCTAAACTAGGGGAGGCAATATATATATATATATATATATATATATATATATATATATATATATATATAAGCGAAAGTGTGTGTGTATATGTATGTGTGTATGTGTGTATGTGTGTTCGTTCGCTTCTTCTTGTGAATGTCCGCGAATGATCTGGCCTGCAAAACAAGGTCAGACTTCCTCGCGCCTGTTTATTTCGCTTCATAAACCGTCATATAACGCTTTTACCAGGTCCTCTCCCTCGTGGTCCAGATGGTTAGGTGGCTGGCTTTTTTCCCTTTAGTTTCCACCTTCGCGTCAAGGCTTCGGTGTTCAATCCGACCTTCTGACCAAAACTTTCTTTTTTCTGTTACACCTCTTTTTAACACACACACACACACACACACACACACACAAACATACACACACACACACTTCCAAACACCCGAGAAAGGCTAGATATCCCTCGCTAGTTAGCAATAAATTTTGTCATTATAAAAATTAGATTAATTTTAATTTTCCAAAGAAAAAAACGACATTAAAAGAATCCAAAATCAGCGATTAATTAAAATCAAATATTATACATGAATTATATCGGATGAAAATTATTAAATACAAAAAATAAATACAATAATTAATTAAATAAATATAATAATATCACGGCTAATATAGCAAAAACGAAATTATTTGTATAGCATAATTAATTAATTACATATAATACTATCACAGCTGATATAGAAAAAATGAATTTATTTGTATCGCATTAATAATTAATTACAGATAATACTATCACAGCTGGTATAGAAAAATGAAATTATTTGTATAGCATTATTAATTAACTACATATAATAACATCACAGCTTATATAGCAAAAATGAAATTATTTGTATCAATATTTTTTCGGTAAAATACTTTTCTGATTAAATATTTTATTGAACATTTTTCTGTTGAGTAAGAAAATTTCCAAGAAAATATCTTTTTAAAGTATGTTTAGCAACGACATTAACATCAAGAAAAACAGTAACGTTATATTTAGCAATCAATAAAACAGAAAAATAAAATTTGAATATTCATAGCATACTCCACCGTTATATATCTTGATTTGTTTGTATCGATTCGTTACAGCGTATTGCTTTCCATTGATTACTCTCATATATTTATCTTATTTTTATTTTGTCTTATTTTTTCAATTTAAATCTTTAATTATAAAGAAAAATATAGGGATGGAGTTAAAAATACTCTATACTAAATGGAATTTTCTCCAAACTTAATTACTTTTGTTACAATGTCCAAGAAGTAGAAGCTAGTGGTTAAACTTGTCAGCAATACATTACACCACAATTTTATTACAACATTAATACTAATTTGAATCATATGTGTTTTCATGTTTCTGAACTTTTGAAATTAATTATTCGTATTATTTAGATGTGAAATACTATTCACATCTTGAGTGTTATTTTTATCGATCACAAAGACCCGTGACATAGGGGATAAAAGTCATAGTCAATTAAGTTATAATTTATACTATCCTGTATGTAGATTTTCGTGTTCGGCAGAAAAACTCCCAAGTTCGATAAGATACGCTGGAAGAAGATCAAAGGTTACATCGACCGACATATTGTTAAAAAAAACTCAATGTGAGAACAAAAGCTCGAATAATTAAAATCAAAAGGATACATTTTAAAAAACATTTTTTATCTTCTTTTTCTGCCGTTTAATAAAACAGTTAACAATTTTAAATTGACTATGTCGACTTGTTTCCTTTGCTCTGGTGAAGACAAATTGTAACTTTTATCATTACTATACGAGACACCTGCGTATATACTGAGTTTTTTTATATAACAACTATAATCAAGATAATGAATAAACACCAAATAAAACATGGTAGCTGACAATAATTTGATAGGACTTTTAATTTAAAAAATTACTCTCTCGTTTCTAAAAAAGACAAGAGGTCCTGGATATGACCTTAAACTATATCCAGTGGTGAGGCCCCAGCTTGCGGGCTTTGGGGAGTGTGGAGCCATCCTTTAATTGCCATTGCTCCCAGGTCCACTCTGACCCGGAGTAATAGTACCTGTTAGGGCCCTAACTATGGGTTAAATAGAAACCGACTTACAACAAATATATTCTATTAAAAATTTTTTTTTTCAAAATCTTTGGATTCGGCATTAAATAACCTGAAAAAGGTTGATATGCCGTAAAACAAAAACAACAAACCAAAAAAGACAAGAATGTAACATATAGAGAGCAATCAACTATGCATACACGCATTCGTTATCTTTTTACTTAGAAGCATAAATTTAGTTTTAGAATAAAATATTCGCATATTTCATTTGTTACAAAATAATGACAATCTTAATAGGGTGAAACGAACAGAATTTGTTGATGCATGCAATACTCCCGAAATACTCTTGTAAGTACTTTTGAAGAAAAAACAGAAACAATTTAACTTTTTGTATTGCACCGAACTCAACTTTTCCATGTTTAAAACCCTAGTCATCTAATATCAAACGAGTCATTTTCTATAAGCATATTACTTCGCTTGTCCTTTTAATGATGGTTATTCCAGTTCATAAAGGTTGATTGGTCGAAGATAACTGTATTAATTAAAAGGAAATCTCCTCAAAGAGAATTAATTAGCAAGACAATGATTTTAAATGAACTTCAGATTTCTGTTGCCCTCTTTAACTCACATTCTCTCTCCTCGCTGCCTTTTTTGCTAATCCTCAATAAAAATTAAGAAAGTATTGAATACATGCATTCAGAACACTGACTTACATATGAAACATTCAGTTAATTCTTCAGGATTTGTCGTGATCGAAGAGGTTACGTTCTTTCGTTTTGTTGAAATCGGAGAACAGGTTTTAATGAGGAAAAGTTTGTAATTATTTCAGATTTTGCTAACAGGAAAAATAAATGAACTTTTTTTTCTCAATATTAATTTATGAATGCAGACCCCTTTTAGGAACGGAGTATATTTCTATAATACCATTTAACTAATTGCGTCGACTATTTCAAATTAGCAAGAATAAGGAACAGTAAGATTAATTTACACAACTTGAACTCGCATAAAACAAAACGAAAACCACGCCCCAAGCGTTTTCAAATCTCTGAACCCTAATCCGAAAATGTAAATAATATTATTGGATAATATCAATAATAAATAGTAACAATATTAATTAAAACAATATGGCAACAAGAAAAACAACAAAAAACAATACTACTACTACTACTACTACTACTACTACTACTACTACTATTTCTACTAATATTATCGACGATGGTGATTATCATCAGCAGTATCCACAGAGAAGTGACAGAGCTAAGTAATTAAGAGGAACAGACAGCCTGAATGTGCCAAGTTCGAACTCAGTTCATTCCACAGAAGCAGTTTCACTTATGAACGTTGGCAACCTTCAAGAGACTCTTCTGCCATTATTCGATATCTTTCTAGAAACTAATGAAAAAATGAATGAATGATGCTCAAAGCCAGATCACCATCATTATGGTATTAAAATAAATATAAAATCACGTGGATTTGATGTGCGTGTTTGAGTATTAATTAAGCCGGCGCCCGTTGCTACTCTACTGAATACATTGTTAATGAGCGGAGCATAATTTCGGAAAGCGACAGACAATGCCATTAGAAGAAGCAGTATTATTTGTAGAAATGCGAGTAAGAACGGAAATAGAGCGAATATCTAATGCTTAACAAAATGAATTACAATTGCTATTGACGAACATAAAACGGAGCAAAAGGCATAATGTACAATTCAGAAGAGCCAACGCACCAAGAAATATTTTCCTGTTCATATCGACATGCATTAAAATGATAGTACAGTGGTCTATGAGATAATGTATTTATCTGTGTGAATGGAGTATTGATAGTGCTCATTTATTGGACCTGTCCTGAATATGACCTTAAACTATATCCAGTGGTGAGCCCCCAGCTTGCGGACTTTGGGGAGTGTGGAGTCACCTTTAATTACCATTGCTCCCAGGTCCACTCTGACCCGGAGTGGTAGTACCTGTTAGGTTCCGAACTATGGGTTGAATAGAAACCGACTTGAAAACAAGAAATATATGCTATAAAAAATTTTCTTCAAAATCTTTGGATTCGGCATTAAATAAGCGGAAAAGGTTGATATGCCGTAAAACAAAAACAACCAATCATTTATTTGAATGCAAGTGATCGTCTTATTATGACCACTAACAACAGGCGAGTGAACAAATAAAAAAATAAAATGCACTATATATATATATATATATATATATATATATATATATATATCATCATCATCATCAGGTGCTGTCATTCGTGTCCGAAGACGACTTCCTGTGAACCATCATTCTCCACTTGTCACAGTCGCCACTGAGGGTCTGCCAGCTTCCATTAGGGATAAACCCGTCCTTTAGATTTCGTTTGACGGTGTCACGAAACCTAAGCTAAGATATGCCTATGCCTTCTACCCCATCCTCCAGTTGTAAAAACAGTATCTGTTTTGGTAGTCGGGAGTTCTCCATTCTGTTTACGTGCCCGGCCCATCTCAGGTTTTTCCGGATGAGCAGGTCACACATGCTTGGGAGGTTGGCTTGTGATAGGATTTCCCTGTTGCTGACAAAATCATACCACTTGACATTTAAAATCTGCCAGAGGTGTCTCATCATATAGGTGTTGAGCTTGCAAGCTACCAGTTTGTACACTAGCCAAGTTTCTGCACCGTGTAAGAGTGACGAGAGGACGACGATGGCGCAGTACACCAAGCATTTAGTTCTGAAAGTCAGGTCTTTATTTGCCAAACCTTCTGTTTGAGTTTTCCATAGGATACGGAGGCGTTAGCCATTCTTGTAGACATCTCCTCATCCATTTTGTTGTTGTTCATTACCGTGGTCCCTAGGTATATATATATATATATATATATATATATATATATATAACATGTATATATTATATATGTATATAATATATATATTATATATACATATTATATATATAATATACATATATATATTATATATATATACATATATATATATTATATATATATACATATTATATATATAATATACATATATATATTATATATATACATATTATATATATAATATATATATATATATTATATATATACATATTATATATATATATAATATATATATATATATATATATATATAGAGAGAGAGAGAGAGAGAGAGATAAAAAGCAACAAACCGTATTATGTTTTCATCAACGTTTAGTCTTTATTTCGAGACTTCCTCTGGATAAATGAGATTAAGAAACAAAAAACACCAAGATTTCCCTCTCTTTAACAGCGCAAGCCCCCCCCTACTTTTGGAATTTCCAACGTCTTTTTCCGTTTTTCTGAAATAAAACAGCGTCACACTTTGCACGTGAAACATTTTCAAATATTTTGTACTGGTGTTTTTTGTTTCTTAATCTAATTCATCCAGAAGAAGTCTCGAACTAAAGACGACACGTTGATGAACACATAATACGGTTTGTTCCTTTTTATTTCTCTATTTTGTCGGAATACTATTTTCATTATTTTCATCATATATATATATATATATATATATATATATATATATATATATATATATATACTAGCTGTACCCTGCCACGCGTTGCAGTGGCTCAATTTGGTGTAATGGAAAAATTTAATAAAAGAGAAAATGCATGTTTCTTATATTAGTACAGAAATCCACTGCAAAAAGTGAAAAAGAAGGCGAAACTGAAAAAAAATGGTGCTCTTGCAGAATTTGATCTGGATCCTCGAGAGTTTCTGTCAATCATTCATGTTTTGGACTTGACCAACAATCAGTGGATGAAGCCGAACGTAGCAAAAATGTTGAAACGCTAAATGCTTTTGTTGTTGTTGTTTTAAAAAATGTGATTTAGTAATTAATATTTGCTTGATGGTGGGGGGAGGGTGGTTACTATACACAGATTCGAAAAAGTCGTCCAAAAACAAATAAATGAAAGCAAAGGTAAGGTAATTTACGTTTCTACCTAATTGGATAATTGTTTAGTGTTTTTATGTAATGTAAAATGTTTAATTGGCTCAAAAAACAGAAATGGTCGCGAATTCTGTTGAATACGTTAAGTTTGGGAAAGTAAGTTGAAAACTAAAAACTATACAAAACAGTGTCTGAAACTCACCGAACATATGTTACCATGACATAGGCTGGCATAATGGATAGGTTTCTGACAGTATTTTGTATAGTTTTTTTAGTTTTAACTCACTTTCTCTAACTTAAAGTAATCAACAGTGTCCACCACCATTTGTAGCTTTCAAATACACCAATAAACACTGTTTTTCGAGCCGACTAAACGTTACATTAAATGAAAAGGGTTTATATTACTAAACACAGATACAAAGAAGTTGTCAAAAAATAAATATATAACAAATAAATGTTATCAAAGGCAAGAAAAGTAAGTGTTCTACCTAACTGGATAAGATTTTAGTGTTTTTATGTAATGCATAATCGGTTCAAAAACATTCAATGTTTATCGGTATATCTGAAAAATACAAATGGCGGCAGACTGTATCGAACATGTTAAGTTTGGGGAAATTTTGGGAAAATGAGTTTAAACTAAAAATACTGTTAGGAACACACTCAATATATGTTACCATGATGTAGGCTGGCATATAATCGGTGGCTTTAAACTTTTGCTCGATACAGGTGACGACTTTTAAAAATCCCTTTTAGTGATTACCTGGTGTGAGGATATTTGTACAACTAAACGGCAAATCTGCTCAAAAAAATCCGGTATTATTTTACTTTAAGGCCCGTTTCACGTTCATATATAACGAAATATTTTATTGTAGATTTCGGTGTGCTAAAAACGAATCTGCAAACCGTTTACGTAGCAAAAAAAAAGTTTTCATGACATTCCTGAAATTACTTTTTCGAAAAGTGGGTGATCACTTTTCAATGTAAATTTAACTTAGAATGAGCACCCAATTTCTGGCCACCTGAGAGAGGGGCATTTTTCTGTTTCTTGGCTAAAAAGTTTTTTGTTTGATTTCTTTTGCATGGTAATAACCCCTGAACTCTGGGACTATTTTCCATTTAACAGCCGCAGCCTTCGTTTACGCTATGCGTAAGCATAAACGAAAGCTGTTTAGCCAATAAACATGGGAAAAAATCCCCCCTCTCTCAGGTGGCTAGAAAGTGGGTGCTCATTTTAAGTTAAATTTACATGGAAAAGTGATCGCCACTTTTTCGAAAAAGTAATTTCTTCATATCATAAAAACTATTTTTTTGTGACGGAAACGGTTTGCAGAATCGTTTTTAGCACACCAAAATCTACAAAAAAAATGTCGTTATTTACGAACGTGAGACGCACAGACCTTAATGGAAAATTATATAAAAAATCCGGGGGAAAATAGTTTTCAATAAAAACAGCAAATGAATTCGATAGAAAAAAAATGGATGCTATTTTTTTTTCTTTCTGTGTGTTTCCTGGCTTAAAAGTCTTTTTGTTTGATTTCTTTTGCATGGTATTAACCCTTGAACTCTGGGACTATTTTCCATTTCACAGACGTAGCCTTTGTTTATGCTATGCGTGAGCATAAACGAAAACTGTTAAATATGCATTCGCGTACCGAACTGCCTTGTAAAAAAAACCTTTAAGCCAATAAACACGAAAATAAATGCCCCTTCCTCAGGTGGCCACAAAGTGGGTGCTCATTTTAAGTTAAATTTAGATGGAAAAGTGATCACCCACTTTTCGGAAAAAAAATTTCTTCAGATCATGAAAACTATTTTGATACTCCTTGGGCGTTGAATTCCATGGCGACCCGCAGAATTATTTAATGGTCGTTCCCTTAGTACCCCCCTAGTCAAGGCTAACGCATGCGCACGTAACATTTTTTATTTATTTACTTACGTGGTGGAGTTTCTATACTGATAGGTTTTTTGAAAGTTTTTCACTGGATTATTATTGATTGAACACTAACCAGATTATGAAAAAAAATTGAAAAAAAAAATCATTTCAACATTTGTAAGGGATACTCACTTTTTAGTTACCACGTTCTGGTAAATCGGTCACTTTTTATTTATTTATTTATTTTTTCTAAATACGGAAGTGTCTTCGGGAGATATAAAATGGTCGCATGTTGACGGAGCAATGTATGGGGAGGCGTACGGAATTAAAAATTATTGGTAAATTTTTAGATTAGGTCCACCTCCTCAATTTTCTTTTAAATGACGATTTGAAATGGTTTTCAACTATGCTGAATACGAAAATCGCATCGAAATTTTGCAGAAATAAGTAGTTATCAAGATATAAAAAGTTGTATTATGCATTATAATCTTTGGCGGCCATCTTTTTTACGTTTGTGTATTTGTTTATGGCGCGTGTGCACGTAAAAAGATGGCCGCCGAAGAATACAATGCATAATACAACTATTTATTTCCGCAAAATTTCAATGCAATTTGCGTGCTCAGCATACTCGGAAACCTATAAATGTCGTCATTGAAAGGAAAATTGTGGAGGTGGACCTAATCTAAAAAAATACCAAATTATTAAACATTTCTCCAGCATGTTAGTGAAATTTATAATACTTTAAAAAAATTAAAAAGAAACAAAACAAAAGTTTTGAAAAAAAACTCACCTTTCACAAAAACAATTTAAAAAAAAACACAAACTGTCTAAATAAGTAAAAAAAAAAAATAATTAAAAATCTCGAAACTTTATTTTCATGAAAACAATAAAAAAAGTCCTGTTCTCTCTATTTTTTTTTCTTTGAGAAACAAATATATTTCTGACTTACAAATGCGATAGAGGCTCATTATTTTTACTTTCTATGGTTTTGATATACCGCGTTTTTATTGCTTACAAAATGGGTGACTGATTTATCAGAACGTTGTAACTAAAAAGTGAGCACCACTTTCAAATGTCGAAATAATGATTTCTTTTTTACATTTTTTTTAATAATCTGTTTAATTAGTGTCCAATCAATAATAATTCAGCGAAAAAAAATTCCAAAAACATATAAGTATAGTAATTAAGCATGGGAGTAATGTTTGTACAACAACGTAACGTCGCCTTTCGCACTTTTACAAACATTTTTTAAAGAAAGTAACTAAACCATTTATTGATAATTTGTCACGTGTACAAACATTTATTTATTTACGTAGGCTTAACTCCTTTCATGAATAAGAAAAGTTTTACTCTTTAAGAATAATAAAAGGAAAAAGTTACTGAACATTTATAAAAGGACTTCTTTTCATGAAGGCCAGAGGAATAGTTGGCCGAAAATTCGTGAAACAACAACAATAAATAAAAATGGTGCTAATGCAGAGAGCCGCGCTATTTTTTAAATCATATTTCCACGTTTAAATAACGTTTTACGATATGTTTTTTTTATTTATTCAATTGTAAGGTTAAAGTACAGAATAGGTACAAAACATCCTTACCTCCCCATGTTAAGAATGACTTTTTAAATAATAACATTATTTCAGCACGGATCACTCTCTGCATGAGTAATCTTATATATAAAAAAAAACTCAAAAGCAAGCAACAAACTTTTTTTTTGGGGCCTTATATAATAAAGAAAAGATGTGTAAATTAAAAAATTTGGAAGATAAACAAATGAAATATGTTTTTTTTGTTTTTTTTTTTTACTTATCGAGTTAACAGAAAATTAAACCTTTCGTCAATTCGTGGCTGTGAAATGAATCGAACCGGAAGTTCAGTTTTATCAACAGAACAGATTCGCAGAAACGATAAATAAATATATTTATTTTATTTAATATTTTAATTTTAATTAGGTAAATTTATTTTAATAACATAAAAACATACCTCGACTCTAAAAATGGGTTGTCTGAAAATTTCAAATAAATTGGTAACATATAAACATGGTTTTATTTCTTTAGAACGAACCAACTTTACATTTATATATATATATATATATATATATATATATATATATATATATATATATATATATACAGCTGCTAACGCATCAAAATTGAAAAAATATAATTTGACAGGCATAATCAACTAGACGTTTATCATTTACAGATGCACACATATACATTTGTAGTTTTACTACGTTGTTTTTTTATGTTTTGATATGCATAGGGACTAAGCTCGGATTGTCACGAATAACATCGAGGAGCTACATGTTCTGGTTTAAATTCTAGCTGGTGGCACAGAGTTATATGTTTTTTAAAACATTTGAAATCGCTACTATGTATTGGTTGCATAATAATAATAATAAATAAATATTTTTCTAAAATAAAAAAAATACGAAAGCCGCATAAATTAAAATATTAAAGCATATTTTAAAACCATATTAAAGCATATCACATTATCTTCACAGTCAAACAACATCGTAACTCACACGAGCTATGAATTCAAATAAACTGGAAGGCCAAGATTTAGGTTTCGTTCTTATTTGAACCCATCGTTTGAACACATCAGTTGAACACATCCACACTAGGGATTCAAAATCCAAATCTCTTTTATATGAAGCAAGTCCGCTGCTACCTGTTGTTGGATTTGAGGATCCATTTCAAATCTGTTTCTTAGGCTACGGATCTTGATAGCATTGTCTTCCCTGTTAGAAGTAACTCTAGTACGACCAGATTTAGGGGCATTACGAACACTGCCGGTGTTTTGGTGCTTCTGCACAGTCTTTCGTGCCGTTTCTCATCACATTTCAATCTGTGGTCGATTTCTCGATTGGATAAACCAGAAAGGTTGAGATTAATGAGCTCCTGACGATCACCAAGAGAAAGTCGTGGTATATGGACTAAGTGTTATGTTGTATAACCTGAAACAACAACAATTACGATTAGAGATGCTTTGTTGCCTGTTTGTGGATATTTTAAACTGATTTTGGGGAGATAATTTAAGCTGGTTGTAAGCAAATTTGTTGCTGTTGACTTTCTATTTGCCTCCTCAATTACAAGTTATTTTGTTAATTGACGTGAACACTAGAATATTCTAATTGAAAATCAATCAAATATGAGCAGGTAAAATTATAGAGGAATAAAAGACGAATCAAATGAGGTATAGTTTGTTTAAACAGTTACATTAAATTTAGCTTAAAATTGCAGTTTTTGAAAAAAATACTTTTTGCCAGCACTGGTTGCTCAGCATTGCCCGGTTTTAAAAATATGCTTGAATATTATATTTTGATTTATGCAGATTTCGTATTTATATATAGTAATTATTCGAAAGATTTAAAAAAACCGCCACTGAGAATCGAAATCAAAACATTTAGCTATTTCCTTTGACGTTAATTCCTGAGATATCAAGACATGTTTTCCGCAAAAACAGGAACCGATAGCTATTACGTTACGCATGATACACGTGATATAACCTTTTTCTCAACCATATTCCATCTCCTTCACTATTTGTTACCAAGTAAGATCTATGACTTACTTGTAGTTTCATTAAATACTTTTGCAAGCAAAATCCGATCCCGCATTTTGCTAAATCCTACCCTCTGATGAGAAGAAAATTATATCCTCGAAACTCCGCGGATTTAGGACTATCCACTTATTTGGTGCTTCCCTTTAAAACTTATATGTTTTTAACTCTTTTTCAAAGTGTCTTTAACATGTTTTATTAACTACTTGTTCTTATTATAAGCTGTATTTCCTTTTTGGTTTATCGAGCTTTTACATCTGGTGAGATTACTTTATAAATATTAACTCTTCAATATTTATACTATACTTTAGTTTTGCCATCCAGGTTTATTTTGGTAAACTTAATTGCAATACTTTATATATATATATATATATATATATATATATATATATATATATATATATATATATATATATATATAATAAAATAAAGATTACAATTAAATTTACCAAAGTGATCCAAGATGGTAAAACTAAAGTATATTATAAATATTAAAGAATTAATATTTAGAAAGTTATCTTAGCCAGATGTAAAAGCTCGATAAAACAAAATAGGGGATAGAGCTCATAATACGAGCTTCACTTTTTTGTTATCAAGTAAGATCTTTGCCTTACTTGTTGGTTCATCAAATACTTTTGTATGCAAAATCCGATCCCGCATTTTGCCAATTCCTACCCTTTGATGATAAGGAAAGTATTTCTTCGAAACTCCTCGGATTAAGGACTATCCGCTTATCAACTGTTTCCTTTTCAGATTAAATATGTTTTTAACACTTTTTCAAAGTGTTTTTTAACATGTTTTATTAACGGTTTGCTCGTATATATATATATATATATGTATATATATACATATATAGATATATATATATACATATATATATGTCATGCATGTGTAAAATATATTATTAAGTAAACAATTTTTATGTTAAGTTTTCATAAGTTAGCACATAAATACAGGACAACGATATTTTTACTGAGATCATCATAATTCATAATTATTTTGTCAAAAGCATCTGCAAATAACAATGTTGATCGTTATGGTAATATGTTAAAAAAATAATTAAAAGAACATAATATAAGAAGTCCACAAAGAGATTTGAAATAGATAACAACATCTGATAGAGAAAATTCTAAAATAAATTACTGGGAAAGAATAGAAGAACACATTAAAACGAATAATGAGAAGAGAAACGGGTTAAAACAAGATAGTGAATTCTAAAGAAAAGATGGAAATAAATCAAGAAAGAACATGCATTGTAGCAAACAAAATACTCTGCAAATAAGAGGACGGCAACCGCCCTTTTTTAAAAGTCATCAGGAAAGAGACTCTATTGCACGCAATGTTTGAATAAAGGATCTTCTAAAGAATGCGGCCTTCAATAAAAGAGAGCCCACCGGATGTTTCCAGCTGGCAATCGGATTAGGCTGGAACGAGCCAACTCATTGATTACGTCATCATATGAAAAAAAACTGTTTACAAAAGTTGATTAACCGTCATATTTTTAGGTGGTCTGAATTTCTTTCTTATATTTTTGTATCTGACTGGTCTTTATTATGAATCTTATAGTTATTTTCAGTATGCTAAGTTGTAATGTATGTTTGGAAGATTCATTTCACAGAGAAATGTATTTATCTTTATTTTTATACATGTGTGTATACATATTATAAACTGTCTCACTCATCTCCAAATTTAACTATTATAGCCAAAGATACGAACACTGTCTGTATACATTTTCTCACTCAGCACAATCACTGTTTGTTACAGCATGTTTTAGGTAAATATTTCCGGCATTCGTAATATTAACAACATTTTTACGTTTATTAAGACATGTATGCTTTTCTCAAAATCGTCTTCCAAATAGAAAGTAGCAAACATTTCCCTCCCTATAAAATGTTTACAACACGCCGCCGCTTTACACACGGTAAACAATTTCAGCGAACCACTAAATTTTATAATTTTAGTATTTCACTTTAAAAAAATCCCTTATCAAACGTTTTAGGTAATTGCTTTTAGTTTAGCCGAACACATTTGATGCTCTGACTTAACAAGCAAGTATGTATTATACGTTGATTTGCTAAACTGATGCGTTCCTCGTGAAGGACGAATTAACACCGACAGTAATCATGGCAGTTTAAAAATCCTCTTATACTTTTGCGGAGTATATCTATCAACTTAGTAAAATATAATATTATCGACATGAACAATTAAGACAAAATGAAAATGCTATACAATATTGTAAGAATTGAAGTTAAATTCCGTAGATTGAAATATGCATAAAAATATAATCAAATTAAGACTTTATTATTTGGACAAGGAATATATGGAAAAGATACATACATCCTCAATTTGACTATTTTTTAATTCATATTTTAGTCTTAAGAATTTAACTACAATTATTACACTTATAATGGCCTCTATGTTTTGTATATTGAGCTTCAAGTTTTTGGCTAGGGTCGTCTTCAACATATTGTCCCACTGTAATATTTAGTAAGACAAAATCTCATTTGATTATTTAATCTGTGATTTAATCTATTTATGTATGGTGTATAACATTTTCATTTTCTCTCAAGTGTTCACGTCGGTAATATTATATTTTACTTAGTTGATAGTAATGCGATAGTTATATGTATATATATATATATGTGTGTGTATGTGTGTGTGTATATATATATGTGTGTGTATATATATATATACATAGGAGATGGTTATTTCTAATAATATTTTGAGTGAAGTAAAGCATGTGATTTGATTTACAAACGCAGACGTTAATAAATCCTTAACATTAAACCACATTCATATATTCGAGGAAATATAAAATAGGTGACACCATAAAGGTATATTATAGTTAATGACCAAATATATAGGTACCTGAAACTGAAATTAAACTACGAATCCGACAATGACGCCTCAACTTGAAAATCGATAAAATATAAGTAACAGTCGACATTAGACAACTGTGGTTAACATCTACTTAAGCGACGATCTCCACAAGTAAATAAAAGTATATCAGTGCATTTTTTTTTTTACAATTTTCTTATCAATTTGTTCAAGCTGGGATGGGGTGTCAAACATTCACCTGCTAACTCAGATATTTCAACTGAGAAACTGTTTGAATTTCTCTTGCACTTGAGTCATATATTTGCCAGGTAGTTTTTGAAATTATTTACATGTGTCCAGTTGCTACTATAATTATTGAAATTATATAAATCTTACTAAGATTCCGGTTTCTTTTCATGTCATACATAGGACCTTAGTATTTCGCCATCTTTTCCCTCTCAACTATGTTTAACCTAGCATCATTGGACCACTACTACTAAGTTGTTTCTTTCTCCTTATTCCATAGAACTATTTCAGGTTTTATGGCCCCGTTTTTTTTATATACGTATCTGTATGGATTGTATACTCATAATGGATGACGTATAACTTGTTTACAACTGTTCTTTCTGGTATATGTTTCCTGGGATTGTTGCTGCATTAGGCATTACACAATTTACAGATCATCAAGTGGAGATATTTACATATTCTATTGTGTCGCATCGTATTGTAACCATACCCCACCAAAAAACTTACTGTTGGATGTCGGGTGGCTCACATTCTCTACTTCTGGCATATAAGTTGCAAATTAATATATATGATAGGAAGGGCGCGGTGGATACTAGAAAGCTGATTGGTTATAAAAAATCTCAATAGAAGATGCGTATATAAAAACGACAAACAACCACAGAATTCGCGCATAAGCCTGAATAGTCCTAGAAACGCGGAATATTCAGTGTAGCTTAATCGCCATATACATTTTATAACTTACTATATATATATATATATATACATATACATATATATATATATATATATATATATATATATATATATATATATATATGAAGAACCAATATAAATAATTGTTTCATTACAGAAGAATAATCATGCAAACTTATCTCTGAAACCATAAAATCATAATCTCATTTATATGCTAACTGTGTCTATCTTCCTGTCTGTCTATTTTTTTTATAAATAGTATATTTTCCGAGATGAAACTATTGTAGAATAAGTCACTGCAGGAAAGCGTGTGAAGCTTCTTTTCAGTTAACTTCAGTGGGTCCCTGACTAGAGCAGGCAATCAATTGATTTGATTGAAAAATATCCCAGATTTCGTTGACAAAAAGTATTGCAAATGGATCTTATTCCACCTGGGAAACGTCGGGTCTATCGGATAGTTATTTTATAAAAGAAACATTTTTGAATTTGACATAAGTAACTATTATTTGTGTTATATACATAAATTAAACCGTAAAACATTTGCTGTTATTCGTCTAGAATTTGGCAAATAGATTATATAGGTAACACTATTAATGTATATATATATATATATATATATATATATATATATATATATATATATATATGCAGAAAATAGCCAAGCGATAAATATAAATGATTAGAAATAATTGTTTGTAAAATAGGTGTTATTTAATAATGCATTTCGGTACGATGTATACCTTTATAGATATACAAAATTTTGAAGAAAAATATATTTACATCAATTCATTTCCTTTTTATTCCCCTTCTACATCTTATGTGTTTATTTCACTTCTACATCTTATTTTTTTATTTCCTTTCTCAGTATTTTCCTTATTCATTTAATGTTATTTCCAATAGAAAAAAATGTCAGTTTTAGATTTTCGTTCGATGAGGATTGATAATTTGTAATATTCTGATTAGTATTCTCATGTTATTCTCTAAATGCACAACGTTTCGTTTGAATTAGCATTCCATTCGTTACATCAGACATTACCAATTACTGGTCCTTATATAAAAATAAACAAGATATTATGTCCTAACATTGTACATTAATTAATCATATGTACATTTATTTTAGAGTATTTCTGGCAATATTCCCGCTTCTCTATCACATATGAAATGTACTGCTCTATCGCTGGTATTCAGAACTAACTCTCGTGCAATGCAGTGAAAATCCTTTTCCGGAGCAACGCAGCGTTTAAATCACCTGTTCCATTTAAAATATCGATGACTCCTGATTAACAGTGATTAAACACACCTGTTTAATCTAGGATATTGATAACTTTGGATTAACTTCTAGAACTTACCAAATACAATGCTGTATTGTTACTATTATGGCTCCTGGTCAACATCGAGTTAACAAAAGACAGACAAGTTGTTTCACCAAGCAACTCTGCGTTTAAATACATCGAATCTATCTTGAATGTTTGAGCTTTTTGACCACCATATACCATTTACACACTGCAATATTGTAATCTTTAATTTGCTTCCGTTCTTAGTGCTATTAACCCCCCCCTCCAACAAAAAGGTTCAAGTTTTTTGTCCGAAAAGAAAACACATAAAATAATAACAAAAATGCCGAGTTATTTTTGGAAGGAATACATCGAACTTTTATTTTTGGAAGGACTACATCGAACTTTCTCTACGAATCCTTGTTAAATAACTCGACGCCCCTCCGATGGAATTGTTTCATATACCTATTAAGGATGGCACTTAGAGATTCGGATCCACTTTCATAATCTACCACAGTTAATTGCACATATGTATGAATTTTAAAGAGATTTAATGTAGATTCTCTAACCGTCTTCCTATAGAGTACAGACACATACACAAACAGAAATTGAGTACATATATATATATATATATATATATATATATATATATATATATATATATATATGGACATTAGATTTTTAAAATGTGAAATGATATATAATTATTTTCACGGACAAACAACGCCGCTGCTCATCGCTGCTCGCAGTGGAAATAATTATATATATATATATATATATATATATATATATATATATATATATATATATATATATGCGTGTGTGTGTGTGCAAATATGTATGAATAAAAATCAATACGAAAAACATATAAATGTTTATATCTTTTCTGTATTTATTTCCTGTGTTTGACTTCTAGGAATACAAAAAGTCTTTTGAAAAATAAGAAGTATGTTTCTTTCAAAAGCACGCAAATATGCATATATATATATATATATATATATATATATATATATATATATATATATATATATATATAGTTGTATATATATATAAAAGTTGTTTTCCCCCCAAAAAAATGAATTTTTTACCATAAATTGTTTGGTGAAAGTTTTTTTTTTCAGGAAAACTTGCACTTTTAAAAAAAAGAAATTTGGCAGTAAACGTTTCTTTTTGAAAACGAAATTTTTATTATAAAAAGAACAGATGAATGCTTTATATGAACATTGTAAATAGTTAGGTGAAAGTAGAGAAAAGTTTGATTTTTTTTCAATAGACTGTACAAATAATTTTTTTGTCAACAGATGTTAAGAAAAACATAAAGCGTACTTCCATGAATAATTATGCAAAAGAATAAATAAAGTGGACAACTTTCTGTTATTAATGTTTGCTAAAAAATAAATACCGTAAACTTCGCTGAAGTGTTAGCATATGCTGCATCTTAAAAAGTTGGTTCATGCTGACAATTAAATAAAATAAACGTCTAAAAATTAGTAAAAATAAGTAAAATCATGAATGACGGCTCTTGTGGGGGGCAAGTAAGTAGGAACAACACAATCATTTGTGTAAAATAATTAATATTTGAGAAATTGTAAACAATAACAAAAATACCTGATACCAAATGCAGTAAAATTCAAGTATCTTTTATACGTGCTGAAACTGTGTTTAAGCTATTTTTATTTCATTTCTTTTATTAAAAGTTGTCTTTCCAACAATTAACTGGTTGCATGTCGTTTAACCATTGGGGACTTCACTCTTGGAAAATTGTATAAAAAATCTATGACTATCACTAAGTCTAAATTTGTGAGTGCAACTCGAACTTAGGGTTAGTGGTAGATAAGTCATTTGTTAGGTGTGTCAGAAATTTCGTGAAAAAATTGAATTATTCCACCCCGTTTTCCAAGCTTATAACTCATCGAAAAATGTAATTCAAGTCCTAATTTTTTTCAGTTAAAGGAGCAAGGACCAAGGTTTCAGGAAAACAAAACAAAACGAAAAACAAACAACGTGGTTTAAAAAAAAAGTTTTAAACTTCGGACTTTACCGGTAAATCTCTAAAAAACACTACTTTACGTTAAATTTGAATATATTATTTATTGATCTTTTATCTTCAATTTGTTATATATAACACTTTGGTGAGTAAATTAATTTTTTACTTTTTAATAGACATTTCAAAATGGGAGGCGTGAATTAATTCGGCCCCCTGTCTTTCCAATCTTATAACTACTCGAAAAATATAATTCCAACCCTAATTTTTTTCAATTAAAGGAGCAAGGACCAAGGTTTCATTTAAAATAAAGAACAAACAAACAAACAAAAATAACAACATGTTTAAAAAGAAGGTTTTAAACTTCGGGCTTTACAGGTAAATTTCTAAAAAAACACTACTTTTTATATTTGAATATATTATTTATTGATCTTTTATCTTCAATTTGTGATATATAAAACTTTGGTTAGTAAATTAATTATTTACTTTTTAATAGACATTTGAAGGCTTGAATGAAAAAAAAACGTTTGTCTAAAATATTATATTTAGTTTATTGGAAAAAGCATAACATTTCACATTGACCCTGAAAATATCGTAAAAATTGAATCAATAGAAAAATTTTGATAGATTTTTAAAGTTTTAAAATTGAAAATACTGAGCTCGTAAAATTCAATTAATTTCATTACTGTTTTTTAAAAAATAGAAAACATAATACTTCTATTACTTTTTATAGAACTTTAATAGTTTATTTTGGAAGTATAATCCATAAAGAAAATAAACAATCCACTTTTAAAAGAGAAATTACGAGCTTTTTATATTTTATTCGCAGTTTCGTGTTAGGAGTGTCAAAATTCATACACAAATTCTGATACATTGTACTCATAGTTTTTAACCCCGAACAGAAATGAGCGGCTTCGCTGTTTTAAATATATTTATCATTTTTAATTATTTTTTTTATTCAGTGTGTAAAATCCACTTTGAACAACATATTTGGAAATTAGAAAAATCAAAAAAACAAAAAACTTTGCTTTAGCATGTTAAAAGTATTTAGGTTGGTAGATAATTAAATTCTACTGTGTTTGGTATAAGTTTTGTTTTTGCTGTCGTTTCTTGCTTTTTAGAATTTTTGACTAAGGGGGTTTGCTTAGATCGTATTTTAAACTAAACTACGGAGGTTGGAATGCCCCCTAAAATGTACTTAAAAATTCGATTTTATAGCGAGATTTAAGAACTGTTAGCCGAAAAAAAAGGTGCAAAACAAAACAAATAATCAATAAATAATTGTTACCAAAAACAATATATGCTACTTTTTTTACTTACATGAATGAGTTTATTTTATGTTTTAAAATATTTTCAAGCGCTTTTCTTTATTTTTTAATCTAAAATTGCGGGTGTGTTGGTGCGAAATATCTCCAGATTTTCTAGAATTCTCTGCTAGATTGCAAACGAAATCTCCAGATCTAGCGGGGAAACCGCTAAATTGGAAACACTGGTCACGTGACGGCAAGCGGTAATAAATAATTGTCCGAAAATAAAAAAAAAATGGCCTATCGATACAAAGAAAACCACCTATTTATTATAGAAAAATTAAGTATAATGTTATAATTAAAAAGAGATATATAAACACACACATGGGTACAGTAAACATACTATACCAAAATGTCGAAGCAACCATTTATTTAGTTATTTAGACTATTAATTACGAACCAACCAAGAGTTAAATCTCTTGTACTCTCTCTCTCTCTCTCTCTCTCTCTCTATATATATATATATATATATATATATATATATATATATATATGTTATTTGCCAACTATTAATTTATACTTGTAAATATAAACTGACTTATCTATGTAAAAATGAGCTTTGGAATAGAAAATGGTGGAGTTACAAACGTAAAATAAAACGTTCATATTATCATTAGGTTTTCGACTGTTGAATCTAATGAATGAATATTAATTCTTAACCTAAGAAGATTGGATCAATAGAGACATATGTTATAACAAATCATGAGTGTTTCTTTCATGCAGATGCTATGTCGGTGATGCTCAACTGATCCGATTCTATTCCATTTTTTTTTTTTGCAAAACCACCTCGAAGAGGAGCACTCGGACCTGCTAAATATGTCTGTAGAGCCGCTTCAACATTACCCGCTTCAGGCGATTAGCAATAAACTAACCCATTCTCAAAGAGGTAAGAAATATCTGGGAGGGAGGACTTCCTAGAACAACAAAGAACCAGAATAATACCGGATTCAACAGGAAACAAGTCTATTTCAGAAATGGCCTAGATTTTTTTAATTTTGCTTCCAACGAAACTAGTGCATTGACTGGCTTAGAGCAGATAAATGACGGACTCAATGTCCTGGGTTCCAGTTTCCATATAAGGTGGAGATATTCGCTTTCTGCCAGAGAACCCTCCAGTATTACTGAAAATTTGATCGTTCAGAGACTCCCATTAACTTTGGATCTCGTAATTGGCTCGTCATGAAAGAAGTTGAAACCTTTATAAAAGAACAGTGCCAATCTTGACAAAAAGCCTATTAGAATTTTCAATGCAAACCGAGTATTACAGACAATTTATTTTTCATTCAAAGTATCAACGTTCAATGGAAAGCTTTCTTCAATTTTTCTGTAAATAAATTGAGCGATAATTTACTGAGACGTTTTCATTTCTTGTTTCTTTTTAACGACCGCCTGGAACCGACAACAGCTTATGACAGTTTACAACCTTCCGTTATCAAGTAACCTTTGCCAGTGGAATGTAAACAGTGGGAATTGTTACCCTGTTGGATACGTTAAATAGTCGCACATTTAATTTTAACTACGAATGGTTTATTTTTATTTGATATACATTTACTCCACTAACGTCCCCCCACTTGCTGTTCCGTCATTAAATGAAACATCTATTAGCCTAATTGTTTCAATGACAATAATACATTCTCATAAAAGTCAGCTATTTTCCTAAATCCATATGTGTCAATCTTTCTATCTTTGATTTTTCTTAAAATAGAAAATATTCAGACAGGTATTGTCTTGCAAAAAACAATTCAGTACTTTATCAAGATACGGATTCTGATTTCTTGGAAGTAAACATTGTATTTTTTAAATATTTTGTAAATACCAATGGCGTTTATATATAAATAAAATGATTCCGCAAGCAGGAGTATGAGAAACGGTGACGACTATGAGTTTAAATCCAAAAAGTTATTCTCGATTCAAGTGGGGAAAACATATAAATATTCTCATCTTGATTGAATCGCTCGCAAGAAGACACTCACGGCGGGTATTTTGTTCATACTCAACAGAATTTGTATGTTCTAACAGAGAAATAAAACGTATTAAAATTTAAGAAAAAACAAAACTAATATTTTTATTTGCTCTTTCCCTCTGCTTGTTCATGGGAGTATATTTATTAAAAAGTCGATTTTCAATGTTTGAAGAAGTCCAGTTCCTGAAAATGAGATTTGTGGTTAGAAAACAATAAAATAATGCCTCCGTCTCGAAAGATTAATTCATTGAGTTCAATGATGATGTGTAGCATCAAATACTACACTTTGCATTTAGCTCAAATGCTAAATATGTCTGCCTCTGTTATATTTTTCTGTCCAAGAAGGCAACTGAAGACAATTTTCTATATCAAAATCTAGCACTAAAGTTTCTTGTATAAAATGTTAGTATGAATTAAATATAACACTTTTACATTGGTTTCTCTTTTTATGAGAATAGCTGCGTCCATAGAGGATATAAACAGCAAATATGAGGTTTTAGTTCATTGTATGCTAATGCATAACTTGATATTTACAAAAATTATGAACATTAGAAAATAATAAAACTGAAAATTTTGATTTAAAATTTGGAAACGTAAATACGCGGACTTTTGGTCATTCCACGGCAATATTGTGTGTCCCTGGCCGTATAATGTATGGCTTTTAATTTCAAAGACGTAAGCAATTGTCCGAAAAATCATGCACAAAACATATAAATATGCAAACAAGAACTAAAAGTATTACTGTATATCAGTCTATATCTTCCTCTGTTATATCTCTCGGTCCTGGAAGAAAATTGAAAATAAAACTCTATACTAAGATCAAACAACTATTATCTAATATTTCTTTTACAATCATATCTGCAGTAATACCAGATATCGACAAACACGATTACGACGTTTAACTTTATTATATTTTGTTCATAATTCGCAAATTAAAAATGATAAATATATTTAAAACACCGAAGCTGCTAATTTCTGTTCAGGGTTAAAAACTATGAGTACAATGTTGATATTCTTACAGGGCAAAAGTCTGTGTATGTTTTGCTATAAATCTTTATCTTGAAAGTCGTCGGCAATTATTCCCAACTTTTAATATCAATATCAAACTTTTACTTATATTTCCGATGCTCTTGCTGATCTGGTTTTTCATTATCAATTCAACGTTGCCAATTCATACTTGAACGTTTTCGGTTTGTCTTTTCATTTCATTTCTCTTCCAATGATAAGCTATCGTTTTCTTTTTCGTTTCTCTTTCTTTTCCTCTGGAATGAATCTTCTAGGTTTTTCTGTTCACTTTTACTTACACAACGGCAGCTGAAATGATCAGATTAAAGCCAATAGATTATAGAAATCCTTAGCAACGTTAACCTTGGCCTGAAGAAAGATTTCATCTGTGCTTGGATGTAAATACCGAGATGTTGGTCGAATCGATCAATACATTTCAGGAATGAGAATGAAAGAAACTATGGAAGAAAGAGATAAAAACATATTTCTTCCACAGTCTTATTCATATATATATATATATATATATATATATATATATATATATATATATATATATATGTATGTATGTATATATAAATAAATATATATATATATATATATATATATATATATGAATGTCACACATAGGCAAAGAAATAAAGAATTGAAAGGAATGCAAAGACGGACAAGGGCATTGATATAGTGAAAAAACGGAATGTATAGAGATAGACAACTTAAACTCGTGTGCACATATAAAGAAGAAGGCATAAAGATATTTATATAACTGAATATATTGTTCTCGAGACTTAATCGATTTAAGACATACAATATATATATATATATATATTCAATTGTCACACACATAAGACCTCTTCAAGTAAGACAAATCGATAGATAACATAATATATATATATATATATATATATATATATATATATATAGTCGGGGTTGAGGAAGAAAGATGAAAACAAGTGACAAATTGCAAATCTATTGATTATCTCTTCCTCTTCCTCAATTTCTCTCTCTCTCTTTCTCTCTCTCTGTATATATACATATGTATATATTGTCTTCTTCTGTCAAGAAGTGACGATCATTATATATATATTTATATATATATATATAATGTAATATAAAACTGAACGTCTGTGTGTGTGTGTGTCTGGTCACGAATAGGCTCCTATATGGTTAACTATTTAAAAAAAACTTATTACATATAATAATAGAAGATATATCGAGGATAAGGAATTGGTATGTCTGATCTGGCAGAACGGTGGTTCAGAACGTCTGGCCCCCAAAGTATGGAAATTAAAAATTAAAAAAATAACGTTTACAAGGGTTTTTGATATAGATGTACATAAGACTACTTTGATAAGTATGTTTCAAATTAAATAGGGATGGTATAATAAAATTGTGGGGTCTGTGTTCGCGCCTGTACTCCATTGAAATATGGCACAAACTTTAGCGAAGACTTTTCAGATCGATTTGCGTAAGTATACTTTGATAATTATGTTTCAGTTTGAAGAAATATGTTATAAAATTATTGGGTGTTCGTTCGCGCCTGACCTCCATAGAATGTAAATACGTCACCAAGTTTAACAAGATTTTTTTAAAAAGGGGTGAGGGTCCACAATAACACCTTTTTAATCTTAATTCACATTAGGTTTTGTTTATTTTTTTAGTTGAATCTTATTGTGTCGAATAAATTCACGTCATAAATTCGCGTTCTTATTAAAGTGAAAGACTCCCCCCCCCCAAAGTCGGAACTTATGACAATTCTCGTCACAGATTTTGCATAACTCTGTTTTTTCCTTCTCCACTTGCACGTGGCACTCTTTCAAAAATAGATAAATAGATAGATACTAAAAAATAAGAACGTTACTTGTTATCGTGTCAAAAGAAGGAAAAATCCTGCTCACGTGATTACGTGTCTTTTTAAAAAAACATGTACATAACCTTTTTATTTTTATTTATATATCTGTTTAAGCTATTTTTGTCAGTGTACTGAAAGGAATTCAGTTGATTACAACCCTTTTTGCGCGTTCTTTACATTACAATAGTACAGCCCTGTATCCGACGGCGCAATACTACACCGTTCAATACTGTAAAACTGAAACGAAGCTGTTCTGCTTGAAAAGGGGGCCATTTTCTTCTTATTCATATTTATATCGATTCTTAGCTTTAAGAAACTAAAGTAATTATATGCTTACTTTTTTAATATCCCATTTTGCTGTTTCGGATTATTTTGCTAAAGTAAGTAAAGCTTCATTATTTTTCAAAACTGTTTTTGTTTCTTTGTTTTTCGATATTTGGTCGATATTATTTAGTAAGAGTGTTTTGCAGAAAAGCCAACAAACGACTACCCGAACAAATAAATATACAAGAAATAAATGTTACCATAGTCAATAAAAGTTCAGTTCCTGTTTTTTTTGGGTTTTGAAATAGTTTTTAATGCTCTTTACTTGAAATAATTTCAGCGAACCGAAATTAAAACGAAATTTGAGGCGATAACTACTTAAATGAATTTTTATATAAACTACTCATTAAAATGTATATAAAGCACTCACTCAAATATCAATTCCAACTCAACAAACAACAACAAAAAAATTCATCCATAGATCGCCTCCAAAAAGAAATATATGTATTTTAAATAAAATTTAAACAAACTTAATTAAACTTCATCACACAACGACAACAAGCGTATTGAACCGACTTATCGAAACTAATGAAGTCACCTTTTAATATACACTCAAAATTAAAAGAACCCAACCTTAAACTCACTTAATTAAGCAACCCTCCAAACATTCCATATTTTCACACCATGACATCTCTCCATCTTCCATCTCCACCGCATTCGCTCAACCATCCGCATAGCAAAAACAGCACACCCAACCCTTATCAGGCACACCCCTCTTTGTAAATCACAAGAATATGCATTTCCCACTTGAACTTAAAAGCAAGAGGTCAACCCTTTTAAAGAATACTAAAATACAATTCCTCCCTCCCCGCCGGAAAAATTCCATTAAGTAACTTTTACCCTCCCCTCTCTCTTTACCCTCTCTGCTTCACCCCACTCTTCTCTTTCCCTCATCATAAAGGCTTCCCTGACCCACTATCTAAAAGAAAACGAACTATCTTTCTACAGAGACTCACACCTTTAGCAAGCCATCCAACCCATCGTTCTGAATATCATATCCAGGATTATTTTGCTATTTTTGCTATTGCTACCTACACTATTGATTTCGAGGTCCATTGCATACTTAACTCAATGCTCAAATTCTACTACTCATGGGGATAATTACAATGGAATGGTATATCCACCCAACTTCGGATACACTTTGTCAACACCGACAAAGCATTTGGACTACAGCAACCAACACACACTCAACGCAACAACGAATAAGGCTACCCCGGATAATTTACGAAAAATCAATAAGGAGCAATACATTTTCGCTATATGGGAATATCACTTTCTCCCATGGGCCGAATTTCTGCCCACCTGGATTTATAACCCCGAACGACATTGGACTCCTTCCGATAATGAATTACCCAGGTTGTATCAACTTCTCTTTTCGTATAATTTTCTCCATATACTTATCCACAACCACTCAAATAACTGTTTTCAATAATTGTACGTAAAAGCAAAATAGCGTCAATTCACAGCTGAATATTTTGCTAACTACATTTCATTTCCTCTGATGATATGAGCCATTGTTGAAAATCCATGGATTAAGGGAATTAAAATAACCCCTTCTATATATTCCTTCTGTCAAACAATAAATTCTTAAATCGAATATATATCTCTATATGTTGTTTTTTTTTGAATTTAAAATTTAACCACGAAATATATATATGTATGTATGTATGTATATATATATCCCCTCCCCCCTCTCTCTCTCTCTATATATATATATATATATATATATATATATATATATATATTAGGTTGGTGGAAAAACAGTGTTTTTCGACGTTTAACTTCATATCAAACAAACGACATTATTTTTGCACCAACCTAATATATATATATATATATATATATTGAGATAGATAGATAGATAGATAGATAGATTGCATCCTCCGTGTTATAAGCGTTGTTGTAATAAAAAGCGCATGAAATTCGTTCATAATTTTAGAATGAAATACGTATGTAATGTGTTTAAAATTTCAACGCAAAGATTTTGTAAAGTAATCAAATATTTATTTGTTATAAAATTAATTTTTCGATGTGGTATTTTTTCCTTGGATTATTTTTTTTTTTAATTTCGGTGCCATAGTGTTACAACGAGTAAAAACTTGGTAGTAAACATCAGTATGTTTTTCTTCATAGTGATAGTTTTTAATATCCGAGAGAGAACGTGTTGGCGTACGTGGTATGAAATAGTTACATTATGTTGTTTGTGATATAATGCTTGTTTAAATTTTAGAATGTTCTTAGGAAGACGTAACACGTCGGCATATAAATTTTAAACAAATAAATATTTGTTTATTTTTATAAAATATTGGCGTTGTAATCTTTGTTTTCAACATATAAGATACGTATTTCATTCTAAAATGTAAAGAAATTTTAATAGATATTACTATGTTGACCAAGTTCTAGCCTATGTCGCGTCAACATTATATTAAACTCTACTTGTTTTCCAAGTACTTAAATGGAATATGCTTCGATCAACTAGCAGCTATGGTATCATCTCGACGTGAATACATACAACTAACCCGACAAGCAATTAAATTTCATCCTTTTACAGTGAAGGCTCCCAGATTTCGGAAAACTTTCTACTTTAATAGGTTCTTTCTTTGAATAGCGAGTTTTTGGAATTCTCATCCTGCTTCTTGTCTCCATAACCGTGCCAACATGTCGAGATTTAAATGTAAGTAAACAAACATCTTGCTGCACAACTCTTTATTAAGGATGGCCTTTATAAATCTGCACTCTAATTTTAGTGTCCTCTTACATCTCAATGGCAATTTGCCTAATTTAATGTGAAAAAAGTTTTTAAAATATCACCATTAGATTCTATGTAAAACTGAAATGGCGAAAAAATGTATTTAATTTTGTAGTTTGTTTTAAATAATATAATAAGAGAGACAATTAGAAAAAAAAACAGCAATAAATATTGGGTCGATATAAAAAAAAATGTCGTTTTTGACGTTCAATTATATATATATATATATATATATATTTATATATATATATATATATATATATATATATATATATATAAATGACTTTATTTTTGTACCATAATATCTATATAACTATTTAGTAAGGCAATTAGTACATATCATTCTTCGCATTTTCTTTTAAAAGATAGGATCGCTTGACCACCAGAATTAATTATAAACTTTCATTTAATACCGTTTTGTGTCGAAACTTAAATTCAAATGAAACACATTTGCTAGGATTAAAGTGAATTATTCCTTTCTGTCCAAAACTGATACCGTGAGGGTTCGCACCGGATTTCCATAGAATATTACTAATACGAATGGGAGACGTACACAATTAACCAGCTATATTCATAAACTACATGAATCAGAATACTTAGAAAATCATGCTAAAGTTTGAAAAAAGTTGATACAATTGTAACAGAGCGCGGATGGCTATATGCGAATACCTAGCCTAGAAAAAATGGCATCATAGTAAGGAAAAAGAAACAATAAAAAGAGAGAGCACATTTAAGAAGACGATCACGTAAGAGACGCGGATGATATTCGAGAGCACGTTCAAGAAGAAGACGTCACAACTGTACAAGAAGTCACGCGTGGTGGGAGAATGAGGAGATAAATGTCGTTATACAGCAAAAAAATCGAGTTCCTTTCTATACTTTGTCTATTTTGCGTTGTAGACTGCATACAACGTGTAGCTCTTGAATGCAATAATATTTTGCGGTCTGCATTTACGCCGAATTTCCAAAGCAAACAGGGCAACAATGAAAGATAAAACTGTGGAATTTCCACGGGCCCCGCTTGTATTAAATATTTTGACGACAAGTACATGTCTTATTAAATAACAACCGAAAATATATAAAAGCAAAGAAAAACGAAAAGAAATATATGTTCCAACAAAATTCAAATAATTAAAAGCCAATGCATGATTGCAAGAATAAATTACTATTCTAATAATCATTAAATGATCAATTTTATCTGTTTATCTACTTTTCTTTCTAGATCCTAATATTTGTACATCAATACATACATAAATATGCAGCTAATTATTTATTGCTGCAAGTTAACTTCAAAAAAGAAAAACAATTTCGTAAAACCTTTTCGAAATTATTCTATGTTTGCATTACTGAATAATAACATTTCATAATTATGTACATCTCGAGATTTCGTAATTGATCCAACTTTATCGAAATAAGTTGATCTAAGAACATCTTTTGTTTATATCAGTATTGTCGCGCCACGGGCCATTATACTTGCCATTACAAAGATATGGCCGCTTTTAAGCTGACAACGCTGGCAAAATACTGAAGTCAAATTAAATTAGTTATTGTAACTCTTAAAGGGAATGAAAACAATTAAAACTGGTTTGCCCTGTTGAACAAAACGCACTGCTAGTAATAAATAGTATTGCACCAAATATTCACATTTCAGAAGCTTATAAAAATTAATATCTGTGTATTAGAATTATATTAAGATTTTTGGAAATTGCCTTGTTAATAGTATTGAAGAAATGTACGGGCGAAAAAAACAAAACAAAGCAAAACAAAAACAGTGAAGTTTTTTTTAAGACCACCGAACCCAATTGGGTTTGCTTATGAGTTCATAAAAGAATATACATTAAATAAAAGTAATAAAATTCAATTACGATGGAAGACGATGACTCAGAAGGATACGCATTAAAATCACCCACACGTTTAATAACCAACTTTTGTATTCATACTTGGACATGGTCTTTTTTCTCGTTTAACGATGTAAGTGAATAACTCTACACAATTCGGTAAAATATTTACTAATCTTTTATATGAATAAAAACGTACATGTATGCATATGTGTTTGTCTGTGTAAAATATTTAACTGACGAACTCTTAAACTACTGGTCACATAACACTGAAATTAACAGGAAATATTTATCATATACCAAAGATTGTTTATAACGAGTAAAATCATTGTTTCGATGAATGAACTACGCGTACAGACATATATCGGCAAGTTGAAATGAAAAATGTTCATTTCAACTTGCTGACATATTTCTATTACTTCCGCGCATGCGCAAATTCATTCATAGCTTTAAGTGGTTTAATTTTAAATCTTTCTTATCAATAATTAAAATGGTAGGGGACGTGGCTAGAGCGCAGAATATTTTGGTTCCGATTCTAGCTGATAGCATCCAAGTCATCTTTTTAAATCTTTTGAAATCAGCGCTATATATTAGGTACAATATAATATTCAATAATGAACTAGCTCTGTAATAATAATACGAAATCTGCATGAATTAAATATATTTAAGCGTATTTTGCGACAGGGCAATGTCGCTCCCTCCCGCAAGAATTATTAAACAGTTAGTATTTCATTAAATGATAAAGCGGTGATTGCTATAAAAGATTATGTTGCAGAGTATGGAATCTGCTCGGTCGAGTTAAATTTATATCGGATTTATTTTGACAATCAACTGCTCTCCTTTAACAATTACAAGACGCCTCTCTAACCATCGATACCCATAACAAATCTGAGAATTCTTCCTCCAAATTACTCTGCCTGACATTCACGGGCGATATGAACTGGAACAAATACATTGAGGATATTGCGAGGGCTGTGGCAAAGAAGGCGGGTTTCCTCTATCGAGTTAGAAGACTACTCACACCTGAATATCCTGTACTTCTACAGGGCCACCATTTGCCCATACATGGAGTTGCCACGTATCGGCTGGTGCATCTGACGCTGGCCTCTTCCTCTTGGATAAGGTCCAAAAAAGTTTTCAATCTAATAGATACCGCTTTATCAACTAAGCTTCAACTCCTGTCTATTTCTCGCAATATTGCATCTTTCGGCCTGTTTAACAAATATTTTAATGGAATTTGCACTGATGAACTCGTTTCACTTGTGCTTTTCGATGTACATATACTCGACAAACCCGCTTAGCAACAAAATCTCACCCCTCCACAGTTGAAGCTCCTAAATGCCCAAAAGCTTTCTACTCTAATAGTTTCTTCCCTCGAACAGATAAACTTTGGAATTCCTTTTCTGCTACCTGTCTCCTGACCATACTGGTATACAGAAGTTTAAATGTAACGTAAACCAACATCTTGTTAATCTTTCCTAGGCATGGTCCCAAATAATAACCCCCTACGTCTAAGTGGCGATATAACTTGTTTGGGATTAACGGGAGTTAAAAAAGAAAACATAACTAATTATGCATGGTAGGACAAAATGATCTCATAAAAAGGATTTTACAAATTATGTAGGACAAATTTAGACACGTCGAACGTACGAGAAAATACGACAATTGCTCCGGTTGACTCTCTATTCGTATGATATATAGACAAATCATTCGAGCAACTTAGGATTCTTGTGGCAAGAACAAGAAGAAACTAACACTTTCGATCAAGACGGACGGCCATACTGTTTGTGTGAAAAAGTTGTTCTAAATAATAAATAAGTTTTTTATTCAGATTAATGGGCAGATTTTTGTGGGAATAAATTAATGCTATATTTACTTTTCTTTATAATTTTTTAATAACCATTTGCTATAAAAACAGTTACAAAACAAAAATATATGAGATTTTTAAAAGTAGATAAATGTTTTTCTTCTTTCAACTTAAGGGGACATTTTATTTTTATTTTTGATTTTTCTTTTTCTTTTAAATATGCCCCCTTATTCTTTTATAAACTTTTTGTATTTTACAACAAATTTTAGCCAAAAAATACAAAACAAAATAGCAAAAATAATTTGTCATGTCTTAATTTGTTGTGCTTTACTTCGTCGTTGGTGATTTTTTCATGATTAGAGAAGAAGCAGGAATAGTCCCAAGTATTTTTGTACATTTGTCATGCCTTAATTTGTCGTACATGAATAGCAACACTTATTTGACAATACGACGACATAAAACAAAACAGTATTATACGTACATTTGTAATAAATAATACTTTCTTCACTAATTATTATTTCTTATTAAATCTTACACATTATGTAGGATCATTTTGATCTCCGAAGTTTGTGATATGCAGATTTGGCCACACAATATCCTTTATGGACAACGCTGAAAGTAAAGATAGATAACATTATTTTCTTTTACATTTTTTTTATACACCTCAGATATTGAGATAGATTGTAATACCTCAAGTTTGATCGTTCTAAAAATATCTTCCGGTGCTATTTTCTTTTTCCGTAAACGTTTTCAATGGTAGTAATGCCACAGTTTCTCAGTGTTAATATAATATCCAACATATAAAAAATCAATTTTCACAAGCTTTTGAAGTGTGAATATCTATTTCATTACTAAATTATAAATAATACGTTTTGTGCATTCAGAGAATAAATAAATATATTTAAACACACACACACACACACACACACACACACACACACACACACATATATATATATATATATGTGTGTGTGTGTGTGTGTCTATGCATGTATGTCTGTGCATATATTTCGATAATGAAATGTTGTAGTTCGAGGTTTCGATCCGTATTAAAAGTATATGGAGTTATAAATAACATATCAAGATTTTTATTTCAAATTTAAGAACTCAATGTATTAAAGGTAAGCGTATGCAATACGTATTTAAAGCAATAAGATGATTTCTTTTTCTAAAATCATACGAACAATAATTATTTTAACACACTCACTCAACAAATTCTGGAAAGTTCGGACAAATTACAACTAACCAGTTATCTGCATACGAATAAAATACACATAGGATTAGCGGATATCCCGACGGAGGCTTCCTTTATAGGGAAATTGCTCTTGACATATCGAAGGCCTTTGATAGAGTATGGCATAAAATCTTCAGCTACAGTATAGCTGGAAATGTCTTGTCAATTATTACACCATTTCTCTTTGATAGGTTCATAAGTTGATGGGCGGAAATCAGAAGCTCAGAGTATTAATGCTGGAGTCCCTGGGGCCAACTCTTTTCATGATCTACATCAATGATCTCCCAAATCACACCCTAAGATCAATTGTTGATATTTATACTGAAGACACTGCCATCTACGGCAACACTTCAAAGGCCGTAGAGTACTAAGTTCTCTCGGATTCTTTCTCTTCTGATTTTCATCACGTGGTGCAATGGGGAAAGAGGTGGCTTGCTAATTTTAATGCATCTAAAATCAAACTTCTATCTTTACATTATCAATGCTATGATCCCCGTTTGGCATCAATTGAAATAAATGGCTATCGTCTTGGGGAGGCTACATGCTTTGACAATTTTCTAGGTCTAACCTTTACTCCTGATCTGAGATGGAACACGTACATCAAATCCCTTGCCAAAACTGCTGGAAAAATGGTGGGCTTGTTCTACCGGTCTAATAGATATCTCACTGCTGATGCTATTCTCTACCTATATAAAAGCCAAGTCCGTCCAAGGATGGAGTATTGTTGCCACATCAGGGCAGGAGCTGCAAGAAGTAGCTTATTCTGCCTTGACAAAGTTTAAAGTAGACTTCGTAGCTTAGTGGGGGATCCCTTTTCCTCTTCGCTGCAACCTCTTTCTCACAGTCTCTACTTTATGCTTATTATCATGGCAAGTGCCCGTCGGAGCTTTAATCTATGATCCCCTGGCCTGACTTTCACGTACAGCACTCGTCTAGATACAACCAATATCAATAATTTTCCTCACTCTTTATCTGTTCCTAAACCTAAACGTAGATTCCATGAACAAAGCTTTTGTTTTAGAACTGCGCGCTTGTGGAACTTCTTTTCCTGCTTTCCAGCTGACTACAATATGGTTGTTTTCAAGTTCAACATAAACAAGTTCTTCATGAGCCATCCCTTTAAGTAATCCAATTTACCTAATTTCCACTACTAAAGATTACTACATTTTCCCATTGACTTCTGCACACTCATGAACCCTTATCCTTGAGTGGCCTCCAAATCCTTTGTAAAAAAGACAACAGAAAACGTAGCAACATTACTTACTTAAAAATGTAGAGCATAAATAAAACATAACACGAAAGAACAATGTAAAAAGCAAAAGTAATGACCGAAAAAATGTAGATTTTTCTGTGGAATTGGATGGGTCAAATTACCAGTAGCAATTCCGTGCTAAACAGTCTCTCTCTCTCTCTCTCTCTCTCTCTATATATATATATATATATATATATATATATATATATATCTCTCTCTCTCTCTCTCTATATATATATATATATATATATATGGGGTTGTGTGCGTAGGATTAGTAGAGAACATCAAGTAAAAAAATCTGTTATGCTCATTTATTTTTCCCACTATTTCTTAAAATATAATCATAACAAATCTAAATTAATTTTCTTCATGTATATACAAGATTTATGTTTTTTTGTGAGAACACATTTCATCATCTGTGCTTGATACATATATATATTTCAGTGCTTAATATCTACTATATATATATAGTTACGTACGCACACACACACACACACACACACACACACACATATATATATATATATATATATCATTATATGTGTGCTTCGTCAGAGAGTTATTCTTGCGGGTAAGGCGATTACATGTAAATAACGTACGCTTTGGCTTTGTGCTTGATGAAGAAAAGGATTTCTCCGAAAGAAAAGAAAACAATTGATTGAACATTGACTTATTTTATTGATTACCGGAAATCCGGATCAGTAGCGCAGTTCGGTCCGGTCAGAATCCCAAACATAGAACGACGATGATTGTTGAACTAGAAAATACTGCTGACACAGTGTGTAGTATTGGTAGAGAGGGGATCAGAATGACATACAAAGACACGAGGGTATTGAAAGCAAGAAAGAAAAGAGAGAAGAAAAGGCGCATGTGGTAGGATTTCATAAGCGAATTAAAAGTAATATATAACTCGAAACACTCAAAAATGCATAGGCCAATGATATATATATATATATATAAATATAAATATATATATATATATATATATATATATATATATATATAATAGCAGCACTACCCGTCGTTGACTGGGTTCAAAAAGAACTTTCAAAAATTTACTCTGATTTATCTAACGATATAAATAACTTTTAAATTCTTTCAAACTGATATTTATTTCCTACATACTTAGTGTATTTTATATTCCTTTTTCGTCTCAAAGATATGCAGGCAAACATATACAGAGATGGTGAGTTTATTACATCGTCCTATAGATGTACAGACAGACACACAGACAGAGTCAGATCCAGCATTGCTCGGACTATCTTTGTGGGGGTGGGAGGTAATTGCTCAAACGAACATATACAGGCAGCAGTGGGAACCTTTCTTGACATAAACATATGAGCACTAATTAGCGTTCCCTATTTATAAGAGATTCACATGGATTCCCACATCCGTTAGTGGGAGTGAGAGAAGTAACTTGTAAATACCCCCTTCCCATACACTTGCCCCTTTTCTTTTCATTGTCTGTCTTGACTTTGTACTTCGCACCTCTGTTGATATACACAACATGCTAGGCTTCACCCTAAATGAATCCAGAAACAGACGTCATCAATCAGCACACATAACTGATGCAGATTACGCAGACGATATTGTTTTATTCGCGAACAACACTGCTGATGCGCAAACACTGTTACGTAAGCTAGAAAAGTCTGCAAATGACATTGGTCTCCACATAAATGCGGATGAGACCAAGTTTATGACTTTCAATGTGAAAGGAGAGATCAGAGCTCTGGTTGGATCAACACTGAAAGAAGTCGCTGAGTTTACGTATTTGGGCAGCAACATAGATTCCAGAGAGAGAGAGAGAGAGAGAGAGAGAGAGAGAGAGAGAGAGAGAGAGAGAGAGAGAGAGAGAGAGAGAGAGATCGAAATTCGCATCTCAAAAGCATGGGCTGCATTGGGTGGGCTGCGTTCAGTATGGACTTTGGGACTAACTAACAAACTGAAAAAGCAGTTCTTCAGGGCAGTGGTAGAGTATGTCCTTGTTTACAGTGCTACAACCTGGACACTCACCAAAAGATTGGAAAGAAAATTAGACGGTACATATACCCGTATGCTACGAACGGTATTAAATATATCTTGGCACAATAATCTCACGAAGCAGCAACTTTATGGTAACCTACCTGCCATATCTAATATCATCAGAGAAAGACGCCTACGATTTGCTGGTCATTGTCTTAGGAGCAAGCATCAATTGGTGAGTGATGTATTGTTATGGACTCCACGACACGGATGCGCAAGCAAAGGACGACCTAGATCTACCTACATCCAGCAAATAGCACACGACGCCAACTGTGAACCTGAAGATCTGAGGCAGCTGATGGAAGACAGGAAACTCTGGAGAGGAAGAGTCACATTGTTCCTGGCAAGGAGCCCGTCATGATGATGATGATGATGATGATGGGTTATCATGGCAAGTTCGGTAGCTTTTCGTCAAACGGTGTGAGCGTGCTTGAGGTTCCAGTTATTAGTAATAGAACGAGGGCGCCATACGTGTTGGTGAGAGTGGTTCATCAAAACTTCCCCATAGTGGGTCATCCTGCCATATTTGGTAGCTCTATGTGAAACGGCGTGAGCGTGCATAGTGACCGCCTCTTTCTCTGGGGCTTCACTTTTTCAGATATATGATATCTTCTATGTTTATATGTGGTCCGTTTAGTATAATAGGAAACCATATAGGAGCTTATTCACGTAGAGACACACAGACGTCTAGTTTATATATATATATATATATATATATATATATATATAACTACTTAATTTACTCACATAAAATTAATATACGAAAGTATAGATTTATGCGTAAGCTTTAAGTATTTACTTCAAAAGTGCTCAACACGTAGGTAGAGCTAGTAGTTAGTAAGCTATGAAATGTATATGGCGATTAAGCTACACTGAAGAATCCTGAAGTGGATGAAAGGCGGAATATTCAGTTTAGCTTAATCACCATATACATTTTATAACTTACTATATATATATATATATATATATATATATATATATATATATATATATATATATATATATATATATAAATAAGAGAAAGAAAATTGAAACTGTAAGTTGAACGTTACAATCAAAATTTATTGTTCGACTGAATACTCTAAAAACCATTTTTGTAAATTGTTTTTTTTTGGAGTATTTTTTTTACAAGGTAGTCACTACTTATCAAAGCCCGGAAGCCACTCAGGGATAAGGGTTATTGCATGTACAATACGTTAGTGTGGATATTTAATAAAGTGTCTAATTAAGGGGGCGGTTCATCAGGAATTTGTTTAAGAGTGGGGAAAAATTTTGACAGTGGTTTCAGGTAGACGGGTGTTTTTCGTAAAAGATTGGCAAGGGGGGACCAGAGCTTGGAGCTCAGACGAGCACCTGCTATGGAAATAACGATAAAACAAAAATACGCTCGTAACGTCTCTTCTGTGGGAGAGAGGTTGCAGGGAAGAGAAAAGGGTATCCTCCTCTAAGCCACGAAGTCTATTTTGTACTCTGTCGAGGCAGGATAGACTGGTTTTAGCAGCTCTTGTCCAGATATGGCAGCAGTATTCCATCCTATTCTTTTGCTTATAATAAGCTCTACCCTCTATTGCGTATTGAGCTGTTTTATTTGGTCGGGATTATATTATCTATATATAAATACTGTTATTTATATTAGTTTGAAGTTTACCATTTCGTATATCAGGTAAACACTAAACCCCTTTGATTTCATTACTATATATATGCATACATACATACATACATATATATATATATATATATATATATATATATATATATATATATATATATATATGTTCACGGAGTAAAAGAAAAAGAAAGAGAGAGAGAGAATAACGAAAAAAAACAAGATTCTTAAATTTGCACACACTTAGGATATTTGATTATAAAATATAGGAATTATTAGAAAAATATATTATATTGAATGATTGTTTTCAACAATTCGTAATCTCTATCTCGGTTTTCGTAAAAGTAATATAGTATGCCGCAATCTCTAAATGATTCTCGCAATTAGAAAATATCTTTAGAATAAAAACTTTCAAGAATGCAGTGGAAAATACGTGGGGAAGAAAAAACAGCCGCAGTGATTTCGAGATTCATTTGAAATCATGAGTAGACTTTTTACAGTGTTAATATAATCTTATATATTCATAAACTTTACACACGTACTATCTCCCTTTGAAAAATTATTTGTTTTGGTTCATGTTAGAAATAGAATTGAACTTAATTATCAATTAATATATATATATATATATATATATATATATATATATATATACACACACACACACACATATATATATATATATATATATATATATATATATATATATATATATATATAACTAATTAATTTACTCACATAAAATTAATATACGAAATTATAGATTTATGCGTAAACTTTAAGTATTTACTTCAAAAGTGCTCAATACGTAGGTAGAGCTAGTTAGTAATTTATAAAATATATTTGGCGATTTTATAAAATATATATGGCGATTTTATATAAACGATAAACAACCACAGAATTCGCGCATAAGCCTGAGGAGTCCTAGAGTGGATGAAACGCCGAATATTCAGTGTAGCTTAATCGCCATATATATTTTATAAATTACTATATATATATATATATATATATATATATATATATATATATATATATATATATAATGAGAGGATGCTGTTTAGCCGTTTGTGACTAATCAATGAGACTAGATGTAGCAAGTATATCAGTAGATGCACTCGAAATCCGAACGTTTGACGACATCCAAATGTGGTCGGTAATATTTTATCTATTTCTCTGACAAACTCGCCACTGATGATAAAAGAAGTTATAGAGCTATATACGCACTTTCTTTGTTTGCATACGAGACCAGTAGACGATAAAATATATCCTTTACAAGCAAGTATTGCTTTATACTAAATTTAAACAATCCCATTGGTCAGTTACATCGGGCTAGGTAGTCTCCAGCTAAAGGTGCTAACCGGCCGTACTCTGCTTGCTTCAATGAGTGATTGGATTCAAGGAAAATAACAAAAACATTCTGAATACTTTGTATTAAACACATAACGAAAAATAAACACACAAATTTTGCGATTAGCAAGCTGGAATGTCAAGATAATATATACCTTAGCTTTTCTGATTATCAACAACAGTTCAATGATTCTAGAAAAATAGCTATACATCGACCGGAAGCTCACAAAACTCAACATTGATGTAACTGAACTACACAAAACTAGACTCACATAAAATAGGAGTCTGAAATAACAGGACTACACTTTTTTTTGTCATAGCAAGTAATCTGCAGTACCAAGAATGCATGACGTAAGATTCGCAGTGACTCACCACGGGAGAATCGCCGTTAACACAGCACAGAACTTGGCTTTCGAGTCCAGTGAATATCTTAAGCTTCCACGATATGCGACCCAGCTGAGACGAAGGACCAGTATTATGAGTATCTTAACACAACCATCAAACCCCCCCCCCGCAGAGAAATTATATCTGCCTCATGACTTCAATCCACGAATGCATTTTGTCCATAAATCTTGGCTCAACTTCATCGATAATTCAGCAGGCTGAACGAACCTAAATAGAGGATCTTTTAGTTGTGCTCCTAACACAACCCCTGCATAACAAACACACTGTTCAATACCAAGCCCCATCATCAAGACTTCAGTCAAAATAATGTAATTATCTAATAAAGCAGAAAAGCCACTCCGACTTAACGCGATCAAGACGGCAATACTAGACTTAGATGAATGCTTCGACTAAATCGTCGAGAAATGCCCTCAAAGACTGGCCTGGCAATGATGAGGGGAGGTGGGTTCACATCTGTGATTTTATGTACAACTACGCAGTGATCACCTTTAGCAGGAGACAGAGAAAAACCTGTTTCAAAGCAGGCATTGTGTTGGTTAGAGCTAGAATTGAATTCCACCAAGTAAGCCCTCATTAACTATTAGAAGAAGCCTTCTGTTAAAAATGTTGCTAAATCCAGTAAAGCCACGTATGACGCTGATCAGATAACTCGGCGCTATGTTAATGAGTTCTGACTATTATTGCCTAGCTTTCTGCTGATTGGGGTGATATCTGTGACATGCATGAGGGCCTGGAGAAGGCCTTTGGCACAAGTAAAACCAAAATTGTAACACCCCCAGAGACAATATTAGACCGTATCAGACAGATATAGAGGGGGTCTGAGAACTACCAAGAACTTTACTCCATAGAAAATGATGTCGATAATTACAGAAAAAAACATGCATATATGTGTGCGTGTCCACTATATAGAGAACGAGAAAGAATCTTTATTTATTAAGCACCAAGGTGAAAAGATAGAGTTGCGACGTTAAGGATATTAGACAAAAAATGTTCAAACTTGTACAACTGTGGAATGGTCACAGGAACGACGTTGTGAGTTTGAGCGTGAGTGTTGCGGTCATGCCGATGGTACCAGGAGCCTACTAGTTAAAAAAGATCTAGGCTTTCTTGCTCAGTAGCAGAACTAAGGAATGCCATCGTCTCCCTAATCTCCATGAAAAGCATACAATACAACCTTAAATCATCAAAGTATGAAAGAAGGAGAACATGTACAACCACCTGCACCAGCTGCTGCAGCAATGCTGGAAAGAATTAACGGTGCCCCAGGAGATTCCTGACTCTGCATGACTCATCAACTCTCTGTACAATAATTAGGGGGACCGCGATGATTGCAAAAGAGTGGCAAAATTCTAACGGATCTGTTCGATGTAATAGTTCGCAACACATATCGATCAGACACATTTGAACACTTCCGGTATATCCACCTATGATGGCGATTAGAGTACACATGTTAAATAGTGATAAGGTTATGATTGTAGATACAAAGGGTTCTGATTTATCAATCAAGATGACTTGTTCAAAATGAGAGAACATTCGAGTAGCCTATATACTAAGTAATACAACAGCGTATGTTGAATTATTGATTTAAATGACAGTGCTCTGTTTTGATGACAATATACGTGTAATAATTGAAAAAAAACGTCTGCATTTATTCATTTATAAGATCTATCTTTCATTAATAACAAGAAAACAAATTCTGGCAAGGGTTCGATGAATGTGTGTGGTAAACAATAACTATTGTAATCGAAATAAAAATGCTTTAAAACTAGATACAGGCACATGGATATAAATTACAGTATATACACACAAAAAGAGTATTTGACCAACATAATGAGACAAAATCTGGTACAACTAACGGTTAAATTATTAACGAATACTTTTCATTATGTAAATTAAAAACTGTATCAGACACGATGCACCAAGTATGTTTGAAATAAAATGATTACATCAGGATTTCATGTTTTCTGGTTTGAAAAGGATCTTAATGAAAAGCTTTATATTTCCCCGCTCTATAACATGAGTCGTGCATTCGCATGATTCTGACGCTCCTGGAAAAGAACCCGAGGGCGAGCGAACATTGATGTTTAATTTCAAACAAAGGAAGAATCAATGAATGGACAAATTAAAAATGGTGAAAAACAGTTATAAAACTGATTTGTAGTGCACGGATCCTTTCAAGAAACCAATCGTAATACATTCAATGGCTTTTGAAAAAGATTTTAAAAAATCCTATACAAATTAGATCTGTATGAATTCAAGTGATTGTTTAAGACATTCTGCGTGTCAGATTTGGGCTATTGTTCAATTAAATGTATTTGTAATTCAAGAACGATACTATCAAAACGCAAGCAGATTTTGTAAAAGACAATGAAGGAATAAATAATTGAAAACAAAATAAAATCGAAGACAGTGAAAGTTAATCAGCTGAGTCAGAACACGACGGTTAAACCCATTCATTTTATTTCGGCAGAATAAGATTTCGCACATGGTCTCATTTGTAGAACATTTAAAGTTAAACAGACTCCTAGTAATAAATAATCGTGAAAAAGAAATACTACGATCGATTACACACACACACACACACACACACACACACACACACACACACACACACACACACACACACATATATATATATTAAATATATTATATATATATTATATATACATTCTAGAGACATATATTTATATGTCTCTATAAAAATATCAATTCTTAAATAGATTTAATTTTTTTTTCATTAAATCTCGGTTTTAATTTTATGAATAAATATTTCCGGTGTAACCGACATTACGACTAAAATCGCAAATTATGATGTTTTTAAATTCAATTTAGCAAATAAATACAAAATTTTGGAAAAAATATTTTGTGGGGTAATTTCTGGTGTTATTTTGCAACTTTTCTGTAGTTATTCTTTTTATAGTTCCAAAATCCACCTACCCTAATATATATATATATATATATATATATATATATATATATATATATATATATATATATATATATATATATATATATATAGCTAGTTAGAAGTTACTTACTCTCTTCTTCTTACATAGTTAGAAGAAGAGTGTAAGTTCAGTTCCATAATGGGAGACTTATCGGGATAATATAAAGCCCAACAAGATTCATTGGAGCTTATATAGTAAAACAATAAGAATGTAAAATGAAGTGACAAAAACTAACGGTTCATTTATTCAATAAGGGTATACAAACATTTAGTTGTTTTTTGCGAATTAGTCTACCGGAAAAATTATTCCTCGTAATATATAATAATCAATAGAGGATGATACTATTATAATGCATACTCAATTTCCATAAATTAACATACTATGATTAAGAGTATTGTATGACCAGGCAGCGCCGGGCGTCCATCTAGTGTATAACGCGAAAACGAAAATTCATCCTTAATCTAAACTTTCATCTTGTATAGCGTCCATTATAAGACACAATACAAGATCTGTAAGGATAAGTTACGAATATTCGACAAAATGAAAAAAAAAGATTAATAAAATATAAGACTTCATAAAATTGCATTGAACAGCAGGGAATGTAATATAAAAATTAAATAAATTACCCTAACAAATAATCACAAAAATATTAAAAATATATATATATATATATATATATATATATATATATATATATATATATATATGACAATATAATTATCAAAACTTAATTTAAAACTACTTAATAAAAATTAGTTACATAAAAGATACGGACAATTTATTGCATATCAAAAGAATCACAGTAGCGTTTTACATCTTCACAGTTTTATAAGCACCAAAAGTTTTACCACTTCGAAAAAAGTTATACCCATTTGCTATATAAGCATGTGTTTTACCAAATAGGATAGTTTTCAATAAAAAAAAGTTGGGTTTTGGAATGAAATGACTCACTATTCTTTTTTCTTTCAACTGAGCCCATTTATGAACATTTTATTTGTTAAACATCATTCTCTCTACGCATTAAACATTGTAGATAGTTTCCCATTACAGCCCACCAAAAGTTGGCAACCCATCCTGGTTTACTCTTTTTGATAGGCCACCATTTTGAATATCCTTAAACAAAAAATGATAATAATTTTCATTATAACTAATTCCAGACAATGCAGTAATGATTTTAGGATAGACATTCCTTAAAAGTTGTTTGCAATTTATAATAAAAACAAATTTATTAAATGACTTGCATCCTTCTGTATAGGACGAAAATATAGTATTTCTTCTCTCTTAGGTGGCCACTCATCCAGGTATCACCTTATCATTTCAGTAAGAAATATGTTTACTACCTGTCACTTGAAGCGCTTATATTTGTGAGTAAATGTCAACATGACCACACACACACACACACACACACACACACACACACACACACACACACACACACATACACACACACACACACACATATATACATATATATATATATATATATATATTATCCTAATCCAGTTTTGTTAAAAAAAAAAAAAGCTGGATTTTCCGCCATTAAAAAACTAATCTTGTATCTAACTTTGTCCTTGCGGGAAGACAAATTCGTATTGATGCTCGTAAACGCCAATAAAGACTGGTTTATACACCAAACAAAATGGTTTAAGATTAAACAAATAATGAATGGCAGATGTAAAAGAAAATAATTTCAAACAATAATCGGTCGGTAATTTTAATGTTACTTTGAAGACGGCCATTTCTACACGCTCGTGCGCATAAACATCTATTTTCATGATTGTCATAAAACATTCATATCAACCAAAATTTCGCTTTTGCTTATTGAATTTACAAACGAAATTTGCAACAATGAATAATCAGATCAGGAAAAAAATCTGCTTTTCAATGCAGAAATGATGCTTTATCAAGTTTGGGTGAAGCAATGAATTATCGGTTAATGGTATGTCGACGGTATCTCTCGGAGTTCAACATTCATTTTTTCACCGTTTTTATATTTCGATAACCCTTTTCTTTCACTCTCTTTAATAAAAATATAATCAAATTATATCCTTATTCATAATGCTCTCTCTCACACACACGCTTACACACACACACACACGTATATAGACATATACACAGTCACACATGCACATATATCCCATACAAATCCAATACACTTATGTATTCTCCATATGAGATAATATGGAGAGAAGTAATATCTAAAATTTAAAGATGCATCTCAACATTTTGCTCAACTATGTCACGAGCTTTTTTGAGAATGACAATTGGAAAAAAGGCAAACGGCAAAAGAATTTGTAATTACAAATTTTCTCAATTGACTTGCACTCATTGAAAAACTTTCGTAACATTTGATCGAAACATTGAAATACATCTTTGACTTTTATATCTTTCTTTTACATTTTTTTAAATTTTTTCCTTTGAATTTGACATTTACTATATAAATTTAAACTGAAATCGAACATCGTTTAAATTAAAAAAAGATACGCTTCCGATTATATTTGAATTCATAAAAACAGCTTGTAAATTAAAATTCATTTGTTATATTCTCGCATTAAACATACAGGCAATTTTATTATATAATTCATTGTTATAATAGTATTGATAACTAATAATATTTATATTATTTGAACTAATATTTTTATCTTGGTTGTTAAATTACTAATACTTCGGCATATCCGATTACCTTCAGAGGATTCTTTTATAGGTTTGTAAATTTTATAAGCGAAAACGAAATTTTGGTAGATAATCAAGAAAATAGATGTTTATGCGCACGTGTATGTAGGAATGGTCGTCTTCAAAGTACCATTAAAATTATCGATCGATTATTTTTGAAATTATTTTCTTTTATATCTGCCTTTAAGGAAGTGTACGAAGAAGCTAAGAATATAATGGTCAATGTATTTAAATTTCGTTTTGGTTCTGAAGTCAACAACAATTTCGTAGGCCCTAGCCAATTAAAAAAATACATATGTAAGAAAACCAGAGTTTAGATCAGACAAAACAATTTCAAGATATAACAAGACAGCTGAGTATATTATATCAAATGATACAAGTGCGCACACACACCCATATACATATATTTATATCTAGATAATTATGAACCTCAAATGACCTTGTAACGATGTATGTAACCCACTTTCCGGTTTACGATATCCAGTTGCGAATGCGCGCAAAAACGTTTACCGATAACAACGTAAACAAATAAACACAAATCGCTTCTTTTGCAGATTTTGACCTGCGCACTGAAATATTAACGGTATTATTTCGAAATTATTATTTAGCATGGGAAGAGTGGGGTTTAAAATAACTTAAACGTAATACAGAAATGAACGATGTAAAAAAAAAGCAGACAGTATTAACAATTGTTTATTTGGACAATTTAAACGCGAAAAAAACAAACAAAAGAACAATTGGGACGCTGAAATATTAACGCTATTATTTCGAAATTATTATTTAACATGGGAAGAGTGGGGTTTAAAATAAACAAAAAACAAAAGAACAATTGGGACGCTGAAATAGTAACGTTATTATTTCGAAAGTATTATTCAATGTGGGAAGAGTGGGGTTTAAAATAACTTAAACGTAATACAGAAATGGACGATCTAACAAAAAAAGCAGATATATCAAAATTTGAATTTAACTATGATAAGTATTAAGGTATCTGTTCAGTGCACATTTACCTATAAGTATGGCCAGCCACTTATAATTCAATAACTGTATTTTTTTTCAAAAATAATCAATTATAATAAACAGAACGACTCATAGAAATCTATCTATATTCTTTTTCCATTTTAATATACTTTCATGGAAATGTTTCTGTTATGTCAAAAAAAAACTTATTTTATTTACGTCACAAGTGTCACGCTCATACATGAATTCCATAACTAATATGACATACTGACCCAACGGGTCACGGGTAGTCTAGTATTTATATAAACCTAACTCCCTCTCTCCGACCCATCCTTTCACAAGTCACCACCCCAATCTATCCACTTACAAAAGTCCTACACGAAACCATCATTCCATACCTACCCAGCTAATTATAGTGTAACATCCACACAAGAACTCTTACAAATCCTTAAATCTAAACAACCTGACAACAAAATAATCGCTTCTATTGAGGTTGAAAGCTTATTTACAAACATTTCCGTGAAAAAGTTAAAATAATCCTTGATAACACATACAAAAGCTATCCTTTCCTTCTCCCTAAAATTAACCAAAAATTACTTCTAGTCTGCACCACCGGAGTACCCGTCTAGAACCACAAGGGGAATATTTACACCAAAATAGGTGGCGTTTCCATGGACCCATCTTTACTGAGTTCTACATGAGTAACCTCGAAAACCTGATGCTTAACAAGACTGATAAACTCTCCATTTATGTAAGGTATGTAGACGATATCCTCCTCCTGGGTAATAACAACCAACAAATCCTTACACTTAAGGACCTTCCCCAAGACAACTCCGTACTCAAATTTACTGTAGAATGTTAATAAATGTAATCTGAAACAGTCAGACGAGCCGGCGGACAGATCATATAAGGAAAATTCCTCCATATATATTAAAGTGACGTAGGAGAAGATAATTGGCAGAGAATGAAACTCTCTGCCACCTCGTTGTGGACAAACAGATAGATTAGAATAATGGTAATATGGAGAAAAAATATACGCATATTTACTGAGAAATAACGTATTAGGACGACATGTGGGTTATTACTGGAAATGATTATCGCATAAAGTTTTTGTTTATAGTATATATTAGACAAAGTGACACGGGAAAATGATTATATATATATATATATATATATATATATATATATATATATATATATATATATATATCCTGTGTCAAATTAAAGCCGAAGGCAAATTATTTACATACAAATCACCGACGAAAAAAGTTTATATACATTAGAATTTGTAATCAAGAACAGTATGAATAATTATAAGTTGGATAAAATCCAAAAAGTATGACAAACACAAGAGCGAATACAACCATATAAAAATTAAGTGAATTGATTAACTTGGAATAATTTTATGACGTCAATCTACGGCCAGAAAATGAATGGTCTGCAACTCAACTTAGTAAAATGCATAAAATTAATGTTTAATGACATGAGTTAATAAATTTAAGGTGTATAGTTTTATCAAAGTAAAAGAGAAACACATATTTCGCCATAAAGACAATTTGTATTTCATTGGTTAATATGAAAAACCGTTTTTCGCGAGTTAGCAATGTGTCAGAATGATATCATTAGTTACATTTCTTGTCGTGAACAAAAAATAATACCTTTTTTCAACGTAACATTACTTAAAATAGAAGAATCAGAAATGCTTACAAATTCGAACCGCTAAGTTATGAAAGAAGTCGAACAACCCAATAAGGAAGCAGAAGGTTTTCTTTTGTAATTCTCGAAAGAAAGTTCTATAAATGGCGCCATTTACCCAGATTAATAGAACGCGTTTTTTTCTCGCTTATCCCCGTTGGCATAAGATCGGTTATCTGTTAAAAATGTATGAAAAGTTCCCTTTCAGACTGGAATCTATTTGTCCTATTATTTTCGGAAACCTGGGCAGTGATCAATCAATCAATAAGTATTTCTTATACCCTATATATATATATATATATATATATATATATATATATATATATATATATATATATATATATATATATATATATATATATATATGGGGGGTGCGTCAGTGTATGCATATATATATATAAATATATATATATATAAATATATATATACACACAGATTGAAAGGAATGAAAGGAATAATAATAGAAATGATTAATGAATAGTGAAAGGAAATAAAGTAATCTATTATCCAATGATGTGGATTAAAAATTGCTGGCTCAACTAGAAGTGCAGTGCACCGTTATATGTTGGAATATATAAATCGATCGAATTAGAGAAAGGGGAAGACAAGGCAGATAAAGAGAGGTGCGTACAGAAAATAGTGATCTAGAGAATGAGAAAACGAGTGACAGAGGAAAAAGGACGAGGAGAAAGACTGTGAGAAGGAGAGGTGTGTAATTGCATTTATATGAATAGAAAGCCATATTGATACAAGTTTACCTGTGGAGAAGAGTTTGAATATCATTCATGCGGCAACGTGTGATTTACGTGTCGACGGCAATGCTTGATTTTATCAATGTTTTATAATCAGTAAAGAATTGCATAATTTTAGATAATCAAATTGAACTGCTTTTTTTGGTCTCCCGACAAAAGGGGGGGGGCGAACCTGTAAATTCACCCTTGTATGTTCGTCCGTTCGTCCGTTCGTCTGTCCGCACTTTTCTCAATAACTACGGCATGGAATTTTTTGAATTTTGTAATGCAGTTAAGTAAACAGGAAAATCCGGCCACCGAGATATAGAAGGCCTGTTAACTGAAAAATGCCTGCAGGCGATGTAGGTAAGATTGGTCTTACTGTCACTGTCGATACTACATGAGGGAATTTCGAAAAAGAGCATCAAAACATGATAAAAAAGAAAAGAAAGGAATCTAATTCGATTAATAATGAAACAGACATTTATTCAATACGTAATTTTAAAGCAATATAATAATACGGATAAAACTGAATTATGAATTTAGAGAACAAACAATTTACCTTTTACAACTAGTTGATGTGGCGTCAGTTGACGTCATCTACACCAGTTTTTATAATAATAATAATAATAATAATAATAATAATAATAATAATAATAATGGTGCTTGTGCAGTGTATGCACCGTGCTATATTTTAGATAGTATTTCCAAGTTAAATTACATTTTTATGGTAGCTTTTTTCATTAAATTGTTAGGTAGAAGTGCAGTTAGAAAGACCTTCCCCTGTTAAGAAAGGCTTTCTAAATAATAACGCTATTATTTAAGCACAGTGCGTACAACATTTATTTATAAGATAAAACACAAGAAAAGATGTTAACTAAAATTTAATGTACTCTTTATTTTTAGTTCATATCAAAACTTTAATTAAAACTGATTAGTTAATGCATTTTTGAGATGAATTTGTGTTCGTATGTTTCGGGAGAGAATAGAGAATTTCCTATTTTCTTTCCCATTTCACTCATGTAAATTATTTACAGATTAAATTTTATAAAACAAACAAAAACTTTAAGTTTTAAATACCCCCCCCCCAAAAAAAAAAAAATTACGCTCGTTGCTAAAATATTGAATTCATTGGTCGTTTTAGTTTAAAAAAAACTGTCGTAAAAAATGCTTCGAACTTTAAATTATTTGAAATCCTCAATGAAAATTGTTTATTTATTATTAAATAAACGGACTGAATAATATTCTCATATAAATATTGTTTTCTTTTGCAGTTTAAAAAATAAATAAAATGTAATATTCGACTTTCTTCGATAGACATATCAAAAAATTTCAACAACAAGTTCACTTACTGTTATAATTTGTTAGATTTAAATTATTCCAATGTGCAATTATAATAATTGCAAGTATATAATTATCCAAATGGAGAATTGTTCTTTCTCTTCAGTAGAAGAAAAAAAAACATACACGTTTGGACTATCTTCATAAAATTACCTCAGCCATTATCTAAGGCAACGAAAAATATTTTTGATGGCTATTAACGTGGCCACCTGGTTAGCACAGGAAACATTAGGCATCGTTTACCAACATATTGATCTGGTAATAACGTCACGCTCTCATGTTGACCGGCCTTCTCTTTCGGTAGTCGTGGCAGAACTCAAATTTACATACGCTAAGACCTAAAACTGCACCGTTTGTTAATTTCCACCACTGACACCCTCTGGAGACTTTTGGGGCTAAATGGGAGGGGGCAAATGCTGAACTTAATCATTTTATGCCTCATTCACTGTGAACTCACGGGGACGGGCATGCGTTCTTCTCTTGTTTTCATTACTTTTATTGTTAAAAGTTTGTTCCAAATTTGCAATTCTCAAGTCTCATATCAGTGACGTATTATAAACTTCGACCAAAATATATCCGCAGCAACAAAAAATTCGTATCTTCATATTCCGAATAAGTAGACAGAATTTAGTGGTTATATTGACCCAGACTCAATGTTATGTATTTTTTACTGCATAAAAAAGGCATTTTGTCAATTGGAACATAAGAACCTCTGTGATAAGAGCCTGATTTATAGGAGCAAGCTAGGGTGCAGAGTTAGACAAAAAGATTTTCTTTCACATTTCTTGTAAATTATACTTGTTGGTATGATCAGAGAAATAGAAGGCAGAGCAGGAATTGCAGATGTAAGCTGCCTAATAAATAAGGCTAATAGAATAGAAAGTATTGCAGCATCTAAAGATTTCTATAGCGAAGGAATTCAGTTGTTGTGCTAATCTAGTATCCTAAGAATATTTGCATTAAACGGATACAATTGAAGCAATTTAATGAACGTATATTCCGTGAATGTACGTCAAAAGCAAACTAATGAACGCAACACTGCATCGATGCAATACTTTTTACGCTAAAAGCTACATTTTTAGTGGATATTATAAAAACGTATAAATGCAAAAGAGAGGATAAATTTAGATCTATTTGTTGTACCTACATTTTTGGATTAATTAATTCAATAAAATATTAATTAATTAATTCAATAGATTATTTCTTGTAAATGATGCACCCATGCTGCTATTTCTATTACTTGAAATACATTTTTAGATGATATCGTTTTAAAGAATATTATCGTGGGAATAATCACGCTAGTATATATCAGGCCGATTAAGCATCTCATAATGATAATATAAATATTTAAACGTATCAGAATTATATTGAAGTAAGGAAATTACTATCATCGATCGAGAAAAGCAATATATATATATATATATATATATATATATATATATATATATATATATATATATATATATATAGTAGCGTCCAAAAGTTAAGGAGCGATCGATCATTTTTTTTTAATGAAAAAGAAAAAAAGAATTTTGGGTGATTTTTCCAATGTTTAATAATGGTAGTTAAAGAAAACATTTTTATACATACATTTTAATACATATTAGTTTTTTACATATAAATAAATTTAATTAAATTACAGGCGTCTAAAAGTTAAGGAACGAGGGAAATTCATTATGAAAAAATAAAAATCCTTTCAGTATTTAGTGAAAAGCCCCTTGTTTTCAATCACACTATGGCATCTTTTGCTGGAAGACAGAACCAATCGTTCACATGTTATAGGTGAATATTATTCCAGGATGTTTTTATACATTCCCATAAATCATCAAAATGTTTGGGGTTTTTTCTGTGATCTTATCACCAATAATTTTCCAAACATTTTCAATTGGATTCAGGTCTGGGCTCTGAGCTGGCCAATCCATAACGCAAATATTGGATCTATTTAGCTCTTCTAAAACTATTTTTGCTTTATGGCACGGTGCGTTGTCTTGCATAAAGATATCAGAATTGGAAAGATTAGGTACCACATGTTCTCTAATCAATTCTCTGTACATTCGGGCATTAACTTTTCCATGAATTCTCACAAGGGGGCCAGTTCCTTTTGAAGATATCATGCCCCATACCATTATACTACCGCCTCCAAATTTTACTGTACTTTTAACGCACTTAGGGGACAGTCTTTCCCCATTTTTTCTTCTGACATCTGGTCTTTTGTCTGATCCGAAAAGATTAAATTTAGATTCATCAGTAAAATGAACCTTTTCCCATTTTTTTCTTCCCACTTGTATTTTTTGAATGGCTTCTAACTTTATCTATAAAAAAGGAAAAAAACAATTTGGGTGAATTTTCCAATGTTTAATAATGGTAGTTAAATAAAACATATTTTTTTTTATTTTTAATACATATTAGTTTTTTTACATATAAAGAAATTTAATTAAACTACAGGTGTCCAAAAGTTTAGGAACGCAGAAAATTAATACAAACGTTAACAATTGTATGAACAACAACAAAATGTCGACTCCGAATATTCGAAAAAGGCTATCTGTACAAGAAAAACAGCTTATTTGTGACCATTATGATGAAAAAAAGTCCATAGGGGAGATTGCTAAAAGGTCTAAAAGATCTTACTTGATAACAAAAAAGTGAAGCAGAGGAAATATGGTGAAGAAAAAGGTGATTACACGTGAGTTGATAGTCTGGTTGAAGATAAATAATCCAGTGACGGTAAAATCCAAATATATATATATATATATATATATATACACATATTATTAAATGTTTTTACGTGCATAACAGGTATACCAGTTAGATTGGTCTATCATTGACAATGAATCCTTAAGGATTCACAAATAGGCAGATTATAAACAAATATGACAGTTACATCTGCCAGTTCCTTCCAGAAGTGAAGACTGTTGTTCGGAAGTTGGAAAAATATCACAAATATTAATAGAATTAATAGAAAAAATGTCTATTTTATCAAATGATATATGCCTAAAAATACTGCCTATATATATATATATATATATATATATATATATATATATATATATATATATATATATATATATATATATATATATATTAGTGACCTGGTAAGGCCACAGAAGAGACAATCAAAACAGCAAAATTTAAGCTGGCCCGCAGGACACTATACATACAAATGAAGGCAAATTTGAGCATGTTTTATTAGTTTTGAAAGCTAGGTTCCTTCTTACCAATTGTCATAAAAATGGAACCATATAATCTTCAAAAAGCTTGCAATTTTTTTTATGTGGTTTTGCCCTATAAAAGCGAAGATATAAACATTTAAATATTCAATTTGTTTACCAGTATATATATATATATATATATATATATATATATATATATATATATATATATATATATATGTGTGTGTGTGTGTGTGTGTGTGTGTGTATGTGTGTGCGTGAAACACGGAGATGTTTGAATATATGATTAGTGCTTATTTTACTCATTGCGAACTGATTTACAGCTTCACTCCTCACTCATTTTGCGACCAAATTTCAAAGAATTTTTACAGTTTATAGGTCACCTTCTCAGCTATATTTTGAAAAATATTTTCAATATTCGTTCAGTAAAACAAAAGTTATAATAAATTTACTGTGTTTAAAAAATTTACAGAATCTTTAAGGAACGGAGGGACGCTTTGTTTTTGTATTGGCTGTTGGTTACTATAGCAACCAAATCTGTTATACTACCTCAAATCAGTTGGGAACGGCGGAGATGATGACGTAACAGGATATAAAAAAAACTGTCACTAATAATTCACCGCAAGTGAAGAAGAGTGAGTAAATTTTATTTGAAAGCAAAGCCCGGAAAAAAATCATGGATTACATTGAAAAATTCGAGCCTGAATAGTTATAAAACTTATCCCCTGGGGCATATGATCTAGATTTATTCAGTATTCTCCATTTAATTGAATATGGGAATTTCTTGTCCTCTAGGCTGTTGATTAATTTAGTTAAAGATGTACTATTATTATCATTGTTTTGAGATCTTTCATTTCTGAAGGAATGTAGGTAGTTTTTATTTTTATTAAGCTTGATGATGCACCTATATACGTGAATTTTTTCCTTGTTTTATTATTGTTTATTTGTTCATCGGTCTCATTTCTATTGAGTCTTATATTGGGGTCTGGGCAAAGATGGGGTCTGGGGATTCATAGCCTGGGTTCTGGTTAGTCCTAAACTGGTCTTCACTGGGAATTATATTATTGGATACGTCAGCCTGGCTGTTGTTGTTTCTGTTGTTATTATTATTATTCGAGCCCTCACCATATGTTTCCCTATGTATGCTTGCGTTCTGAATGCTTCGACTATATTCATTGTTTTCCTCGTTTGGTTGGTTGTTTGTATGTTTTGGTAATTGCGTGACTGTGCAGGCGTATACTACGTCTTTGTGTATGCAATCGTTATTAAGGGGAATTCATTTTTATTTTGGCAGTTACATTTGTTACTAGGTATTAGGTCAATTGGTATATCCAGCGCTTTTTTAATTTTCCTGTTATTTGTTGAAATTATTGTCTGTGCTAGATTAGGCATTGTGGAGTATGAGATTTTTATGGAGTTTTTGTTTAATATGGTACTATATTTACGAGGGTATTTAAAAGATTTTCCACTATTCTGAAAAATTCTTTTGGGATGTAAGTTTTTACATTGGAGCTGAAAGGAGGATTGAACCAAATGACATTTTTACGTCTTACTTTTCTCTTCTTATTAAATTGTTTTTGATTTGGGATTGGGCTGGTGGCTGTTTATTTAGTGAGGAAATTAGTATTGTTAGGAACATTTTGGATTATTCTGTTGCTGTTATTTTTTTTTGCCATATTATGAATAATTTCGTAGTGTAGGTTTCTCGCTAAAGGGTGTGTTTTGTTATAGTCTTTTTTTTCACTTTGATATTCTTTTGGAGATAGATGGAAATATTGATTTGATTATTGACTTTGGGTTATTAGATTGTTTGTGTACATAAAATAGGTTTAGATTTCGTTTATGGTACGGGGTGGAAGATTCATAACATAGATTTAAAGATACGTCTAAAAAGTTGGAAGTTTTTTTTATTTGGGTCGACATCTATTGTTAATCCAAAGTTTTTTAAAAATTCATGGAGTTTTTTGATAGTGTTGTTATATTGTCTTGGTCTTGCGGGATGACGTATAATGCGTCATCCCCATATAGCCCCCCCTTGCATGTTGTTGAATTCTATACTAATTTCTTTTAATAAATAAAGACCCACTAAGTCCGTTACTTATGCACTATCGGAAGATCCCATTATTATGTCGAAGTCATTAGGGGTATCTTTTCTTGTCCAATATTTACCTTCAAAATTAATTAGGGATCGTCTGGCTAATAAGATTAATTTAATTTCTAAATCCGTTATGTCCGAATGCTTTTTTTGCAAATATTAGTGCCTTATTAAATAGTATTGGGAAGATTGAGTGATAGTAATTATTTATATCGAAAGTAATAAAGCTTAGTTGTTGCTTATCCTTAAGTTTTAAGAACCAGTTTATAACTAAGTCCGTACATTGCCACAGTGGGAATTTAACTTTGTCTTTAATGGAAGGTATAATTCTATCTAAGATTATCTTGCTTACTAGACCGATGTCCGACCTAGATGGACAAATTAGTCTAATTGAAGGGTTCTCGTGGAAGTTTTCTTTGTGGTCTTTCAGTGTAAATCTGGGAGTGCCAGGAGTGACAATTTCTGTATGTTCATGGATATTCATAATGTTAAGTAAGTTTTTATGAATATCCATGAACATACAGAAATTGCCACTGGCAAGAAAATCTTAGATAGAATTATACCTGAAAGATCTCAAAACAATGCTAATAATAGTATATCCTTAACTAAATTAATCAACAGCCTAGAGGACACGAAATTTCCATATTCAATTAAATGGAGAATACTGAATAAATCTAGATCATATGCCCCAGGGGATAAGTTTTGCAATCTTTGTATATCCGAGGCAGTCAATATCATAACCTTCAACAAACCCATAATAAATACCAAGAATGAGCTAGTGTTCAGATGTAAACACAAGAATAAATTTAAATACAGCCATCTTAAAATAAAATAACATACACTCTCTGTATAAATGATAAATAGGTAAAAACAAAGGACTAATACACATCAGTCTTGACTAAAATCTAAACAATTACTTTGCTAATATAATAATGTTCATTTTCTAAAGATAGGTTCTTAATAACTTCTTTTAACACATAAAATAACTTTCTCTTTTTGTATATATGCACATGTTAAGTAGAGCCTTACTATAAGCACATTAACATACTACACTTTAAATCTCCTACACGTAATTTGCACTCTAAGATTTAATTATAATAGTATTTCCAAAAACGTGTAGCTTCCCAATTAAAGAATTTAAAATTTCGCCCCCATCTACTAACCAGAAAAGGAGTAAAAATTCCCCATGGCAAGGTAATCTCCAGATCCGTACGTATAAACAAGAAAGAACTATACTCATTGATGCGTCATCCCTTTTGGTACAAGGGTAATTCAATTCTATAACCATAGTTACGCAACCCCACTCTTTTCATCTTATTAATGTTAAATTAGCAGTGTAGGGATTAAAAATTATCTATGATAAACTTAGGTAAGTTACCTACACTAATTATTGTTATAATTAATCGTGTTAAATAATGGTATCCATTCTTTATGTCTAAATATATTTTTTGTATATATGAGGGTATATCTGGGTATATATGGAACACGTGTTATATGTGGGTATATATGGGCTTAGATGTAAGTATATATAGCATAAGTGAGCGTATGTGTGCATAAACTGTATGATTGCGTGTATGTAAAAATATATATATTGTATGCGTGCATGCATGTGTACGTGTATATATATATATATTTATTTATATATATATATATATATGCATATATATATGTATTCATGTATTTATAGGTAACTTTGTGTATATTGGAATGCAGTTGTAGAAAATTTCCCCAGGTAAATATTATTAAATAGCATAATGTTATGGATATTACTGATTTTAAACGTTTTTCAGTAAGGTATTATCATTACCTTTGTTTCAGCTTAGTTAGCATTGAACTATTGCCGTAAGGATCATAAAATAAAAATAAAACGTTCCATCAATAATCTTAGAAATGGTTTCACAATTAGCTCATAAACATTAGTATATTCTAACCCTTATGTCAATCCTCCTTTCTAAGGGAAATATAGATACGTATAAAATTAATAATAATTAGCACCTCATGGGCAGTATATATAACTTGAGTTGACGGAACAAATACGATTTAAACTGACAATGAGATTTGAGATGAAACTAGGAAAAATCTGGAAAAAACGAATAATTCCATTTACGTATTTGGCCCATCTTTTTATTTTTATTTTTGTTTTTTTTTCTTATCTTTATATTCTTCTTGTTCCTCCTATTCCCTTCCCGAACTAAGTCTCTATATCTTGTACACGACCTGACCTCAATTAAGCGACCGGTCAAACTTTATGATTCTTTGAATTCTATTTGAAGAGATATCTATTTATATACATGTATGTATGTTTATGTGTATATATGTATGCATATGTATATGTATATATATGCTTATATATATGTGTGTATATGTGTATATATATGTGTGTGTATGTGTATTTGTATGTATATGTATATATGTATATTGTGTGTATGTGTGTGTTTGTATATGTGTGTTCATATGTATATAGGGATGAATATGCACATATGTTTCACCCCACTTCCTACTACTTACCACTACCTACTCTCCCTAACACTTCGCCTCACTACAAATAATATAGACTTCTAATGAAAAGGTTTCCACCAGACTTTGAATTATTATCGCTGGATCCACAAAAAAAGTATACAAGCCCTTGCCCGATTCAGATATCTACACAGCTATGCGGATTACCCAATATGTAACTTGGACATTATTACCAAACAGATGTAAAGAACGTATAACATGCATTTTACCAAACAAGCTGCATCTAAAAAAACATTCATATCCTTTTTCTACAAATTCTCCGGCTACAGGACTTCTGATGAATGTATTATTTCACTTTGACTTTCCATGTTTCACTGACTTTAGCAAATAAGGTGAATACCTTTATAACTATTTGCTAATATTTTCTCTCCTCTGATGAGATGGTAGACATCGAAACCGTATGGGTTAAGGAGATTAATTTTCTAAAGCATTCTTTGTCTTGCTTATAATAATAAATATTCTTTGATATGAAACTCAACCACTTCATTTCATTTCAATGAGAGTTTTTTGAAATTCATTGAATTCCAATTTAATATATATATATTTAATTTATTTATACAAACATTAATGGCTACATATGTGCATACATGTTTCTGTAATCACCCGCGTTGGGGGATGACGTCTTCAGGCCAAGAATTATCGTCGAAAACTTATCTTGGCCTGAAGACGTTATCCTCAACGCGGGTGATTACAGAAACATGTATGCACATATGTAGCCATTAATGTTTGTATAAATTAATTTAATATACCTGCTCTGTTCACTCATTGAGCACTCTTTGGTAGACCCATGTTGTTTCATTGGATGTACTTCTAGGAAACTAAACTCTACTGGCTATATATATATATATATATATATATATATATATATATATATATATATATATATATATATATATATATATTACAAGCCTATAATGCCACAGGAGAGACAACCATCCAAAGAAAAACCCTAAACAAAATTAATCCCAAAGCAGCAAAACTTAAGGCAGCCTGCCAGGACACTATATATATATAAATGTAGGCAAATTTGAGCACATTTTATTGGTTTGTAAAAGTTTTTTTTTACGAATTGTCAAAACATTTAAGTAATAAAATAGTATTATAATTTTCAAAAAGACTATGTGTGTGTGTGTTTATATGTGTATTTAGAAATAATTAGTTAAACAAAATATCCCTCTTTCTTACTATTAGAAATTGAGTATATTGTAACACATGAAACTAAGATATAATATCCCTCTTTCTTACAATTAGAAATTGAGTATATTGTAACACATGAAACTAAGATATAATAAATGTTTGGGGAATATTTTTGTAATTGTAACTATTCAATTTGTAATCGTTCTACAATTCGATTAACTTCCCCTGAAACATATTTATACACCTTTTTTTTGTAGTCGAAAAAGGTGACTAGTTAATTGTAATGCATCAAAAACCAAGTTTCTCTCTTCATCGTAATCGCTCTTACCTCCATCATGTCCCAATTGAAATAAATGGATATCATTTAATGGGACTGTCCTCACTCCTGATCTGAAATAGAACACGTACATTAAATCTGTTGCCAAGATCACAGGAAAAATGGTTGGATCACTCTATCGCTCCATTAGGTATCTCACTGCCGATGCAATCCTTTATATGTATAAGAGCTAGGTACGCCCTAAAATGGAGCATTGTTGCCCTATCTGGACATGAGATGCTCGGCGCGGATGTATCCTGTATTGATAGAGTTCAAAACCGGCTTCGAAACCGAGTAGGTGATGCCCTATTCTCTTCCCTGCACTCTCCCCCAAGAAGGGACGCCGCAAGTCTGTCTCTGCTCTATAGCTATTTTCATAGAAAGTACTCGACTGAACTCCAATCTATAGTCCCCTCTTCCAAAACTTTCACAAAACATTAGTCTAGCAACAACCACTGTATATGATTCCCCCCACTCTCTATGTGCCTAAATCTTAACGCAGATTCCATGAAAAAGCTTCTTTCCCAGAATTGCCCGCTTGTGGAACATTTTCCCTGTCCTGATTCACGGTTGAATACAACATGATAACCTTCAAATTCAACGAATCTAAACTAATTGGCAAAGGGTGTTGAAAGAAATGGGGAGTACTGGAAATTAGGATAGACTTGTCACTCAGACTCCAGGGTACACCACAGGTTGTTGGCAGAGAGAAATCTCTGATGATAACCTATGTGAAAGCCCCTAATGAGTAATAATGATGTAGTTATATTGTCAGTAGCGAGTGTCACAACATTAAATAGTAGAAGTGTATATGGTTTCTTTTTTATAAAATTCTCCTGAAGTGTTTGATGACGTTATTAAAAAGTCCTATACGTTGCAATAATAGCGATACTAAAATCATCACCACGAACGCCAACAACAAAAACGAATAAAATAAAATCCGGCCCACGCTGTGTTAAATAGAAAAAAAGAAGAAAAGTACGAACCATTGTATATCTAGATATGATATTAAAATTCAAGTCAATATTTACCTGAAACGATAAGCGCGTTCGAATAATATATCTTGTTAGGGGAGTAGACCAAAAATACCAAGATCGAAACCTGTGCGAGATTTGCAGAAAAATTTCCTCGTTTTTCTATAGTGTCGGAAGGTTTACAGGGGGAAAAAGCGTCCCTATATATATATATATATATATATATATATATATATATATATATATATATATATATATATATATATATATTCAAATAGAGTGTGAGAGGGATAGAGTAAATAAAAAACAAGAAGAATGCAAGAAAACAAGTATCGATACATATATGCGTGCATATGAACATGTATACGTACAGAATAATTAATATTTTTGAAACTTGGATCTACTATAGTAAGTTACGCACTAATACTAAGACAGCAACTTGTGAAAATATGTTGCAATAGGTACTCCTGTTGAAAATATTTTCGTCAAAAAATTCTTGTAATGGACTACGAGGGGCGTGCAATAAGTAATGCCCCTGACCCACTTTCCATAGCAGTAGATCAACGAAACTTGGCACAGTTATTAGTCTTTTTCTACACAGGAACCACCCAGATTAAGCATTTCTCCCATCGTTTGATGTAGCCCTGGGGACTGTTTTTGTAGAACACCCCAGGTTGGTCCTCCAACCACAACGTGACTTCAGAAATCATCTGGGAAACACTTTCTTTTCAAAAACAACTTCATGGCTGGGAAGAGGTGAAGTCAGAGAGTGCAAGAGTAGGGAGGATGGAGAACGATTTCATAACCACACGCCGTGCTTCTGATCTGGCGACATGCGAGTTGTGGACCGGAGCCTTGTCCTGCAAAAGGAGGGTACCTTTGCTGATCTTGCCTCGCCTCTTGATTTTGATAGCTTCCCTTAATTTCCTCAAAAGTGAAGACTAATAGGCTCCTGTAATTGTGGTACCCTTTGCCAGGAAGTATGTCATCGCTACTCCGTCCTGGTCTCAGAAGACTGAGCATGACCTTGCTAGCGGAGAGCTGCACTCTTGCTTTCTTTGGAGGTAGTGAGTCCAAGTGCTGTGTAATCAGTCTTTTGAAAAACTTTGACTCATCTTCTTGGCACATCTCCAAATTCATCTTCGAGCACTCGACGCGTTCTCGCTTCTGGAATGGTGTGAGCAACCTAGGAATCCATCTGGCAGACACCTTATGCATATGCAAATGGTCATGAATGATAGTTTCCACAGACCCTGTACTAATCTTGACATCCTGGGCTATTTGGCGAATAGTAACATTTAGTGTACATTTCCCTACCAAATTACTCTCTCAATTTTCAGTCTACAGACTCGAGACATAAAAGCTCTTGAGATTTGGGGAATTTTTAAAATCAGTTTTCCGACAGAAATTTGGTTGTAAAGGAGTTAAAGTTCAACGATTTGACATATGAAAACTCTACCAAACTCCTCCGCTGATTTTGGATCTAAACACTTGAAATTTTAGATGTAGGTTAATTCGACATGGATCCAAAATTTAAATTGATTTGAGCCCAAAACAATAAATTTTAAGGAGTCAAAATTGGGGTCAAAGTTAAAAAAAATTGACCTCTGCGGTCTCTACCAAATTACTCAGTCAATATTTAGTCTAAACATTTGCAATATAACATAAAGCGTATTCAGACATAGTGCAAGCTTTTTAATCGTTTTTGGCCAAAAGTTTTGCTGCCAAAGCTCAAAGTTCTAAAGATTTGACCTTTGCGGTCTCTAGCAAACTATTCAGCCAATTTTGGCTCTAACCATTTTACATAAAGGGTATTTAGACAAGCAGTAAGCTTTTTAATCAGTTTATAGGCGAAAATTGGCTGCCAAGGGGTCAAAGTTGAAAGAGTTGAACTTTGCAGACTCTACCAAACTCTTCCGCCAATTTTGTGTCAAACATTTGAAATTTTAGATGTAGGTTACTTGGATATGAGTCAATCTTTTGATACATACATACATATGCACATACAGTTGTGAACAGTATATTGGGCCTGAGCAAAGCCGGGCTAAACTGCTAGTTAAAATAAAATTTAATTCAGCATCATTAACTACCTGTTTTGTACAAAATAAACTATTTAACACAAACAACGTGCGTTCGTTCAAAATATATAATAGTCTAGGTCGATAACTTTTACAGAGCTGTAGACTCGGACATAGCTTCCGGTTCGCAAACCTAAAATTTGATAAGGTGTAGATAGCCCCTGCTTATTTGTCGGGTGCAGAGGTATGAATACGGCAAAGGCTGTTCGACCTTGTTCTTAAATATAACACTAGATGCCGTATCACCTTCACCTTTTCTTTTATAATGGGAAACTTTAGAACACTTGTTTGCCACTTATCACCAATCCTGTTCTAATAGGTCAGGGATACAGGTTTGGCAGCTTCTCTTGCTGGTGTTTTATACTGGAAATATAGGAACCCTAATTTAATTAGATAAAAATTATTACCAAGTGACATTAAGAGTGGCTGATTGCATTACATTGGACTAACTGACAAAAGATTGGAAAGAAAACTAGACGGCACATACGCTCGTATTAGTAGTAAATATATCTTGGCAAAATCATCCGACGAAGCAGCAACTTTATGGCAACCTACCTGCCATATCAATACCATCAGAGAAAGACGCCTACGATTTGCTGGTCACTGTCTAAGGAGTAAGCATGACTTGTTGAGTGATGTATTGCTATGGACTCCACGACACGGGCGCGCAAGCAAAGGACGACCAACTGTGAACCTGAGGATCTGAGGCAGCTGATGGAAGACAGGAAACTCTGGAGCCGATCATGATGATGATGATGAGGATGATGATGAGGAGGAGGATTACGATGATGGGGTAAATTTAGTGCATGTTGCACATAGTAACACTCAGTAGGCTTTTTCGAGAACACGACCCCATATGTAAAAACTAGGCTAATAGTCTGCATGCGTTGCCTTTGTTTTCTGAAGTCCAGCAAACATCCGTTTGTTCAACGTGTTTTATGTAAAAAATAATAGTAATTACAATCAGAACAAAGATTAAAAGGATACAAACATACACCCCCTCAAAATAAAAAACAAAAAAACAACGAAATCGCCTTCTCTCGTAAGATCCTCTTTCCCAAATATCCGCGCATTAATTTCAATATTATAGCATCACGCTTCGTTTTAAACTTCATAGAAATCATATGCAACATTAGAATGGATAAACTGCTACAAACACCCTTAAACTACTTTGTACATACACACACGCGTACGCGCCGATACACACGAGATCACATACTTACAAAAATGTATGTATAACGACTGTGATGCGTGCTGTGTAAGCTATAATTAAAATGTATTTAATCTTGGCAGTATATACTATGACTTCCACATTAAACAATCATTGTACCTTTTTACATGCTTTTATTTACACATCGTTCTTTCGGTCGCTCAGTTATGAGCATTGGGAACATGGGATGGATGTTAGTACACAGATAAAAAGAAAATAAAAACTGCATCAATCTGTTTCCGTGTAATTTTTCACAGCTTGAAGTATCATCTGTGTGAGCCATTTTTAACCCCAAGACAACTGTAACGGCGGAGTTGACAGCACCCCAACAATACCTTATAGTAGTGTATAAAATTGTGTGAAAATAGACGTAAAAATTATTAAACCAATAAGAGATAATTTTCAAACAGTAACTCGAGGTTTACATCATGGAATTGAAATAAATGGTTTATAACATTTCAAGCACTACACTTGCGTGCATGTACGAAACAGACAGACAGACATACAGACAGACCCCCATAAATATAAGTTAACTGTATTATCGTTTAAAAAATAAACAACAAATCTATGTTAGTTTATAAGTAATAAAAATAAACATAAAATTATCTATGTCATCGTAGCCTAATAGATTACGCGCGGAACTGTAATCCATAAGGTTTGGGGTCCGATTCCCAGAAAAAGTCAAGCTACGCTAAAGAGAGGCAGGACCTTGAAACATGCCTGTCCATAGATTACTGTTATAAAATATAATAAATAAATATAGAAAAATATTTACGTCCAAATAAATATATGGGCGATTTCTCAATAAACCCGATCTTCAAGGTGAAAACGCTAAGTTAACCGTATTATCGTTTAAAAAATCAACAACAAATATACGTATATATATATATAATCAAGCACATGCCTCTTGCACACATATATGCAGGCATCTATTAACACACAAAATTTTATTTTGTATACATACAGATATAGAAATATCGCTTTATATATATATATATAATATCACATAGATACGTACATATATTTATATACACTGTTTTAATTTATTCATATTATTATATGCGTGTGTGAAAGTGCGTGTATGTATATATATATATATATATATATATATATATATATATATATATATATATATATATATATATATATATATAACTATTATCACAGGCACACTACACGCATATATACACACATATATTGGGATACATATATATTTTCAAATTTTTATTTTAACTTTATCAGATTATTTGTTAAGACATTCAAATTTAGCACGCGAACCTCCTCGATCGCACGTGTGCATACATGCTTATATGGGAGCTGGTCTTTTACGTTATGACAAAGATGATCATTATGCTGGCTTCACCTAATTAAGATTTATAACACGCACATAAATTTTATGCCAGGTCATTGTCAACCGATTTTGAAAATGTTTTATGTCGGTAAATAGGTTTCGTAATTCATTTCTATTCTAGTTTAATGTTTGTTTATTTTTAGTTTCTAATTCAAATATTCATATCTTTTTAATCTTATGATTTTGCTGCTAAACTAAGTTGAATGTCTTGCAGAGCTTTTTCAGTTTTCTAATTAATTTATCGCCGCCAGAATTTTTTGCTTGACACTTGGCTTTTAAGCTTCGTGTTATGTCAAAATATGCCTTGACGCATAACTCGATATTCTCAATCTGATGTCGGAAATGACCTTCATAAATGGCTTGATTCAGTTCTAATTAAAGATGGAAGGCAGAATAAATGTGCGGCGATAATGATCTTATGAGGTTGAAAAAAACTAGAGAAAGGAATAAAGTTTAAATAAAACGAAACATATGCAAGCTAATACAACCATTAAATTTAAACTACTTTACATAATATATAATGTAAAGTTAGTTGTCCATTAAATTGTGTTTATTAAACGATATTAACAAATATGATATATTTTTATGTGCTGTTTTTCATTCGTTTTAAATTTATTTTCCTTCATTTCTTTTTATTCATTTTTCTTCATTCAATTGTTTTGATTCAATTTTGTTCGTTTCTCTTTCATCTATTTTTCTTCCATTTTAATGCGTTAATTTTTCGTCATTCAAATTTTCTTTATTTTTTATTTCATTCATTGTTTTCATTGACTTTTCCTTAATTTGTTTTCATTTATTTTCCATTCATTCATTTTCTTTCCTTCGTTGAATTTTTTTCACTTATTTTTATTCATTTCTCTTACATTTTATTCATTCTGTCTTTGATCTCTTTTCTGTTCATGCAATTTTTGCATTTCGCATTTTTTACATTCCTTTATTTACTTTATTCATTTTTCTTTAATCAGTTTTTTATTCACTTTTCATTCAATTTGTTTTAATTCATTTTTATTCATATAATCGATTTCATTCATTTGTCTTTAATCTATTTTTCAGTAATTTCCTGAATTTTTTCATTCATTTTTCTTTCATTCGCTTTTCTTTCATTTGTTTACATACATTTTCATTCATTTTCGTTCATTTATTGCCTCTCACTTGTTTTCTTTAATTTTATTTTCGTACAATTTTTGTCATCCATTTCTTAATTCATTTTCTCTCATTTGTCTTCTTGTAATTCTTTTTTATTCAGATTTCATTTATTTTTCCTTCATTTTCCTCCCTTTTTATTCACTTTGTCATTAATATTTAATTCATTATCCGGGAATAATGAAAATAATAACATAGTTGTACTACAATTAATTGATATATTTTAATATAATAGATAAAGTAGGTGGTTTACAGAGCGTTTTCCCTATAGAAAGAGGAAGAAACTTGTTATGATTCGAATTGTTCAGTACTCTGGAGATCTTTTTAATATATAACAAAACAAATATGTGTGTACAAAAGCGATATATACCAGGTGCGTATGATATTCGAGGACATATTTTAATATTTAAAAACAAATTTATCATTTTATTAGGTGAGTGGATAATGCATTTATGTAATCATTTGGATAAACTGCTGAGTCATTACTCGAACTCTACTGGAAATGACATTATTTCTGTTCAAATTATGGTGTCGGTGGAGGGGGAATTAAATAGGCTTAAATAAGATTTAGAAATGCGATGGAGGAGTCCTTAATCTTAGCTGGATAGTTAAGTAGTAGAACTTATTATAAACTAGTCTAGGGGCACGGCGTTTCCCGGGTGTTTGGAGGTATGTGTTGAGCAAAAAAAAAAAAACGTGGTAGTAGGCAGGCAAGCTTGAATTCGTACCGCGAAGGAGGAAAAGAACGTAGACAAAAAAATGTGACGCCTTTGCCGTTGCGTCCATCGCCAAACTGGAAGTGGTGACGTTTTTAATTAAGGCTAGTCAATCGAAAATAGAAGATGACTTTCGAAAATATCGGCGAATAAAGCGCCCCCTCCATGTAGAAAAGTACTCAGTTGAGGGTGGAAGAATTAATATTTTTAGCCAATTTTTCGATATTTGTCGTCCGAATGTCGTGCTTTAAAATGATATCGATCTTGTGAAAATTCGTTGCATATGTCGAAAGTTTTAGAAAGACATGCATGCATACATACATACATGCATACATACATACATACATACATGCATACATACATACATACATACATACATACATTAAAGCAGACAGATGAGATTTCTATTATAGATGTTCGGTAGTAGTATACGTTGTTGAATCTGAAGTGATCTATATCCTGGATAGAGCAGACACGTTTATAGGCAACTTTGCCGGAGAAAAATATAAAGGTTTTATAATTTTATGCTATAAAATCTACTCAATGTTGCATTGGGGCCAGTACTGTATTAATAAAGTATATTATCTAGAAACTGTTATGTAGTGATCAATATTTTAGGTAGAACATGCGTGTTTAAACGATACGTTTCCCAGTAACGTTTTTGGCTTTTGTTATTATGTTGTATATATGATAAAGTTGATAGTATGCCCGGGTGCTATAAAAGTAATAATACAGTGTCATATCTGAAAAGTAGTATACGTCATGTATAAAAGTGCTCAATATCCTAGATAGAACATGTGTATTCAACAGAAGTGTTTTATTGTACTATTCTTTACAGCAAAATCTACTCGACATGATCGGAATTCATAATAGTAATAATGCAATACCATATCTGGTAATTGGTAAAATAGTCATCGAAAATGCGTTTATAGGCAACTTTGCCGGAGAAAAATATAAATAAATAAATATCCTAAATAGAGCTAGTGTGTTTAAATAAAGCTATGTTCTGAAGAAATTTATTTATTTAGAAAACCGGTTAAGTACAAGTAACGATAAAGTATCATATCTTGTAAATTGTGTACATAAGTCAATGCAAAGTGTTCAATATTCTGGAGAGAGCACGTATTTTAAAGGTACCATTGCCCGGAGAAACTGTCACTATGTTTTATTTTACTATTTTAGACAAGAAAATCTACTCGGCTATTACCTGAGATTCATAATACTAATAATATAATATTATATCTGTTTGGCGATATATATTGATCACAGATTACTTATTATTCTTGATAGATCAGGTGTGTTAAAACAGAGCTTAGCCGAGAAAACAGAACATTTGTCTTTTTTTTATTATGTTATATACAAGACAAAAATATGTTGCTCAGATGTCATGGCCGGAAGAAATATTTTTTTTGTTATTTTTACTGTGTTATATACTTTCTGACTTGTTATTTTTACTATGTTGTATACTAGCCTCATTCATGGTATTGCCCGCAAGCTAAAATAAAAATAACACTGTATCATATATGGTATAAGTAAATCAATCCAAAGTGCCCAATATCCTGAAAAGAACAAATATTTTTAGGGCCACGTCAGCCAAGGAAAACAATGTAACTTTGTTTTGCTATAACATTTAATACTAGAAAATCTACTCAGTGTTGCATGTGAGTCACAATAGTATAGTACCATTTCTGTTAAATACCCATATGGTAATAGAAAAAGTGCTCAATATCCCATATACAGAACGAGTATGTTTAAATATCGCGTTTCCCAGCAAAAAACAAAATCAAAAAAATATAACTTTGTTATTTTAAACAAAAAAATCTACTCGGGGTTGCCTGGGAGCCATAAAAGTAATACTAAAGTAGCATATCTGGAAAGTGATGCATAGTAATAGAAGAGTGTTCAATATATTAGATAGAGCAGATGTGCTTAAACGTTGCATTGCTTGGGAAAAGGAACTTCTTTATCTTTTGTTATTATATTGCATACTAGGCAATGTAGATGGTATTATTAGACTGCCATAAGAGTAATATTGCAGTATCATATCTATTAAGAGGTATAGGTAAGTCAATCTAAAGTATTCAATAGCCTGGATAAAGCAGGTATTTTTAAAGTGCACGTTGCCGAGTAAAAAAAAAACAAGTCACTATGATTCATTTTACTATTTTATACAACGAATCTACGAGGCATTGTCGGAAGTCATATAATAATAATAATAATAATAATAATAATAATAATAATAATAATAATAATAATAATAATTCTGATTTCGTTTATGGACGTCTCTTTGGTAAGGGATGCGATTCATTTCCAGAGGATTTCCCTTAATCTCGGCTTCAAACCAGGAGCTTCAAAGATCAAGGGTTTTCCCAAGGATGTTGGTGGTACCTATAATTGCAGAGGTCTGAAGTCCACCTAAAAAATCGGGGATTTGTAGTTTTTTCAATTGTCCTTCCAGAGGACTTGATACTACTCCTAGTGTACCAACTACGACCGGGATTATTTGTGTTTTAATCCCGTGTATACGCCTTATCTTCAAGGCCAATGAAGCATAATTGCTCCACTTCTCACATTCCTGTCCCAGGGTACTGAAAAGTCTACAATCTGACAGTTTTTTGAGACCTTGTCAATGACGATCAAATCCGGACGATTATGTTTTAATTGCTTGGTCGTTATGACACTTTTGTCCCATCATACCTCTACCTTGCCATCCACACTTGTTCTTACTTCATCAGGCACCTCCTCAAACTATTTTCCCTCTTACGCACCTCCCAATATATCCGGAGTCCCATGCGATCGTGTCTTTTGTGGTACTCTCTCTTGGCCAGTCCACTACACACTGCTGCAAGACGCGCAATTGACTCTGAGGTCTTACCACAAATCCGGCATTCTGCAGCAACTTTCTCTCCTAGAACCACGTTTTTGAACAATCGTGTTCCTAATGCCTGCTCTTGTGCTGCACAAACAAAAGCTTCAGTACTCTTAATAATAATAATAATAATAATAATAATAATAATAATAATAATAATAATAATAATAATAATAATAATGATAATAATAATAATATGCTATTTTATCTGTAAAATAGTATAGAGTAATAGGATACTGCTCAATATCCTAGATTGAGCAGTTGTGTTTACAAGCAGCTTTGCATGGGAGAAATAATTTATTTGCCTTTGTTATCATGTTGTACACCAGACGATGTTGCTAAAGAACAATACGCGTAATATCAAAACAGTATCATATCAGATCAGTAATATATGTAAGTAAACTCAATGCATATTAGATTGAGCAGGCATATTTATGAACACCATATATAAAAATGCTCAAGATACCATAAAACTCATTGCAACATTGTCGTAACAAATACATTATGGCCCTCGCTCTTGGAAAATCAATTCCTCTTAAGTGATCTTTTACTCAGTCAACCCATTATTTCAACTCCTCTCAATTTCTTTAATCATTATCTGCGAATGGTCCTCTAGCCTGGATAAGATTCTCCTCATAATTATAAAAAATACTTGATTACAAAAATAATTGGTTACATTATTGTAGACATCTTTTAGACATTTCTTGCACTAAGCATTTACTGAAAGTATAAATTCCATATAACAAAGTAATAGGATGAGTGATACATCATATTTATAATATTTTACTAAAAATGGTAGACCAAGGCATTTCGTATCTTATCTATTTCATAGATGCTAGCAAATTTAGGTTGTCTCTTCGTAAGCACCTGTTTTAGAAAGAACTGGGAAAACCAATATTAGAAAAAAAATAAAACTGTTTAAACGTCATGGAAATTGTGATTTTTATATATTTATTTATTAAAAATAATCAGCAATAGAGTGTATTTGTACGTTGCATTGAAGAACCTACTTGATTTACTCGTTTGCTTTCGTTCAAAATTGATGTATAAACTTAAAGTTTGTTTTATTTACTTTATTGCATAGTCAGAAAATCTTGCACACTTTCTGGACACAAAACTTTTGCTTAGCGTTCCGTGCTTTGCTCATCTTTACTCCGCTTTCAAGAGAAGCTCTCCATCGCCTTTTGTCAGTCTATCGATGTGGACGTTTTTAATCTGGAAATTCGTACTTGAATGCCTGGTGTATATTGCTTTTAGGATTTCTTCTGGTAATATGGCTACTTTGATTATTCCTTTCTCTGTAAACTTGATAATATCATTTGGAAACCCGAGGTTTTCTTTCATTTGGGGTTCCTTATCATGGTTCAGACGGGTTTTATAGTTTTGGTTCTGAAACTATCATTGAATGCAGAGATCTTTTGTTCATCATCCCCTTTTAGCGTCCACTCTAACAAACCGCATCTATTTACAAATTGAGTAACAAAGTTAAACAAACGACTATAAACGCGTAAGTTTAATCGTCAGCAAATGCACACTATGAAAACAATTGGGAATAAAAGTAACGAAATTGAATATAATTTAACGCAAAAAAAGGTAAAATTGTTTACATAATATCATTTACTCTATTATTACTATGTGATAAACACATTACGTAAGTATACATGCGCACTTAATCAGCATGTGGACGTGGCTGCGGATAGGTACATGCATTCTACTTTATAGGCTTTTTTTACACAGGAATCACTACTTATCAAAGGCCCGGAGGCCACTTGAGGATAAGGGTTAATGGGTATATATTAGTCAATGTGATTATAACGTACTAAACATAAGTAGCGGGAATTTTGTAAATTGGATTACTTAGGGAGATGGTTCATCAAGAACTTGTTTACGTTGGACTTGAAGACAATCAGATTGTAGCCAGCTGGAAAGCAGAAAAACGGAAGAGGGTTCCACACGTGTGTAGTTCTAAGAAAGAGGCTTTGTTCATGGAATCTACATTTAGGTTTAGGTACAGATAAAGAGTGTAGGAAATTATTGATAGTGGTTTTGGCTAGACGAGTGTTTTGCGTGAAAGTTTGGCGTCGGGGGCACAGTAAATTGAATCTCAGACGAGCACTTGCCTGAAAATAACGATAAAACAGAGACAGACCCGCAACGTTTCTTCTGTGGAAAAGAGTTTGCAGGGAAGGAAAAGGGCATCCCCCACTAAGCTACGAAGTCTATTTTGAACTCTGTCAAGGAAGGATAAGCTGCTGCTAGCAGCTCCTGCCCAGATGTGGAAACAGTACTCCATCATTGGCCGAACCTGGCTTTTAAATAGGCATGAGAAGTGAGATATCTACTGGAGCGGTAGAAGGATCCCACCATTTTTCCAGCAATTGCAATGGATTTGATATACGTGTTCCATTTCAGGTCAGGAGTAAAGGTCAAACCTAGAAGCTTGTCAAAACATGAAGCCTCCCCAAGACAAGAGCCATTCATTTCAACCGATGCCAGATTGGAATCAGAGCGTAGATGGTGTAGAGATAGAAGCTTGGTTTTAGATGCATTAAAAGTAACCAACCACTTATTTCCCCATTGTACCACATGCTCAAGTTAAGAGGAGAGAGAATCAGAGAGACCTTGGTCATTAACGGCCTTTCATATGTTGCCATAGATGGTAGTGTCCTCAGCATATATGCCCACTACTCTTATGAACCCATCAGAGAGACATGATTTAATAATATACCATAGCTGGAGATCTTGAGAAGTATACCTTTATAAATAAAGTGAATACATATATTGACATATATTTACTTATATCATATTATTAATTATTTTAACGATGTAATTCTATTTTCCAAACAGTCTAAGTAATTAAAGAAATATAATTTAATTTTAATTTAATCTTTATTTTACATTATACTTTCTTCCCGCAGGTGTTCACATGTTACTGAAGATGTGGGTTTCCATCGATTTTTGCTACACAATATACAATAGAATTCCATTTGACACGTGCCTTTTACAATGAAATTGCTCAAATGTATACTTTTTATTTAAACGAATACTTATTTATGCATTCGAAAATGATGGAATTCCTACACCTGGGCGCATATATATATATGTATATATAATATATATATATATATATATATATATATATATATATATATATATATATATATATAAATCTGAACGTCTGTGTGTGTGTCTGGTCACGAATAGGTTGCTATATGGTTGACTATTATAGAAAACTGATCACATATGATAGATGTATCGAGGTCGAGACACAGGAATGGGTATGTTTGATTTGACATTTTGTGATTCATTAAAATTGTGGGGTATATGCGCACGCGCCTGGTCCACAAAGTATGGAAATAAAAAAAATAAAAATTAAAAAACAAGTTTACAAGTGTTTTTGATATAGATGTACATAATAATACTTCGATAAGTATGTTTTAACTTAAATAGGGATGGTATAATAAAATTGTGGGGTCTGCGTTCGCGCCTGACCTCCATAGAATGGAAATAGGCATAAACTTTAATAAAGCCTTTTCATATCTATCTGCGTAAGTATACTTTGATAATTATGTTTTGTTTGAAGAAATATGGTATAATAAAATGATGGGGTGTTCGTTCGCGCCTGACCTCCATAGAATGGAAATATGTCACAAAGTTTAATAAGTTTTTTTTTTTTAAATATAGATCCACAGAATATTGTGATAAGTGTTTCAGTGTAAACAGGTATAGTATAATAAATTATGGGGGTTATCTATTTTATTTTTACTTTCATCACATTTTGCTTTTGTTTTGATATTCCCAAATTCGAAGCTATCTCTTTACAACACTTCCTTTTCATAACCTATCATACTTTCATAAATCAGAGTCCATTTTCTGTAGGCTGTTTTTGAACCCAGTCAACGACGGGCACGTTTGCTAGTATATATATATGTGCGTGTGTACATATGTATATATATATGTATATATATGTGTACATATGTATATATGTATATTATATGGAAAAATGCGCGCATGGAAAGTAATATTCTTAAGATTTTATTAAACCTGGAAAAGTAAAGGACAAGAAATTCAACCTGGAAAAGTAAAGAACAAGATATTCTAATAAAGTAAAAAATAAGAATTTTTTAGACTTAAAATATTGCAGCTAAAAATAAAATTTGAATATTGATAAATATTTTATTTATTATTTGCATATGTTGTTGTTTATTGTTGAGTTAGAAAGGGTGTCAGTCGCTGGATTGAACTTATTCCCCCCCCTATTATTTGCATATATTTATGTAGTGAAAATGGTTTGAATAAAATTAATTCATTAGTTAGTTAGTTAGTAGATGGAATTAATAATTTTATAATTTACATAAAAATTAATAATTTTATTATATCATAATTAGGATCATTTAATTCTTTCTAACTCAACAATAAACAACAACATATGCAAATAATAAATAAAATATTTATCAATATTCAAATTTTATTTATAGCTGCAATATTTTAAGCTTAAAAAATTCTTATTTTTTACTTTACTAGAATATCTTGTTCTTTACTTTTCCAGGTTGAATTTCTTGTCCTTTACTTTTCCAGGTTTAATAAAATCTTAAGAATATTACTTTCCATGCGCGCATTTTTCCATATAATCCATGATTTTTCCAGGTATTGCTATTGTATTAATATATAAATTTATAATATTTATTAATGATTGTCAAAAAAAAATTAGCTCTCAAACACACATTTATGCAATATTTATCATTCAATCACAATAGTTCCGAGCCAGGGTATCTACCGAGACTGCGGTTCATGAATTCGTGATCTGTATAGAGCGTAAACTAACAAAAAAGAAGATGGCACTCGGTGTCTTTTTAGATATCGTTGGAGCTTTTGACAACATACCCTTCAGTAGTATGTTCAAGTCGCTACGAGAACTCAATGTGCCACCAGTACTCATCCGATGGATTGAGTATATGGAGAGGCACAGAGCAGTTCAAGTAGAACTATTGAGGGCAACTGTTAAAAGGGAAGTAGTTAAATGAAACCCCCAAAGTGGGATTTTATCACCTTTACTATGGAACTGTATGCTGAATCCTCTTTTAAAGGAGTTTAAAAATAGGAATATTTATGCCCAGGCTGCTGCTGATGACATCGCAGTGCTGGTCGTGGGTTCAAAAGCATCATTGGTCAGACGCATTGCCAAAATGGTACTACATTTTTCATCAAATGTGATAACGAAAAATTTGAGTTCATTCAAAGAATATGTATATCATAGAAGTCACTAATATTTTTAATCGATAAATTCACCAGTTTTTGCTATAAAATCATAAGGAGAGTTAAAAAAAAAATAGTTATTAAAAAAAAGTTCGGTTTTTTAATTATAAAAAAAAACGATACACGGGATTGAACCTAAAATCTTTCCACCAACCCCCGGTATTCTAACCGTTACGCTAACATGTGATATTGGCGAAATCGCAGTAAAAAATATTTATATGCAAAAAAAGTTATGCAAAATAAAAAAAAAGCGTTAGTCACTTATGTACTTACTCTCCTGTTTGTGAACCCACATATTTTGTTGTAACTTTTTTCTATTGAACCAATTATCGAAATTTTTTTTTTCAAAATGTAGCTAATGAGGTGTTCTATCCAACTATATAAGCTGTTTGAAATTTGGTTGCGAACGGAATTAGTGGTGGGGGTTTGAATGTGTCTTGATTCATTCAATTTCGGACTTAAGCATATATTCAACCACTACCGTGGTTGAATGATATGTGTGTACATATGTATATATATATGTATATATATGTGTACATATGTATATATATATATTTATATATATCTAGCATTTTTCGCGGTTAATGATAGCCGAACGGATTAGATCCTTGTTAATGAAGCCGGGGATGGCTTGTGTCGCCGGGTTCGAATCTATCGACTAGTGTCAATCGTAAAACCCTGCACTGATGATTCCCCAAAGGATGAAACACTAGTGTCGCTAGGTATTTTATAATTGTTATAGTAAATAATTATATATATATATATATATATATTTGTGTGTGTGTGTGTTTACAATATATATATACATATTTGTGTGTGTGTGTTTACAATAGTGCATATATAAAGAAAAATAAATTATAAAATGCGCGTATATATTTATTAGTTGCTATATTAAACTCGCAAAGAAACTTTTTTTGTATAAAAGACTTCGTTGAAATTGTTATTGTATCATATAATGGAATATATATTATTTTGAATAACTGCTTACCGAGACGCAAAAGCCACTCAAGCATAAGATTCAATATTTAGTGAGATTAAACCCTTGGGGATTGCAGGCCATGATCATATCCTAGGACTTGACTACTCAACAAAAATGTTTTTATAATAAACTTGAAAACGCTACTGATGTAAGGTTAGTGTATAAAACGAAACGTTAGCAAATCGACGTAATATCTAAAAGTATTATATGTATAATTTACGGAGGAATATAATGAATGTGTTTTCGAATTCGTATGTGCACTCCTAAATGGGAACATATCAGGGAAAAATTTATATAAACTTACCAAATTTAAATAAAATGTATACTTTTTTTAGGACAACAATTGAAGTGGGCCCTCTAACTGCCATTCTAAAAAGTGAGCTATAGGTAGCCGAACCTTCTTTAAAATTCAAATATATTCTTATTTGAAAAATATGTTTACTATATGTATACACTTTGACAGGTAAAATGATAGGAGTGGGCCTAACTACTTACGTTACATTTTATATAATGTTGGTGCAAAAATAATATTGTTTGTTGACATGAAGGTGAACGTCAAAAACGACATTATTTTTGCACCACCCTAATATATCGAATATCTACGTGCCCTCACCTTCAAGTATTTTTTTTTTTTTTTTTTTTTTTTTTTTTTTTTTTTTTACAAAGGCATCACCACATTATCAAGGCCCAGAGGCCACTCAAGGATAAGGGTTAAAGAGTGTACAGTAGAAGTTGGTCAATATAGTAATCATTAGTAATGAAAATTTGGTAAATTTAATAACTTATATGGAACGGCTCATCAAGAACTTATTTACTTTAGACTTGAACAAAACCATATTGTAGTCAGCCGGAAAGCAGGAAAACGGAAGACAATTCCACAGGCGTGCAGTTCTAAGAAAGAAGCTTTGTTCATGGAATCTACGTTTAGGTTTAGGCACAGATAAAGAGTGGGGGAAATTATTGATAGTGTTTACAGCTAGACGAGTGTTTCTTGTGAAAGTTTGGCGAGGGGGGACCATAGATTGAAGCTCAGTTGAACACTTTCCATGAAAATAACGATACAACAGAGACAAACTCGCAACATCTCTTCTGTGAGATAGAGGTTGCAAGGAGGAGAAAAGGACATCTCCTACGAGGCTACGAAGTCTATTTTGAACTCTATCAAGGCAGGACAAGTTCTTTCTAGCAGCTCCTGCCCAGATGTGGCAACAGTATTCCATCCTTGGACGTACCTGGCTCTTATATAGATAGAGAATAGCATCAGCAGTGAGATATCTACTGGATCGATAGAAAGATCCCACCATTTTTCCAGCGGCCTTGGCAACAGATTTGATATACGTGTTCCATTTAAGATCAGGAGTAATGGTCAAGCCCAGAAGCTTGTCAAAACTTGAGGCCTCCTGAAGACGAGAGCCATTCATTTCAATTGATGACAAATGTGGATTAGAATGTTGATGATGTAAAGAGAGAAGCTTGGTTTTAGATGCATTAAAAGTAACCAGCCACTCCTTTCCCCATTGTACTACGTGCTCAAGATCAGAGGAGAGAGAATTGGAGAGAACTTGCTCGTTTACTGTCTTAGATGTGGTACCATAAATGGTAGTGTCGTCAGCATAAATGTCTACAAATGATGTAAGGATATGATTTGGAAGATCATTAATGTAGATCAGGAAAAGAGTTGGGCCCAGGATGGATCCCTGAGGGACACCGGCATTAATATTGTGAGCTTCTGATTTTTGCCCCTCAACTACTACTCTTATGAATCTATCAGAAAGAAATGATTTAATAATTGAGAAGACTTTTCCAGCTATACCATAGCTAGCGATCTTATGAAGTAAACCTTTATGCCATACCCTATCAAAGGCTTTAGATATGTCAAGAGCAATTGCCCTAGAAAGATTGCCACCGTCGAGAGATTTGCTAATCCTATGCGATATAACTGTAAGGACATCTGCTGTAGATCTAGCAGAACGGAAACCATATTGAGTGTCACTAAGAAGGTTATTTTTGTTGAGATGTTTGATTACTTCTGTATTTAATACAGATTCTAGCAACTTACTCATGACGCACAGGAGACTTATTGGCCTGTACTGAGAGGGGGATGAGCGATCACCTGAATTCTTAAATACAGGGCATACTGATGAGATTTTCCAGGAAGATGGGAAACTATTCTCCTTAAGACAACGTTTAAACAGTTTTGTAAGTATGGGCGCTAGTTCAGGTTGAAGTTTTTTGAGTACTATGATTGGAATACCATCAGGGCCAGTTGCTTTACTGGAATCAAGGTTTTTGATTAGTTTGGCAACATCACGTACAGATATACGTATATCACATAGCGTGTTTTCTGATACAAGAGGAAATATTGGGGGTTGGCGGTCTTGGTCGCAAAGGGTAGAATTAGCTGCAAAGTTCTTGACAAAGAGTTTGGCTTTGTCTGATGCTGACGAGATTACCTCAGATCCATTGATAATAGTTGGGATGGAGCACACGCTTCTGTTCAGGATTCTGTTTGCTATTTGCCAAAACTGGTGGGAACCAAGCCGCTGCTCAGCTACTTTGGACTTAACAGATTGAGCATACAACTTTCTTGCGTTCCTTATTACTTTCTTACAATGGTTGCTGGCAGTCCTGAAAACGGCTTTAGTTTCCATACATCTATTACGTTTGAAGCAGTGGAAAAAGTGATTTCTGTGCGCAATGGCAGCAGCACATTCTGGAGAGAACCATGGCTGGCTGTTAGGTTTTTGCTGAAACTTTTTAGAGGGTATGAAATGGTCAATACCTACAATTAACCATTCAGTTAGGTCTAATACTATAGAGGACACATCCTTTTTAAACATGGAATGCAGAGGTAGATCAGATATAAATGTACGGAAGCTATCCCAGTCAGCCTTAGTGTATCGATATACTGTACGATGAAGAGGTACGTCTGGGGACTTATTACATTTCATTTTTATCTTAATTGATACAACAGAGTGGTCGGAAGATCCAAGAGGCGACAGAACAGAAACTGAACATAGTTCAGGGCAAGTTGTGAGAAAAAGGTCTAGTAGGCTCGCATACTGGCCGTCATTATCGGGCACACGGGTAGGTTCCTGAACAATCTGAGTGAGGTCATAGGCAATGGAGAAATCATGACAGAACCTCCCCTCATCATCGGTCTTGTTTGAGTGGGTCAACCATTCGACGTTGTGAACATTGAAGTCTCCACATACGTGAATGTTAGCTGCAGGATAAGTAGAAAGGACTTGGTCAATTTTCTCAGATATGCTTTGAAAGATAGTAACTCCGCTGTTGTGGGGGCGATAGAGAGTAAATATAAATGCAGTAGTGTGAGCTAAAGCAACCCGGAAGCACATATAAGGTAAGTTAGGATCTTCCCTGGAGATGTCCCTCCCACATGGAAAGCTATCTTTAATATAGGCACATATTCCATGCCCATGGCGATCTTGGGGGTCAGATTTAGAAGTTAAGTTAGAGTATCCTGTAATTGCAAACTCATCAAGGGAAATAGCCTGTCCAATGCCAGTTTCACTTAAAAATAAAAGGTCTGGTTTAGTCTCCTGTAATTGGGTTTCAACCTCTGGAAGGTTAGAACGTAGACCCCTGATGTTGGAGAAGGAGACATGGTAGTAGGGGTCTACGTTGGAAGTTGGAGAACCGGGTTTAATCGTGTATTTTTTCTTGAAACTTGTCATGATGAAATTTTGGAATTTGTGGACTAGGTCGACAGATTTACTTAGAGCAGGACAGAGAGGGGAAACTAAGAGAGAAAAAGAAACGAAGAATTTTTTTTTTTTTTGTACCACATGATAAGGTAAAGCCGTAACAATTACCCACTAGTATGGCATCGAGAGGCCCCACCAGAAGCTACTGCATGGTCCAGATTCCATTCACCAAATGGCAATACAGCAGCCCCAGTACTTTGCACCTGCTGATAGGACAGCCTCCTTAGTGGATAATCCAAGGTTCGGGTCCCTGACTATCAGGCGGATAACGTCAGCCCAGACAAAACGTTTACCTCCAGCACCCTTACTAGTGACATGGCTACAAGGATAGACATAGAAACAGAAAATTTCCACCAACTCTGCCAACTGTTCGCGCAAAAATACTGCCAACCTAGAAAACAGCTTTTTCTTCTCCCTTTGTCAGAAAAATCACTCATTTAAAAATGAGGACTGAGGGACAAATAAGAAGATTAGAACCTATCTTAATTTTAAATACCTAAAACCGACTTGAATGAACACAAAACCACGTGTATAAGGCACTGAATCATTTTTCTCAACATTTTAATAATTTCTGACGATCTTAACGGGCAAATAGAGAGTTAGGGGCAGTACAAAACGACCGTGATATGATGTTTAGTTATAGTAAGAAAATATATAGTAGGGATGCTAATTAAATCCAGAGCAATGTTGAATCTTATTACTAGTAGATTATATTCCGTATGTGTGGCGTTTAATAAATAGTATTCCATAGAATTAAAGAGAATATTCAGTTTACATAACGAATATTTCAACTAGAAGGATGAAAATAAGACAGAAAATAAAGAAAGGAAATTAAAGTATGAAAGTAAAAGAGTTGAAATACATGCAAAAATTGGATAGTAAATATAGATGAAAACAAATAAAAAACGAGTATAAACACAGTTAAAATATAGAATCAAATAATAATAATAATAATAATAATAATAAAGACAAAAGATTTATATATATATATATATATATATATATATATATATATATATATATATATATATATATATATATATATATATATATATATACAGGGTGGCCGAAAAGTCCCAGGACACTGGCCGAAAAGTCCCAGTCGAAACATATATTTCTGGGCTGTGTTTTATTAAAAATACATGTATAGTGTCCTGGGACTTTTTGGTCACCCTGTATATATATATATATATATATATATATATATATATATATATATATATATATATTTACCAGTGGTGAAAAAACCGGACTAGAGTGCTCAACGTGTAGCCAGAGCAGTATATAGGAAATTTATTACTGTGAGTCCAGAATGAGTTTACATATTGTTTCAGCTAGAGGAAAATCCTCAAAATTCATAGTCCATCTATGAATTCTGACGATGCTAGTTGGATATTTTCTCTTCTTTTTGAGGATTTTCCTCTAGCTGAAACAATATGTAAATTCATTCTGGACTCACAGTAATAAATTTCCTATATATATATATATATATATATATATATATATATATATATATATATATATATATATATATATATATATATTAAAAGTAACAAGACTGCGACTTCCTCCCTAACTCTTACCCCGCTGACCGATAGCTACTCGACCATTTAGTAAAATAAAGCGAAACACAAGGAGAATAGAAGATTTCGCTATACTTCCCCCCGATCTTATTTCTTAAAGAAACATTTAGCGGGATGGGAACTTATCGCCATTCCACCACACCCAAATAGCAATTGGACTTATACTATTTTCTTGTTTTGCGTGTGTGATAATGCATACCATATCATGAACATCAAAACAAATAAAAAAAACGAGTTGAAAAGATAGAGGATAAAACGAAAGGCCATTGCATATAAAAGTTGAAATATAGAATCAAATAATAATAATAAGATTAATAATAATAATAATAATAATAATAATAATAATAATAATAATAATAATAATAATAAGAAGAAGAAGAAGAAGAAGAAATATAAGAATAAGAAGCAGATAAATATATGAAAAAAAATGAAGTTATCAAGATAACAGAACAACGTGAGATAGATACAGAGGGATAGTAAATGGAGACCAAAGAGGGCATCAGAAGCACGAATCTAGAATCTAGAAGAAAATGCTCCAAAAAAGGCGAATATATATAACTAGATGTATTATTTCGAAACAATGATCTATCTTCCATCGTGAAAATCCGATAGTGTAAAGGACAACGTAAGAACAAAAAAAAAATATTGTGATAAGAAGGTTGCTCTCTGTCGGAAATAACCCTTTTCTAAAAAAAGCAGCAAAATGCCGTTTAAATGAGTGGATGCCCTTAAGAATTAATTAATCTTTTATAGCAATCAAATATTCCCTTAAGGCGAATGAAATACTTCATTAATCCATAAAGTTATTTAAAGTCTTTTTAATCTGATAATTAAAGAGCGGGGCTGAATATTTTAATTCATTTTCATCATTAAGTCTTCAAAGCCAAAATAGAAATCAATATGAGAAATATGTGTTTCTTTTGGTTACATTAATGATAATGGCGGTGAAAAGTTTATATTAACATGAGAAACGCAGTACTGTAAAAAAACATTAATCTTCTTTTATCCACGTCAGCACCACTTTTATGTACCTTATTGTTCAAGTTCGACTGAATACATGGAATAAATAATTACAACACAGAAATAAAGTAGAACAGATATATTGAAAGCAAGAAAGTATATAAAAATATTTACATAGCGTCCATTGGTGTAGTCATGGGGAGTCCATCCCTGGAGAAGGTGTTGACTCTCGATCTCGTATCTCCCTGAGTCTCTCGCCGAGTCTTTACGGTACCAACCATATTTATATAGTTGACACTCCCCGTATGCTAATTAGGTAGATCATACCACAGCATTTATAAACATTCAAATCGAGATATAATGCTACTAAAGCTTATATCTAGAATCCACATTACAATTTTATTAAACATATCATTACAAAATGTTTTAAAAACTCGGTTAAAATAATAAACACTTCAAGTTATATTAACTTGAAGAATTTTAAAGGTGTTTGTGACACACTAGCAGAGCTACCCAGCGTTGCGCGGGGCAATATAAAATTAAATAGAAGTGAAATTATGTGTGTAACATCTTTATATTAAAATTTCTTTCTGCCTCTCTCTCATCCGTATATGTACCTTTCTCTCTTTCTATCTCCTCTTTTTACCGTCTTTCCCAATAACCATTTTTTATACTTCACTAAACTTATTTCTCTTTCTTGTTTTACTGTAATGAAAAATATGTTTCAGATATTGGTGCTATATCTTTTAAATGTAATATTTTAATGTCATATTTATTGCTTCTGAGCAAGATCCAATAAAACACAACACTGATATTCTTGATTCCTGGTAATTATGTTTCCTCCAAATATTTTCACAATAATATGAGGTTGAATTGTGATTCTTCTAACCGTTTTCATAATAATGTGAATTGGAATTGTGTGAATAACAACCATCGTCTAAAGAGATAACATATTATATCGCAATTCACATTTATAGATTACGTACAACAACTTCACAAATATAATTCAGTAATATAAATAGAGATAATTTTATTGCTTCCTGACAACGCTTAGTAAAACAAAGAGAGTTCACAGAATTGCCAAAAGTACGGCTTCAATAAAGGTACTCAGATAAATGATATTGATAATTGCAGTTTATTTGCTACTGGGGAGCATTTTCTCGTAATAACGCACACAAAAAGATACCATGTTATAAGTACTACCAAATAGAGAAAAAGATAATGCTTGACAAAACGGACATTGCGCTCCCTCCGAAATAAAATGTGATTGCATTTCCGTAAATGATGGTCTCCTGGCCACGGAAGAGGTCGTCTATTATCCTTAACAATAAAAAATGGAGGAGAAAATGAGATTGGTCTCAAGATAACAGAACAGATTCTACACTACTCACCTTTCTTTCAAAGAAAGCGATAAAAACGATTTCATTATCTCCCAATCTGCACCATAATTTGTAGTAAATTCCAAAAGAGTTTTATAAATGTCTTGGCAGTTTTTTTTCAAATTAATAGAAAACTGCATTGGCTTCTTTGCAAATTATTACATAATTACATTATTACTTAATTACATAATAACCATAAAGGAGATAATGCCTTAGAGGATTGTTCCAATACAACTAAACGGATACTTCACAGTTACCGCCTCCAAAGAAACTAAAAGAATGTGCTAGTAATCTGTAGGAGGATGGGCACATATCCCCCCATATATATATATATATATATATATATATATATATATATATATATATATATATATATATATATATATATATATATAAACAACTCTTACCAAAATATTCCTACAATGCAAAACAACTACCATAGATATCACATAATTCAAAACAATGCCTACAACACTCACCCCTCATATTCCACACAAAGAAGCAAATCCCCAAGGCACCTCCCCCATCAACGGGAACAATTAAAATATCCCATGCAACACCAATCCCAACAAACAAACCTACCCTACAACTAACCCCGGCAACACAACCTTATAAAACAATGTATATATCATCAACAGCAACACCAATTCCAACTGAAACACAACTATCCAACACAAACAACATATAATGACAATCCATTCAATCATTTATCACTCAACACTCACAATAATGCACACAACACTTATTTTACAAGAAGACGTCACATCACCCTAAAACACACAACCTCTCAAAACAAGGAAACAAACAACCCCCACTATTTTTAGGAACGCCCCCGCAGAACAACAATTCCAGGTTAGAAAAAATTGACTCAAAATCATCAATTTATCCACATACACCTTATCAAAGAACGAAACAGAATTACTGAAGCTGGGCCTCAAATTTTGTCCCATCCCTAAAAGCAATATGGCGGAACTAAAACCTTAAAACCTTAAAAAATTCGAACGGAAATTTAGACTAATAGAAACACTAAATAGCAAAGGGGACAAAGATGATTCTTTAGTAAAAAAAACAAATCAACATGTTTCCCTAACAAACAGAACAACACAAAAGAATTAAAAACCTAGTTCGAAAACCTCTGGAACCTTAACCTCCAAATAAAAGACAAAGCCACAAGCAACCTCACACACAAGAAAAACCAAGCACTCGAAAAGACCCGTAATAATAATGACAATAATAAAAGAAGCAGACAAATGCAGTGCCGAAGTAATCATGGACAAAACTTATTATGAAACAAAAATTACAGAATTACTAGATGACAAACACTACTATAAACCCATTAGTACCAACATAGATAACACCACCATCTCAAAAATCACAAAACTTTATACAACACACAACAAAATATTAAAAAGAAAGTAAAGAACTTCCTTACGAATTTAATTACAAAGACTAACAACTTCTACGGACTGCCCAAAATATACAAATCTGACGTAACAAAACCTAGAATATATTAGCGCCCAAACCCTAGTGACCTTACATTTAGACTCATTGTAGCAGGACCAGCCTGTCCAGCAAGCAGACTTAATAAACATCTTATTACAACCTTTCACTGATCAAGAGCTACATAAGGAACGACATTCACTTTCTTACTACTTTACCACATACAGTAGAAAACGGGACACTATTAGTTACATTTGACGTTAGCAGTTTATATAGTAATATACCCCATGGATTAGGAAAATAAGCAATAACATTTTGGATCAACAGCCACGCACCAAAACTACATCCTAGATTCACAAAGCAATTCATTATCGATAGTATAGACATAATCCTAAATAATAATTCCTTCGAATTCAACAATGGCAACTACATTCAAACACTAGCAATGGGAACGAAAATGGCACCGACTTACGCAACCCTTACATTAGCCTTCCTAAAAGAAACCTTATATGAAAAGACAGAACAAAAATTTGGCCACAACACTAAAAACTATTTATAGAATCCTGGAATAGATACCTTGATGACTGCTTCATCTTGTGGAAACCCACATGGGGAGACATCACAAACTTACACACCATACTCCAGAACCTACACCCAAAAATTAAATTCACCATAGAATAAAGCTCTACAGAATTACTCTTCCTAGATATACTGATAAAGATTAAAGACAATAACATTATCACATACACTTACCGCAAACCTACAGACACCCAACAATACCTACACTTTAAAAGTCACCACCTTAAAAGTTGCATAAAAGCCATTCCCTACACCCTTGCATGTACAATTTGCACAATAATCACGGACAGAAGCCTTCGGACAATCCGACTCAAGGAACTATGAATAAATCTAAGAAAAAGAAAATACCCACCACAACTCATAGACAAAGGGATTCAACTTGCGATAAATATACCAGTAGAAGATTTGAGAACCCCTAAAGAACGAAACAAAGAACAAATCTTAACATACATCTCCACACCCAACACAAACAACCCAGAGCTTTTCACAGAGATAACGAAAAGACTCGTCCTACTTAACCAAAACAGCAAACTAAACAACTTCCTTAAAACAACGAACATAATAAAAGGCAAACGCCAACCCAAAAACCTAAAACGCATTCTTACTTCATCCAAACTCAATCAAGACACAACAAAAGGAGTTACAAAATGCAACAAACAACGACGTGGAGTCTGAAACATAATATTAGAGGGAAACACATACACATTCACGAACCCCACACAAACATTCAAAATTAAAAAAAACAACAACCTAGACTGCACCTCAAAAAACGTGGTCTATGTAATAAAATGTGCAGCATGCGATAAATCCTACATAGGCGCCACAAAAATCCTCAGTAATAGAGTAGCCCTACAGATAAAACAGCAAAATCGCGGAAAATAGACACCTGCATGTATCACAGCATATACACACATGCAGTGGAGGCAGATTCGAGATAATGCCCATCTTCTAAACTGAAAACTACTTCTACTTACTAACACAAGAAAAAAACTTCATAGCAAAGTTTAACCCCGCCTAAACATCTCTCAATAATTATACACATAAATAGGCAAAACATAAAATACACTTACACGCATGCATATTTAGGTAAATGTGCACCCTAACACACGGAACAAAACAAGCACAATAAAGCACGCACACACTTTCACGGGCGCGCACATTCATATCCAGTATAATACCATTTCCCTAAACTAAACAATCAATTAGAAATTATACGTGTGTATTTGTATGTACACACATGTGTGTGTTTGTATATATATGTGTTTGTGTATATGTATGCGTGTATGTATGTGATTGTGTATACGTGTGTGTGTATATATATCATCTGTTATCTATCCTCCATCTTGTTTGGGTGTGTACGTGCACTTATCTTTGGGTGACTGAATACATGTATGCATATGTGCTTGGGTTAGGAAAGAAAGAAAACTTCAACCAATATATATGTAAGGTATGGGTGTATGAATATGTATGTGTGTGTGTGTGTGATTGTGGGTGCGTGTGTCCATATATATATGGGTAGGTGGATGTATACGCATTTGTATATGTGTGTGTATATATATATGTATGCATATACATGGATGGGTAAATGCATTCGTGTGTGTATGTGTGAGCCCCTGCATATGTCTCTCTATATGTGCATGTGTGTGTAGGTATGTGTGAGTGCCTGCATACGTATGCGGATGTAAGTGTGTATGTGCATGTATATGTATGCGTGTGATTGTGTTTGCGTGTGTATATATCATTTCCTACCTATTCTCCATCTTACTTATATGTGTGTGCGTGTACTTATGTTTGAATGATTACGTACATGTACCCATGCGTGTTTTGATTGGAAAAAAAATTAACCAATATGTGTGTGATATGTTAGTGAGTGGATGTGTGTGATTACGTGTGTGAGTGTTTAGGTGGGTATGTATATATGTATGCTCCTACATATATTTCTGTGTATATGCGTGTGTATATGTGTATATACCTGCGTGCGTATGAGTGTGTATATGTATATGTACATGTATGTATATGTATGTGTGTGTGATTGTGTGTGAGTGTGTTCTATACATGGGGAAAGAAAGTCATAGAAAAAAAAACTTCACTAAATCAACCAAAAGCCCCCTCGTTGAACTTAACTCGCGACAAACCAACACTTACTGTTGGGGACAGAATGTCTGAGACCACATCACTCTGAAAAACACAGTTAGTATCAGCAGATGTAAAAATAACATTTCACACTCTAATTAATAAAAACAAACCTTTATACGAAAATATCTGAAGAGAGCGAAACAAAGCTTGAAACGCGTTATAAAAAATATTTAAAAATAAAAATATGATAAAAGGCTGAAAAACCCACAATTGTTGATGGCTACACTCTTTTAATTATATATATATATATATATATATATATATATATATATATATATATATATATAGTGTTATAATGGAATCATTCCAGGAGGAAATCTGGGTATGAGAGCTCAATGTGGTAAACAGAGCAATAACATAAAAATATAACACGGAAATTACATAATAATATAGAGCAAAACGTGGTATGACATCGACAATTATGTAATTTCCGTGTTATATATATATATATATATATATATATATATATATATATATATATCTTCATTTTAACAAAAATGGAGGAGGTAATATCTCATGACAACAAATCCGCGACAATTCCTCCAGAAAAAGGGTAATGGCAATCCTTGAGTGATTGCTATCATGAACAGGGAACAGCCACTTCATTAGGATATTTAGCGTTTGGGTTGATTAACTTACACTCCTTACATACATGACTCAGGGGTATTACCATTTTGGATCGTTGGCAGCATAATTTACATTGTCTAGTACACAATACATTACAAAGGAAATTTTTCTCCCGTGTAATCCTGCGTTAAAGACTTGATAAATGGATGCCACACGAATTGAATGACAACCAAAAGAAACGCCGTTATGAAGTGTAATTTTCTCTTTTTTGCAACAAGAACGACCCATTTCTCGACCGGGCTGTGACTTGCGATAAAAAGTGTGTTCTTTACGACACCTGGCGACGTTTAGCTCAGTGGTTAGACGCCGACGAAGATCCACGACACTTCTCAAAGCTAGAGTTACACCAAAAGAAGGTCATTTTAACTGTTTGGTGGTCTGCGACCGGTCTCATCCATTACAGTTTTTTTTTAATCCAGGCAGAGACGTACTGTCAAGACATGGATGAAATGCATCAGGACCTGGACAACAACAGCTAGTATTAGTTAACAAAAAGGCCTTATTCTCCTCCACAACAATGCCTGACTGCACGTTGCTAAACCGATTTTGCAGCAGGTGAATGAATTGGGCTACAAAACTCTGCCTCATCCGCCATACTCACCTATCGATTACTACGTTTTAAAGCATCTCGAAACTTTCTGCGTGAGAAATGCTTACAAAACCTAAACCATATCAAAAACGCCTTCAACGAGATTTTTACCACCAGAGCGCAAGAGTTTTACGTTACTGGCATAAATACACTTGTTTTGCGTTAGCGAAAGCATATTGACTCTGGTGATGCTTATTTCAATTAATAAATTTTTGTTTGAGCTGAGATATATTCATCTGAGTGTAAAAGTTAAAAACCGCAAGAACTGTTTTTTCAACCTGATAATTATTGACCACGATAGTGCATACTGCTTCTGCATCAGAAATCCTTAAGAAAGAATTATTTAAAATCGCAATCTGAAATTGTTCTTTTCACTAAACATTGTATTGTTAATAGATCTTTCTGAACGTAATGTGCGATTTATAGACTCACAATTACAGGAAACCTCTACTACTCTATAAGAAGGGTGAGAGTCCGGAGAACTGCTGTGAAGACATAGCCTTACAGGAATGAGGAGATGAACGAGAGGTAGTGGAGGGAAGAGTCGGAAAACACAGATAATAGAGGATTGCAACATAGTTCTCGCAACCAGACACGATTTACATATGTGGCAACAGCAACTAATCGTACCAATGCAGGATAGTCCTGCACAGTTTTAATGGACTCTGTAATTCGTCAACGGAATAATCTTGAGCGTAGAATCATAGTTTTTTTTCCTGAGACTAGCGGATGCCACTCGTATCATGCTTAATAGTAAACGTGTAATCTTTATTGTGATTAAATAATTTTTCTTGCGGGTGGGTATCCAAAATAGATAGAACAGTATAAACTCGGTTTCAGAAATAATTTAATAGTAGAAATAATGAAATTAATATTAATAAATGAAAGTATCTTAAATAATTTAATAGTAGAAATAATGAAATTAATATGAATAAATGAAAGTATCTTAAATAATTTAATAGTAGAAATAATGAAATTAATATTAATAAATGAAAGTATCTTAAATAATTTAATAGTAGAAATAATAAAATTAATATGAATAAATGAAAGTATCTTAAATAATTTAATAGTAGAAATAATAAAATTAATATGAATAAATGAAAGTATCTTAAATAATTTAATAGTAGAAATAATGAAATTAATATTAATAAATGAAAGTATCTTAAATAATTTAATAGTAGAAATAATGAAATTAATATTAATAAATGAAAGTATCTTAAATAATTTAATAGTAGAAATAATGAAATTAATATGAATAAATGAAAGTATCTTAAATAATTTAATAGTAGAAATAATGAAATTAATATTAATAAATGAAAGTATCTTAAATAATTTAATAGTAGAAATAATGAAATTAATATCATTAAATGAAAGTATCTTAAATAATTTAATAGTAGAAATAATGACATTAATATTAATAAATGAAAGTATCTTAAATAATTTAATAGTAGAAATAATGAAATTAATATTAATAAATGAAAGTATCTTAAATAATTTAATAGTAGAAATAATAAAAATAATATGAATAAATAAAAGTATCTTAAATAATTTAATAGTAGAAATAATAAAAATAATATGAATAAATAAAAGTATCTTAAATAATTTAATAGTAGAAATAATAAAATTAATATGAATAAATAAAAGTATCTTAAATATTTTAATAGTAGAAATAATAAAAATAATATGAATAAATAAAAGTATCTTAAATAATTTAATAGAAGAAATAATAAAAATAATATGAATAAATGAAAGTATCTTAAATAATTTAATAGTAGAAATAATAAAAATAATATGAATAAATAAAAGTATCTTAAATAATTTAATAGTAGAAATAATAAAATTAATATGAATAAATGAAAGTATCTTAAATAATTTAATAGTAGAAATAATAAAAATAATATTAATAAATGAAAGTATCTTAAATAATTTAATAGTAGAAATAATAAAAATAATATGAATAAATAAAAGTATCTTAAATAATTTAATAGTAGAAATAATAAAATTAATATGAATAAATAAAAGTATCTTAAATAATTTAATAGTAGAAATAATAAAAATAATATGAATAAATGAAAGTATCTTAAATAATTTAATAGTAGAAATAATAAAAATAATATGAATAAATAAAAGTATCTTAAATAATTTAATAGTAGAAATAATAAAAATAATATGAATAAATGAAAGTATCTTAAATAATTTAATAGTAGAAATAATAAAAATTATATGAATAAATAAAAGTATCTTAAATAATTTAATAGAAGAAATAATAAAAATAATATGAATAAATGAAAGTATTTTAAATAATTTAATAGAAGAAATAATAAAAATAATATGAATAAATGAAAGTATCTTAAATAATTTAATAGAAGAAATAATAAAAATAATATGAATAAATAAAAGTATCTTTAATAATTTAATAGTAGAAATAATAAAAATAATATGAATAAATAAAAGTATCTTAAATAATTTAATAGAAGAAATAATAAAAATAATATGAATAAATGAAAGTTTCTTAAATAATTTAATAGAAGAAATAATAAAAATAATATGAATAAATGAAAGTATCTTAAATAATTTAATAGAAGAAATAATAAAAATAATATGAATAAATAAAAGTATCTTAAATAATTTAATAGTAGAAATAATAAAAATAATATGAATAAATGAAAGTATCTTAAATAATTTAATAGTAGAAATAATAAAAATAATATGAATAAATGAAAGTATCTTAAATAATTTAATAGTAGAAATAATAAAAATAATATGAATAAATGAAAGTATCTTAAATAATTTAATAGTAGAAATAATAAAAATAATATGAATAAATAAAAGTATCTTAAATAATTTAATAGTAGAAATAATAAAAATAATATGAATAAATAAAAGTATCTTAAATAATTTAATAGTAGAAATAATAAAAATAATATGAATAAATGAAAGTATCTTAAATAATTTAATAGAAGAAATAATAAAAAATAATATGAATAAATGAAAGTATCTTAAATAATTTAATAGTAGAAATAATAAAAATAATATGAATAAATGAAAGTATCTTAAATAATTTAATAGTAGAAATAATAAAAATAATATGAATAAATAAAAGTATCTTAAATAATTTAATTGCAGAAATAATAAAAATAATATGAATAAATAAAAGTATCTTAAATAATTTAATAGTAGGAATAATAAAATTAATATGAATAAATAAAAGTATCTTAAATAATTTAATAGTAGGAATAATAAAATTAATATGAATAAATAAATTTTTGTACAAAAAGCAGCGTAAGAATTCCAGAGAAATTCCCCAGGAACTTGGTGGTACTTTTTTACCACTGTCCAACCATCTAAAAAAATTACTATGTGGTAAAATACGACAAATAGTTACAAAAAATAACTGTTTATTTCCAACATCTCACACAATCAAATATTTAAAGTAGTTTTCGTTTATTAACAAAATAACAGTTGTAAAACAGACTAAGCAAACGAAACTAATAAAAAGCAACTTACATAAATATTTATCATTTCTTATATTACGTTTATGTTACACGTCGACGAGTTTCCAATCAAATTTACAATAAAATAATCGGTCCATTTAGCATAGATATTAGAGTGTTCGCTAATGGGTCGACGGACAACTGCGCTAAATAATCAGTCAAGTACTAGTAAACACTTTGAAAATGGAACTTGATGCCGCTATAATAGACATACAGGATTATAAGGTTGAGGTTAAACGTAAGTAGATATACGCAGGATAATATGTATCAAACTACCTTACATCTAGGTGTAGTAGTAAATAAATACGAAGTCTTCCGACAACTATTTTCTGCGGTGAATTCATTTTTTAAAACACACCTATATAAATTTCAATGTTGATATATTTATGTTATTCTTTGGAAATTTGTACGTAGATTTGGCTATAAATATTTTAATTAAACACAAATATTAAAGGAAACATTTAAGGATTAAAGCAAATAATTTTATACATTTAAATTCATGACGCTCGTTTTTCAGATCTTTTCAATCTAGTTTATAGAACATTACACACACACACACACACGCACACACACACACACACATATATATATATATATATATATATATATATATATATATAAACATCATTACACAATGTAAATTTGTTTTTCAGGAATTATTTGACCACCAATGCACATGTCTCTCATTTAAGACAATTTTTTCACCAATGATGCTTTAGAACGATTGTTTTTTTTTTATCCTGTCTCTGACGATTAAATTATTTTCATATCAGTATGATTCCACGTTCAAATCCGAGACAATAATTTGCTTTTGTTATTCATAGACTTCGAAGACAAAAAAAATAGACGACAAAATGTCTGCCGTTTATCGAAGCTTTTAAGTCATTCTCCTAAAACCTGATTTCAAGCGACGTTTTACATGAATTTATTTTATTAGGGACAAACAATGCAGAAACGTTTTATGATTTGCTTTTCAAACCGCAGGAAAGTAATGGAATAAATTGAATATATACAAAAGTCTGTCAAATCTAGATGGTAAATATGCACTTTATTACATCTCAACCTAATTTGACGATAAATTCAAATTGCTCCATAAAAGAAAAAAACACAAATACTGCAAATGTTTCTCCAGACTTTAACTAAAGTACATTCCACATCATACAGACAAATAATAAAAAATGCCCATAATAGATTATGGACTAAAGATAAAGAAAAGAAGTTGGATTAATAATCAATCTATTATTAGACTAAGCAAGTTTCGACAAACTTTGTTCAAGTAATTCCTTTTCCATATAAATTTTAATCACACAATATACGTACTAAAACATTTCTCAGTTTTGGGATGGAATACAATTTGATTGTTTTTATTTCAATTTACTTAACAGGGGGTCCATTCCATGCTAAGTTTCTATCTACCATATATCTTACTAAGTTTCTATCTACCATATATCTTACTAAGTTTCTATCTACCATATATCTTACTATATGTTGTGTTTCGCTTATTACGTACTTTGTATATTTCTTTCGTCATCTTTAATGTCTCCCTCTCTTTCCCTCATCTATTTATTAATATTCAATGGTAACAAAAACAAAAGAAAGAATACAAAAAGAGTAGAATAATCCATTATAAACAAAAATAAAAAAAGAATATCATTACAAAAGTAAAACAATTTATCTCGTATTTGAAGGGAGAAAGATAAACATACACACATGCATATGTATTAGTTGGCTGGCAAGGCTACAGGAGAGACAACCAAAGCAGTTTAACAAGGCTACAATGACCAAATTAACACCACGCTTTAATGAATAACACACGCCCCCCCCGCCAAAAAGAAGGTGGATATAAAGTGGGTGTTCATTTTACTTTAAATTAATATAGGAAAGTTATCTCCCAAATTTTAACACTATAATTTCTACATATCTTGTTAACTGCTCATTTCCTGGGATTTTAACTGTTATTTTCGTTTTCAGCATCCTCGAAAACCTATAATAGTGGTAATTTTAAAGGATTTTTTTAGGGTGGAAAGATACTGCACCTTTATCAATATTTCAATCACAGTCATTTGTTTTCCTAGTTTTGGCATATGAATTACAAAATATCTGATATTTCCCCAAAACATTTGGCCGTTATATGTGCTATCTCCCCTCTTTGGGTTTTCATACATAAAGTAAATTTCACAGTGTATAAGGATTTTTTTTATACTTGAGATATTCATATTCGTACCATATTTCCAAAAGAGGGAAGATATAACATATGAGAAATATTTGGAATCAAGTTTCCCCTTGCCGTTATTCCAGATCATTTGAAACCATGGCATCAAGGTCAGGTGTTTGGGGAATGCATATATATATATATATATATATATATATATATATATATATAACTACTCCATTTACTCACATAAAATTAATATACGAAAGTATAGATTTATGCGTAAACTTTAAGTATTTACTTCAAAAGTGCTCAATACGTAGGTAGAGCTAGTTAGTAATTTATAAAATATATATGGCGATTAAGCTACACTGAATATTCGCTACACTGAATATATATATATATATAATTATTTACTATACTAATTATTAAATACCTACAGGCACTAGTGTTTCATCCTTTCGGGAATCACCAGTGCAGGGTATCACGATTAACACCAGTCGATAAATTCGAACCCGCAGATAGACGCTATCCCTGGCTTCATTAGCAAGGACCTATTATATCCGGTTACCATTAACCGCGAGAAATGCTGTTGAATGTTAAGCATTTATTTGTTAAATGCTTTTTAACATCTGTCAGAATGATCTAATCATCATATGATGATCTGCACATGAGAGCTAAATTGATCGACTTAATTCAACTGAAAGTGCTCAACGATAAGAAACGAACGGGAATAATATTTAACTTTTTGTTTTATTTCTTATTACACTAATTAATCCGTTCCTGAGTCAAACAATCTCACTCTAACAAGTCACAATTTCCTAATCGTTTGTTGTTTTTTTGTATGAGCTACGAACATCATAAAATCTAAATCAACATATGTTCTAGTATTCATGCAGAGTGTGCACACTTCTCTTTAATATGCTTTGCGTTTCTGTTTTAATATCTCTCTCTATTGAATGGTAAACTCTCTAGTGAGAGTACAGTCGATTCTACTTACCTTAAGGCTTATTAGATCGTAAAAGATTTGAGCACCCAGGATCATCGTTAGTGAAAATGTCAAATCATAACGTTGGGTCAAGAAACTAGGCATGACAATCGAAATATAAAAAGTTGTGGAAGCATGTAACGCCAGTTGCAAATCGTAGCTGAAAACAGAAAGATATAAAGTTTGCCAGAAGTGGAAGAACAGTAGAAAATAAATACTGAAAGCTCTGGATTTTCTTGCGTTCCATTCAAAAGGCATCGGACTGACAATCAATCAGATATTTTCTGTCCAGATATTCCAAGTTGGGTAAATATATCCGTGAAAAACTGGATTCCATTATGCTTAAAAGTAACTTTCGCTTGAAAATTTTACAATATGGCACAATAAAATGTTTTAATAATATGTAGCAATAAACTGTTTTATTGACATGAAACAATAAACTGTTTTAATATTATTTAACATTAAACTGTTTTAATAATATTTAACAATGAACTGTTTAATTATTATGCAACAATGGACTGTTTTAGTACTATGTAACAATGAACTGTTTTAATACTATGTAACAATGAACTGTTTTAATAATATGTAAAAATGAACTGTTTTAATAATATTTAACAATGAACCGTTTTAATAATATGTAACAATTAACGCTTTTAATATTATTTAAAAATGAACTGTTTTAATAATATGTAACGATGAACTGTTTTAATACTATGTAACAATGAACTGTTTTAATAATATTTAACAATAAACTGTTTAAATAATATGTAACAATGAACTGTTTTAATTATATTTAACAATGAACTGTTTTTATAATATGTAACAATGAACTGTTTTAATAAAATTTAACAATGAACTGTTTCATAATATTTAATAATGAACTATTTTAATAATATTTAACAATGAACTGTTTAATATTATTTTACAATGAACTGTTTTAATAATATTTTACAATGAACTGTTTTTATAATATGTAACAATGAACTGCTTTAAAAATATGCAACAATGAACTGTTTTAATGATATTTAAAATGAACTGTTTTAATAATATTTAACAATAAACTTTTCATAATATTTAATAATGAACTATTTTAATAATATTTAACAATGAACTGTTTTAATATTATTTTACAATGAACTGTTTTAATAATATTTAACAATGAACTGTTTTTATAATATGTAACAACGAACTGCTTTAAAATATGCAACAATGAACTGTTTTAATGATATTTAACATGAACTGTTTTAATAATATTTAACAATGAACTTTTTTAATAATATTTTACAATAAACTGCTTTAATAATATTTAACAATGAACTGTATTTATAATATGCAACAATGAACTCTTTTAATAATATCTATAAATGAACTGTTTTAATAATATGTAACAGTGAACAGTTTTAATAATATTTTTAAATAAACTGTTTTAATAATATTTAACAATGAACGTTTTTAATTATATTTAACAATGAACTGTTTTTATGAGATTTAACAATGAACTGCTTTTATAATATGTAAAAATAAACTGTTTTAATATTATTTAATAAGAAACTGTTTTAATAATATGTAACAATGAACTGTTTTAATAATATGTAACAATTGGCTGTTTTATAATATGTAACAATGAACTGTTTTTATATTTAACAATGAAATGTTTTTATAATATTAAACAATGAACTGTTTTAATAATATTAACATTAAACTGTTTTAATAATATTTAACAATGATCTGTTTTAATTATATTTAACAATGAATTGTTTTAATAATATTTAACAATTAACTGTTTTAATATTATTTAACAATAAACTGTTTTAATAATATGTAACGATGAACTGTTTTAATACTATGTAACAATGAACTGTTTTAATAATATTTAACAATAAACTGTTTAATAATATGTAACAATGAACTGTTTTAATTATATTTAACAATGAACTGTTTTAATAATATTTAACAATGAACTGTTTTAATAATATGTAATAATGAACTGTTTTTATAATATGTAAAAATGAACTGTTTTTAATAGGTAACAATTAACTGTTTTAATAATATGTAAAAATGAACTGTTTTAATAATATTTAACAATGAACTGTTTTAATAATATGTAACAATGAACTGTTCTTATAATATGTAACAATGAACTGTTTTAATAATACGTAACAATGAATTATTTTATAAATATGTAACAATGAACTGTTTTAATAAGATTTACCAATGAACTGTTTAAATAATATGTAACAAGGAAGTGTTTTAATGATATTTTACAATACTAGTAAGACTAAGCTACCCTCTTTAAAAATTTCAAGACGCCTCACCAACCACCGATATCAATGACATATAATATTCTAACTGAAAATTCTTCCTTCAACTCCTCGGCTTAACATTCACGGGCAATATGAACTGGAAGGAATACATTGAGGATTTTTTTACACAGGCATCACCACATTATCAAGGCCAAGAGACCACTCAAGGATAAGGGTTAAAGAGTGTACAGTAGAAATTGGACAATATAATAATCATTAGTAATGAAAATTCGGTAAATTTGATAACTTATATTGAATGGCTCATCAAGAACTTATTTACGTTAGACTTGACGAGAACCATATTGTAGTCAGCCGGAAAGCAGGAAAACGGAAGACAATTCCACAGGCATGCAGTTCTAAGAAAGAAGCTCTGTTCATGGAATCTACGTTTAGGTTTAGGCACACATAAAGAGTGGGGGAATTATTGATAGTGTTTTCAGCTAGACGAGTGTTTCTTGTGAAAGTTTGGCGAGGGGGAACCATAGACTGAAGCTCAGTCGAACACTTTCCATGAAAATAACGATACATCATAGACAAACTCGCGACATCTCTTCTGTGAGATAGAGGTTGCAGGGAAGAGAAAAGGACATCTCCTACGAGGCTACGAAGTCTATTTTGAACTCTATCAAGGCAAGACAAGTCCTTTCTAGCAGCTCCTGCCCAGATGTGGCAACAGTATTCCATCCTTGAAGTACCTGGCTATACTGCGAAGTTTCTTACAAAGGGTTGTCTCTATCGTGCTAGATGACTACTCACATCTAAGAGTATCCTGTACCCTTACAGGACCACTATTCGCCCATGCATGGAGTATTGTTGCCACATCTGAGCTTATTCACCTACTACTAATCTCTCTCTCTTGGATAGAGTTCAAAAAGAGTCTTTAATCTAATAGGTCCTATTTTGTCAACTACGCTTTAACCCATCTAACCCTGTCCTATTACCGCAATGTTGCATCTATGTGCCTGTTTTACAAGTATTTTAATGGAATGTGCTCTGATGAACTCACTGTACTTGTGCCCCCCCCCCCCCCCCCGACGTACATATTTCCGACAAAGCAGCTTAGCAACAAAATTATACACTTCCACTGTTAAGATTCCTAAACAGGAAAAAGCTTTCTACTCTAATAGTTTCTTCCCTCGAATTACCTTTCTTCTTTCTGCTTCCCTGACTGTATTTATATGCAAAAGTTAAAATGTAACATAAATCAACATTGTGTTAATCTTTCTTAGGCATGGTAATGTTTTGTAAGGAACAAATGTGAGTAAAAAAAAAAACGATGTGATGTCTATATATAGCATAGTTATTCATACATAATTATGCCATCATCGTTCAGTACTAATGTCTGATGCAAGGATCGTTACATACAGCTTTTATTTAAAATAAGGTACGAGTTTAGTAAATGAGGACTATATATATATATATATATAAATATATATATAAATATATATATGTATATATTTATATATATACGAAGAAAACTATTACTCGGGAATAATTAATGTCACTAACAATTCAGTAATTATGAATTGTAAAACCTATGCGATATACATGTGTTCAATAAAATGATATTTTAACAAGAATATTGAATTATTTAACAGATATATTAAAATAAAATACTCTTTTTGTTACATTTATAGATGTACAAATTAGACAGAAGATGATTAAAAGTTAAACGAATTATTTATTCATAACAATTCAAAGCAAACGCATGTGCTGCATTAATTTATGCAAAAACAGAAACAATGAAAATCATGTCATTCTTATACACGGACGAACGAATTTCTCTACTTTCGCTCTCTCTGTTATATATATATATATATATATATATATATATATATATATATATATATATATATGTGTGTGTGTGTATATATATGTATATATACATAAATATGTATGCATATATATACACACACACATATATATATATATATATATATATATATATATAGCCAGTAGAGTTTAGCTTCCTAGAAGTACATCCAATGAAACAACATGTGTCTACCAAAATAGTGCTCAATGAGTGAACAGAGCAGGTATATTAATTTTATTTATACAAATATTAATGGCTACATATGTGCATACATGTTTCTGTAATCACCCACGTTGGGGGATTACGTCTTCATGCCAAGAATTACCGTCGACGGTAATTCTTGGCCTGAAGACGTAATCCCCCAACGTGGGTGATTACAGAAACATGTATGCACATATGTAGCCATTAATATTTGTATAAATAAAATTAATATATATATATATATATATATATATATATATATATACATAACATAGAGAGAGGAAGTAGCAAAATTATATATTTATGTATGAGAAGTTAGAAGATAATGTAGGTTAGTTTTCATAATGGATTTTTCTATTACAAATATTATATATATATATATATATTTATATATAACAAGAATAATATATTGTACATTCTCAACGTTAAGATATATATATATATATATATATATATATATATATGATTAATATATATATATATATATATATATATATATATATATAGATTAGTATAAAATATATAATGACAACTCCCCTCGACAGAAACGTTTGTATTTCATTATAAGAGAATTTTTCGGCTAAATAATTTACTTTATTTAATATCTTCTATGGTAATGATAAAATATACGTACATGTACACGCATAGACATATTAGATTCAAATTTTGATCATTGTCAGAATTCTTTTTTTTTGGGGGGGGGTGTTGCATTTAAATAACTACAGTGAAGGCATAAAAATATGTGATTAGGTTGGCGCTAAAATAATAATTGTTTTTGACGTTCAACTATATATATATATATATATATATATATATATATACGTAAACGACATTATTTCAGGCGAAATACGAAACCATGGTGATCAATTGTCACACGTGTTAACAAACTTAATGTTACGTAGTTCGCTCATTTTCCAGATATAAAAAAATTGTTTCATGATATTTGCAAGCTATTAATCGAAAATCCTTTCAGTAAAATGAATTAGATATTTGTTTGCTTGAATTAAATTTGAAATTCAGTCATGAAAATAACGAAAATATAATTAATCTTCACAATTATAGCTTTCAGTTATTTATCACTTTTGTTCGGATTAGTTATATCATATGTGAGTTGTAGTGGTATAAAGATAAAATATATATTAACCAGCGGATTCATTTAGCTCTTGTATACTTAAAAAAATATATATTCAACAAGCAGGACACGTGTCCCGGCTTTGCCAAGGTTGAATATAAAAGGATATAACATATTCACAAAATAGAAATTTACTAATTTTAAAAAATATGTTCATAATAAAATTAAGTGTAGAAACCATCTTTAATAGCATAGAATACGTGTTTTACTGGCTCTCCCTGGATAGTTTGCATAAAACTTATTTTAGGGTTAGTTTAAGATTAGCTTAGGGTAAAAACAGTTTTATTCGTATTGCGTACATTTTTTGGGCAAATGTCATACTCGTCATTTGTACTTAGTCAAGCACTTTTTTCTTTCATACTAATTGAAGGACATCACAATTTAAAATTGAACAGAATCATCAACATCCTTAAATAAATAATCAGTATTAAATAAACATATGTAAAATTCCATACCTAAACAATATCTAAACATATACAACCAAAAATATTTTAATTACATTATAAAATAATAACTAAAAGATAATAAAATCAGATGCATATCAAATAAGTATTTAAAAATCCTTATATAGAACAGAAATAGTCAGCAATTATTAAACAATAATAATAATAATAATAATAATAATAATAATAATAATAATAAGAAGAAGAAGAAGAATACCAATGACAAAAGGTATATATATATATATATATATATATATATATATATATATATATATTTTAGCGTAACTTAGCGTAATGGTTCGAAGTCTTGACTGTCGTACGGGCGATCGGATTACAATCCTGGCTTGAGGAAGTTTCCTATCTAACTGCATTGATGAGCTGTGATACAGCGAAACATTACTTTATGTTGATGACTATAATGCTCGTTATCTTGAGTTGAGCATATTGAGAAGAGATACACGATATACCATTAGCGTATTAACTGATTCTCTTTGTGTTAACAAATCGAGCTTAGGTATTCGGACAATGTCAAAACACCGTTAATTAACTACCCGGAAAGCAGCTACCGATTAGCGTAATAATTCGAAGCCTTGACTGTCGTACGGACGGTTGGATTTCGATCTTAAATTGAGGAAGTTGGCTGTCTAGCCGCACTGATGAGCTGTGATACAGCGAAACAGTACTATATATATATATATATATATATATATATATATATATATATATACAAATTATAACCATCAGACGGTAATAAGATAAATATTTAAACAGATGAAAATAAATATATAAAACTTATCATTATAAAATAGAAAGTATACACGTATGAATATTAAGACTTTTCAATAAATAAGAAAAATAACTGAATTACAATGAATAATCACCGTTATCCTTGTAATACTAATCAAACATGATGTTAATAAGCACAAGTGATAATGTTAGAGTCACATTTATCTGAGAAACTCACGAAAAACAGAGTTTCCATACCCCATTTTCCCATTGAGTTTTCACGTTCAGTCGCGTCTTCATTGTATTGACTTCTTTGATTCATTTTTATATTTAGTTTTGTTCCGAAAATTTTCTTCGACACCTTTTCTTTCTACATTGCAACATTTCATAAGGCGAACCATTGTGATAGAAAAATTTGCACCTTTTAATTTTGTTTCTTTCCTAAATTTCAATCCAAACGTTTTCACTATTTTTCTTTGATATATCAATGAGCAGTCATAAACACCACATTTCCTGTCGTTCTGTTTTCGTGACAAACATCAGGAAGTCGTCTGATTGTGTTTGCTTTAACGGTATTTTACGCCAATTCTAAAATGCCTTGTATTCTTTTTTTGTAGACCGTCTTGTTATGCAAGTTCTGTTCTAATAATAAAAAGATAAAACATTTGGTTTCCTTTATTCAAGATTTTATTAAACGTAAACATAAAGACTACTACTAATACTAATATTAATAAAAAATATAATAAAAGTGATGATAATAAGAAGAGATTGAGGACGTAACTTCGAGCGAAATTTACCGAAGAAAAACAAACGTTTATTATCATTGTCAAAAACGGTAACAAGTTGCGCGAGAACACCAAAATGGTTACAATATAGATGGAATTAAACGGTTTACATTAGAAATATTGGAAAATATTCTGCCAATCAGACTCAAGAAAAATCAAATGCCTTATACGTGTGTCACTTTATTCGTAAGGTCAGAAAAAAAACTGCATGGATTTGGAGAACGCGTGGTATTCATACGTATGTTGTAAATACCGTATACCATGAACAGTTGGCCTCTGTAACAGCTGAATGTCATGAAAGGGCAATCATAAGTTTAACGCAACCATTTATCAAAACGTTTGACAAAATAAAAAAAAACATAATAGGATCAGAATTACTTTAAGTTTCAGGATGAGAAGCGGTGGTTTTTGTTCATGCAGAATAAAATAACATAATAAATATGATGTTTAAAGGGCGGGGGACACACGCGCGTACACACATGCGTTTATATATATATATATATATATATATATATATATATATATATGTAGATTACTGTTTTAAAAATAATAAATAAATAAATAAATATATATATATATATATATATATATATATATATATATATATATATATATATATATATATATACAGATTAGCGGAGGGTCGTAAAATACGCTTAAATATGATATTTTAATCTATTCAGATTTCGTATATATAATTATAGAGTCGGGATTTCAAACGTAAGAAAAAATATATTTGGGTGCCATCAGCTGGAATCGAAACCGAATGCAAAACTGTATCATTCAAAGCGGATGACGTTCCCACTACAGTGTGCCAAGGTGGCACGCATATGAACTGATTAAACATTAAAAATTAAACTAAACTAAAAGGAATGTACAAAATGTATTACGATTATTTAAACTTTAACCCTTTTTTTATCCCTTAAAACCTATTTTAACCGACTAAAGATCCACAAAAAAACGGTCCATAAAAATCCAATCATTTGTGGCCCCTAGTACAGCTCTGCGACTTTTCGGAAGGGATAGAGTTTGCAAATGTGAAGACAGACAAACAGACATATGCCTTATATATATATATATATATATATATATATAATTATTTTTAAAATACAATCGTCCAGTACTCAACAGAGTGGCTGAATCTAGCGAGATTCGAAAACGGCACTTCGTGATAAGAAGCCTAAACCTCGACCACGCGGCTAACCTCGCAGGATTACTAAGTGTATCACTTTTATGTAGACGTTTTTATTTGTTTTTATTAGCGATACTTTCTTGAATGAATTTAAGTATTTATACGAAAGTGCATTTTTGCATAAATGCGTGCTGGAAATAATTTTCCCATTGACAAATCTGGTACCCCCTTAATAGGGAGCTGCATATATATTATTATTTTTAAAATATAATTAGCCACTAACACGTGTTTCGTATGTATATATATATATATATATATATATATATATATATATTAACTGTTTGCTCATATATATACATATATATATATATATATATATATATATATATATATATATATTGATTTCGTCAAGTGTCATTAAAAAGATTCTAACTTCGGCATATACTCAATTCCGTCTAAACAGTAATACACCCTTCCCTTATGTGTCCTTATTTAGCTGAAATAAATAGATAAAAAGAAAAACAAATAAATACTTAGAAAGCAAAAATTCTAATGAAGCTAGCGTATGTGACGAAAAACGATCTTAGAACCAACGTGGTCTCTTTTCTATGCTCAAGTAATCATAAAACAAAGCTTCCGATACGTAAGGAATGAAAACCCATAAACAAACATATATAAGTACTATGGTCTTCAAATATATTTGCCAAATAGTTAGATTTTCTCAATATATATATATATATATATATATATATATATATATATATATATATATATATATATAGTCTGTATATTACACTAACTTCATTGGTTACATAAGTACATAATGTTTCAGTAAAGTCCCAATTCGGGGACAACATTCGTCAGATCAAAAAGAATTGATATTGAAGCGGGTGTCAAGATTACATTGGCATTTATAAGATATTTGGGTGCGATCTATATTCCTAGAAAAATGGGAGTGTACACTTTGTAAATATGAGCTTTAAGGTTATTTTGAGGTGTGGTGAGTGGAAGGGGGGATGCTGCTTCTCGTGTTTAATCTGTCATTAGTAGGGAGGTGTTGTTAGATGGTTCTTTTAGCTTGTCGGTTATTTATTGTACTTGATTTAAAATTTCCCATATCCTAGGCTGTTTTTTTTGGTTCTATATCTTCTGTTGGTTGTGACTTTAATTTCCATTTGACAAGTATTATTTATTATTTATTTTTCATCTCTCGTTTTCATTCGTCCATTTGTTTTAAACTTTATAGTTTCCAGAGTAGGAGTGAGTGGTGAAGGAAAGTAACGTTTAAGGCGATTAAGCTGTTGACAATTGGGAGATATTAGAATTCTGTTAGTCTGGTATCTACTTTTCTTGCTTTGGTCAAAAGTACTTTTATATTCCTATCGTCACTATTATCTAGGGTGTTTTTATGTTTGTCCTTTCTTTATTGCTGGCGACTTCCTATTGAGAAATGTTTTTATTTTTTTAGGTTTTTAGTTATTTTTATATATATTAATTTACTTTTTTATTCTTCCCTATTTTCATTCTTTTATTTGTTTTTAGTTTTTCGGATTCCTTATTTATTTACTTATTTGTTTGTTTATATATAAGATATGTGTTATTTAATTAATTGGAATGTTTATTGAGATGATTATTATTCATTCATATATTTATTGCGGACTATTATTCTCATCGTTTTAGTTGTTGTTTTACGACGTTTCGGCCAACCGTTTCTCTGGCCTTCTTCAGTTTGTTACCGCGACAGGAAAGGATCTCCGAATCTCCTAACTGCATGCTTAACAATTATTGCCTTCCATAGTTGTTGTTGTTTAACCACGTGTTGGTCAACTAAGCCTCTGATCGGCTTTGGGTAGGATTTCAACTGCTGTCTTCAAACAATGTTCACCTGGAACAACAACTTAAAGATGAGGATAATAGTCCGTAATAAATAAATGAATAAATAATAATCATCTCAATAACATTACAAAACGCGGTGAGACGAATGAATTTTTCTTTTCATTTAAAATGTGATATGAACATTCGGCACTTCTGCAATACTGCGTGGTAACCAGATTTTTGGTTTTCAGTTTGGAGAATATTATTATGAGTACACCTTTATTTGATGATCAGTAATTTTCTCAAATCATCTTCTTTTCCATTGGCAATGGTTCAATAACATTGAATACAGATCTTCAATTACAAAAATTAACATGTACCGATATAGCAAATTCAATCGGTTTCTTGATGACTAAGGTTTTTCCAGATATTGCTAAAAAGTTTTACAGTGTAGAATAGCTAAGTGAAAGAGCAATTTTGGCCCCTAGAACTGATGCTGTTAATATGATCAATCATAACATTTTACAGCAGATATAACTCCATTAATTGTGTTATTGGTGAAGATCAAGCAGTGGAATTTGCTATAGAATATACTACAACCGCCTGGAATGTTTCATCATAACTTAATATTGAAGAAAAAAGCTCCAGATATATTAAGAAATCTTGATCCACCTAAACTGTGCAATGCCACACGGCTAGCAATAAACTCCTTGAAAATTAATGTTCTAGAAGCGATTGTAATCGCTTGAAATTTTAAGAGTGAAACTGTATTAATTTCACTGATTCCCATTACTCCTGGTATGTCATTTGTATTCTTACAATTCCCAATAAATTATTTAAAAATATTAAGTAAAATTTAAAAACAAAGCCTCAAAGTTTTTGGTCTTTCATCACCTTGCTTTTCTTTTGGCCAGTTGTATATTGGTTACTCACGTATTTGAAGTCCTTACAACCTCTACACAGCTGTTGTTAGAGGTTGTACTAAAAATGTTCTTCATGTAGAGGCTCTTCAAAATTTATGCTACATGTGCATTTATTAGTGTTTAGATATGCACTACTGAAAACTAAAATTTTAATTATTTCATTAACAGAATAGATTACTAATATCATTATATATATATATATATATATATATATATATATATATATATTGTATATTAAATAGTTAAAACAAAAGGAGTATTAACAGTTTTCAGATATGCACTAAGTTACAAATTAATAACTATGATTCTGACATCATATTTTGAAAGAAGAACGATTAGAAGATAAAAGATTCAATTGGAACAGAGGAGTGGGACTACTGGCGAGACCTCTATAAAATAAAACGCACCTGCTGCTCCTGTGTCATTGGGGGATGTGGAAAAAGAAACCATTGTGAATTTATGTATCGTTTAATCAATTCGATAATAATTTGTGAGGACACAATGTTCAAATATATATATATATATATATATATATATATATATATATATATATATATATACAACCTGGCAACACCGTGTATGGCAGTTAGTATTAAATGAAAACGAATAAAAATTCATGACAGTCAGAAAAATCAGCATATATTGATCTGAAAATCAACGTTTTATTACGATTTACTTAATTTTTGTCTGGTTTCAAATTCGTTTGATGAAATGAAATTCTAAGACGTTCAATAAAAATATTTTTCTGGCATTATTTAAAGAATTGGCTATATTGAAACCTGAAAGTAAAATAAAGATTAATAAGCACTAACTTCTATTCGTAAAATTTCTTTCGTTATGTAATACAGCTGTCAGTAGATGTCATTTATAAACACAATTTCTGTTTTTTTTTTAGGAATTTGTTATTCTGTATATAAAATATAAATAGGTTCCTATTTATTACCATTCTATTTGTTGCTGCACGTGGCCATATCATCGAGAAATCGGTCAGCAAAAGAAGTCGTAATATAATCTCAAAGTAAAGATTTGTAAAGTTCTCATGGCAGCCATTTATTGAATTTATTTTTTTAATTTCTCGAGATGGTTCAGAAATCTAAATTATTATGCAGAAAATATCCAGTTGCAAGGACGACTAGAAACAATGTTGAGATAAGTGGAGAGTACATGCCGCACCTGGAATTCCCAGAAAGTAGCATGTGAGAGTACCATTTAGTACTGACCAGGTTCAAGGTTGCTTTACTTTGGTGATCCAGCAGGAACCGGTGTGTCAACGTGATTATATATATATATATATATATATATATATATATATATATATATATATATATATATATATATATATATATAGACGCATATATTCAAGTTAAGAATTTTCTGTTTGACAAAATGAATACATAGAAGGGGGTTATGTTAATTTCTTTAATCCATGGATTTTCAATAATGGCTCATATCATCAGAGGAAATGAAATGCGGTTAGCAAAATGTTCAGCTGTGAATATACACGTATTTTACTTTTCAGCACAAATATTAAAAACGTTTTTTGGGTGGTCAATAATTTATATATATATAAGTATATATAAATATATATATTGTTTAACAGGACGCGAATTTTAAATTGACAACTCTTTCTTTTGATTGTATATTTGGAAAATATTGGTTGTAATTACAGCAAAAGTAATCTTTATACTAAACCTAATATCTGTATAATAAAAATATTTTCTTTAATAAAATATCTTTCTGGGATTTATTTAGAATTTGCCGCTTCTAAAAAGCACCGAATACTTAGATGCACACATATACATGAATACACCTACGTATATATATATATATATATATATATATATATATATATATATATATATATATATATATACATACACACATATATACATATATGAATATATATGTACATATATGTATATACATACACACATATATACATATATTAATATATATATATATATATATATAGTCATTTATGGGTGTAGATAGATAGATAGATAGATAGAGCATAAATACGTTGATACACAGTTTACCGTTAAATCGTCGAATTTAAGATATCAGTACCACATTTGTGACAAGTTGAGAGTAGAAAGTGCTCTATGTACTCCCCGCTTATCTCGGCGTTGTTTCTTAGTTTTGATCTTCTTACCACTGAACTCAAGGAGTACCAGTTTAGGAGAGCTGTTGTTAAGGAGTCCACAACATAGCAAGGAGTATCTATTATTTCAAAGACTTAACTTAAGACTTATTTATGTAACATTTGTTATAGAAAAACCCAGCTCAAAGCACAAATATTTCTGTTGGATTAAACCGATGTCTTACTTATATTCTATAACACTCATATATAAATAAAAAACATGTATGTCTTTGTACGTATGTGTCTGTGTTTTATTTGTGCAACGTATCTAACACATGTAAAAAGTATTCTTTAGGGATCCTTTTAACGCTGATTACGGTATTTGTTTGAAAGAATAGATCAAATTGAACAGAAGTTTTTATTTTACATATAACCTGTGAAATATTCCAAATTCAATCTTTTCCAATGATATTAATAGCTACATTGTCAGATCAGTTTCGAGCTGTTTCGAATACAGCATAACCAATGCGATGGTCGTGTTGTATTGTTTTGGTTTTCGTTTCTGCAAGTAAAACAATAACATAGTAATCGAAACATGCGTGTCTTATTTTTGGTGTCTGTGTGCTATTTGATGCTTAATTAAAACAGCTTACATTCACTTCCGAAAATAATTCGGGAGAAGTGAAAGTCGAACGGGCTGTACCGATGGGAATAGATAAAAAAGGAAGTGCGGAAAATGTATCGCTGGCCACCTGGAACCGGGCGAGAAGAGAGCGATTGCCATCAAAGGTTGTTTTCGTTTATTTCAAGACGCATAAAACATGTGTGAAAAAGCAGAAAATGGCAGCAACTAAATTATTATAAGGCGGCCACCAAGAAAGGCGCATGCGCAGAGCATTTGTCACTTTTCTAAGTACTTCTTATTGCTTTTTGCTTCTTTCTATCGCAGATCTTATCGAGAATTAATTAACTGCCACCTGCTTTCTACGACTCCCTTCTTTTTTTGACTCTACCTCTATTCTATATATATATATATAAGATATAAATTATCTGACCCTATTTATACACATTTACATTTTAAAGTACATTCAGATGTAAGTTATATCGCTTTATATATATTCAGATGCATATGTATATGGAATCTACCTATTTATCTATGTATATCGTTGGTAAATATTTATATATCTCTTAGCACTGACGATCGAGCAGTCCAGTTTTGTGTTTGCTTTTTTGCCTATATAGTAAACTCCCTCTTTATCAAACCTTAATTTCCTTAACGCAATATTTTTATATATAAAAATCTATTTATATGATGTGTCAATGTCCTCTTAGTCAGTTTGACTGCCATATATAACTGTCTTTGTCTCTACTTATATATATATATATATATATATATAAATATATATATATATATATCTGTGTCTATACAAGCATATTTATAATAAACCGCCTATCTATATATCTATCCATACATCAGTTTAGATTTATTCACATTAATTTCTTTTCCTCTTGTTTTATTTGTAGTTAAATTCCATTCTGTTTATAATGTACTATTTCAATGTTTATGTAATTCCAGTTATTTACGAGAGAGGCAGCGAGAATTCAGTATATTATTGCTATACATCTTATCAGATAACTGACCAGTTTTATGATTTAATGTTCCAATGAACAGCTACAGCCGGAATTTGGAATACACCCTACTAAAGCCTGATTATCAAAAAAGCAAAAATGCAATCTGGACGTGGAAACACTTAAGAAAAACAATATGCAAAAAAAATTTATTTTAAATTTGGAAAAATGTCAGAGAAACGTATGAAGTGCTTCAGACTGCTCTTGGACCATCAGCATGAATCGAGCATCAGATTTTGAGTGGAAAAAAAGATTCAAGAAGTCTGTGTGGGATAATGAGAGGTGTGGGAGGAGTTAGAAAATCAGAGCACCAGAGTTGATTGAACAAATAAAGAATGTCTTAGATAAAATACGTCGTGTGTTTATAGCGACAATAAGTGCACAGTTATTATCGTATGGGAACTGTTCACACAAATATTCGCGAGGAACTGAATATGCAGAAGATTTGCGCAAAGTTTGTCCAAAAAGCGCATCATTCTTGTAACAAACTATTTGATGAAGATGAGCATTAAGACAGTTGCTCACCTTCCCTATAGTCCAGAACTTGCTCAATGTGACTTTTGGTTATTCCCTAAACTCAATAAAAATATTACAAACTATTGTAATGAGACAATTGAGGAGATTACAACTGCTGTGACGAGGGTCATTGACATGCTAACACAAGAACACTTCTATGGGGCTTTTCAGAAGTTTTTGAACAAGTGCAACACGTGCATTACAGTCAGAGGAGATTACTTCGAAGGGAACTAGAGTTTTATGTATGTACTATAAATAAAAGTGCCGATACGAAAAAAGTCTGGAAACTTATTGAAGGCACCTCATAGTTCCCACGCCTAAATGGGAGTAGAAATAATTTTTATTCCTGAACTCGCTTAACTTGTGTCTATTCAGCCATTTTTTTTATAAAACGAATCGTTTCATTTAAATAAAATTAAAAAAAGACATGTCACTTAAAGGTTTTACTCAACTATATATGTTTACAGAGTTCAAGTAAAAATATATCTTTAGACTCCAATTTTATGGTGGCATAAATCACATATTACTAACAATAAAATTCGGGTGACTATACATAAAAAGGGGGATATTTACTTATTTTTATACGGTCTATACCGTAGATGCCATCTTCTTTTAACAGTTTATCCCATAAAGGAACCAAGGTGCGAGGCTCACTTTTCAATTTGATTCGGCGTCTGTTAAATATAGCTAACAGTCTACGAACGCATTTAAACGTGCGTAAAGACGTCCATAGAAATATAACTGTAGCAGGTGTTGACGATGCGAGATGTTAAAGGGGTTCGGAATTATGGCTGATCCAGGTGCTTTAAAAAACTACACGTTACACGTTTTAAACTAACAATATTATACTACATAAAATGAACGCTTCTATTATATCTACAAAAAATGAAATCCATCTTTTTGACCAATATGTACATATATGCAAAGAAAACCAACAATCTCTCACGTTTTCTTTAACGACGTTTATTATTATTATTATTATTATTATTATTACACGCACACAAACACGCGCGTGCGCACACACATACACATACACACACACACATATATATATATGTATATATATATGTATGTATATATATAATTATCATAGAATTATCGCTAGTCGAGAGATTTCAACCTAATCACCAAGTAAGATTTGATTTATTACCATTCTACTTGCATATTATTAAGAATGAAGATTATAATTTTATGAAAATTAAGTAGCCATAAATGCTACGTCAGGAAGTAAAGTTGTGATATTGCATTTTGTGCTTAAGTTGGCTACTTTTTCTTAATTCCTAAATAAGGTGCAACTTTAATTCTCAAAGTATCTTATACGATAATATTGTTCTAAATAATTATTATTTTTGTACGTACAGACGCTAGTGTTTCAATTTACGCAATCATCAGAGTAGTTAATGAGAATTACTGCCAGTCGTGAGATTCTAAACCAGTCACAAAACTAACATTGGCTGTGTAGGCTAGCATTCTACATGGCGTCTACAAGAAATTACTGAGAGAAATTAAGTACCAATTAATGCCAAGTTAACGGGCATAAATAGAGAGTATTCAACAACAGAAATTAAAACCGGAGTATAACATTTTGTACTGTTTAGCGGGCTTATCACGATATTTCTTTTAAACAATAAATATGATAAATTATTTTCTTTTAGAAATAGATTTCTTTCGTTAGTTCGTCTAAAGTTCCCAATTCTGTCCGAGTATCGAGTTATGTCATTAGCACTATTTTGCGGTTGTTAATGTTTGACATGACTAGCGAACCAAGTCGGCTGTGAAATAGCCGTCGACACTCTTCACAGGTGAGAAGAGGGAGGGTCGGGGATGTTCACAGTGCTCTCTTCTCCTTCGTTGCCTTACCTCTCTATTCTCCCTCCCCTTTTCCTGAAAGTCCGCAGTGGCATCGCGTATTGATCTTCACGTCGTTCAGTCCCCAGCACTTTCTTTCCACGAGGACGAGCTGATGTTGCTACGTGACAAGGTGCGCTTTGGTTGGCTCGTGCAATACATTTTAACTGCTCCTCGTGGTTTGGCCCGATGATCTGCTCGCCATATAAGATTTCATTAGGGAGCTCCGAAGGATCCATCCTGTGGAGTGTCCTGTCAAGTGGAGGGGGGGCGTGGATAATGGTGGCCTCGACGCTGCTCACTGAGACTATGTCTAGCACTTCTGTCTTAGTAGTATAGTACTGCCAAGAAATTTAGAGAATTTGCCTTAGATAGAAGCGTTGTAGAATTTTTACTCTCTTTCATATATGGTCCATGTTTCAAAAGCGTATAAAAAGACGGAGAGATCTACTGCCCTTAATACCAGGATTTTGGTGGTCATCGTCAGTACGTGATTCTTAAATAAGCGGTAGTAAAGTCAGGCAGTCAGGCACAGCCGGAGTGGATTGCCCTGATTCTGTTCTCGTCTTTTCTGAATGTAAGTTTTGAAGTTAGAATACTTCCAATATTATAGAACTAATCTGCTTGCTCCAGCAGTTGGCTATTGAAAGCGGTGTTAGCATTTGAAGCGAGAATCAAAGTAGTGGTTGAACTAATAACTTCATTAACTTAATCTTCACAAAGGAATATTACACTTAATTAGACTGCGATGATAACTCAGTCACCAATGTCTAATGCTGGTGGTGCTCAGATGTCTTTAATGAACTAAATAAAATGAACCCTCACGAAGAGCATTCTTGAATGAAAAATATAGCATAATTATTTTCGGAATATCATATACACACGAATTAACGATCCGATAATTTACCTATCTGTAAGGTCTAACAAAATTATCGGATCATTAATTCGATTCCGGTAGTGGTAACATGTGTAACTAAGCAGATAAAAATGGTAATAATAATAATATTAATAATAATAATAACAATAATAATAATAATAATAATAATAATAACAATAATAATAATAATAACAATAATAATAATAATAACAACAACAACAATAATAATAATAATAATAATAATAATGATAATAATGACAACAACAACAATAATAATATTAATAATAATAATGACAACAACAATAATAATAATATTAATAATAATAATAACAATAATAATATTATTAATAATAATAATATTAATAATAATAATAATAATAATAATAATAATAACAACAATAATAATAATAATAACAATAACAATAACATATACATATATATTTATATATATGTGTGTGTGTATATGTGTGTCTGTATGTCTTTTAAGATGCTACCTTTATAGTTCGTGCTACGCATTTTGACAGTGCAATATAATTATTATTTGGCAAATAAAAATACCGCCGTTTAAAAATGGGAAAACCAGTCAGTTTCGAACAATGATCATACTTTGTGTAATCCCCATCGTCCTTTAATTTGTACTGACTACTTTTTACTTATGCCCTCTATTGGAATGTATGAACATGCTTCTCAAGATGGTTTATTTTATTTGGTAATTGACTTCGAATAAGGATATTCATGCGACAAATCGAATTTATTCGAGAATTGTCTAAATTGTCTTTGATGCGAAATTAACATTCAATCATAGTATAATACCACCACTCTTCTATCCAATTTCAATTATTTATATTACAATTGTCTGTACTAATTATTAAAAAGTGTAAATCTTAAATATTGAGCTTTTAAAAAATGACTCTTTTCAGAATCCATGTATTTATGTAAAATATGAGATGTGGGATAAGAATTTGTTTAAATATATGAATTGAAGAAAAAACGCCGATTTAAAAACTCAAATACAAGAGTGAATTCGGTGATCTTGGCAAGTTTCAAGCGTATAAGTTTCGGTAGTATATGTTGATATAATGTATGTATCTCTGCATTGTTTTGTATTTTATTTTATATAGAAAGGATGAAAGAGTAGTTTCTAATCGATAAGGAAGAAATTTATAATCGATTAGAATGTGGCTTTCTTTTTATTTATGAGAAATCCAGGCATATGTGTGTATTGAATTGACTTGATAAAATAATCGTTAATATTCGAGTCAGTGTAGGTATATAATGAGATGTATGATTTATCGTAAAGGATATATAAGATGAGATGTATGATTTATCGTAAAGGATATATAAATAGTTGAGATGTTTTTTCTATTGTTGCATGTGTATAATACATTTATATGCACACATTTTCAGGACCCATTATTAATCAGAAACATGATAAGAGAGATAATCATATAGAGACATTATTTCGTAAAATAATATCTCATAATCTGCAGAAAAGAAGAATTCGGCAATCTGAATCAAAACAAGGAAACCGCACAAGAAAATACACCTTGAGAATCGACTACAAGCACAAGAGAAAGTAAAGGAAAATGACACAAGTATTTTAAAATGTAAAAATGCTGCAGTTAAATAGAAGAAAGACCCCTTCAGTCTTTGACAGACTATGGATAGCCACGAAGGGGTGCCTGGGCTTGACATTTTTATGGCAGGAAGTGCACAATCTCAAACCACACATCTCCTGAGTCGACATTGTTAAATACCAGTGGCAAGTAAAGGATATGTACAGAACGATAGGAAACAAATGTCGAGATAAGCGGAGAGAACATACAGCGCCTAGAATTCCCAAATCGTCACCCATCTGGTACTAACCCTCTCAACGTTCTTAACTTCAGTGATCTGACGAGAACCGTTGTGTCAACGCGATTATGCCATATAAATCAAATAGCTATATATATATATATATATATATATATATATATATATATATATATATATATATATATATATATATAAAGTTGAACGTCTGTGTGTGTGTCTGGTCACGAATAAGCTCCTATATGGTTGACTATTATAGAAAACTGATCACATATAATGATAGAAGACGTATCGAGACACATGAATGGGTATGTTTGATCTGGTATAATTATGATTCATTAAAATTGTGGGGTCTGCGTACGCGTCTGGTCTACAAAGTATGAAAATAAAAAAAAATTAATTAATATGTTTACAAGTGTTTTTGATATAGATGTACATAATAATACTTTGATAACTATGTTTTAACTTAAATAGCGATGGTATGATAAAATTGTGAGGTCTGCGTTCGCGCCTGGCCGCTATAGAATGGAAATAGGCAGAAACTTTAATAAAGACTTTTCATATCTATCTGTGTATACTTTTATAATTATGTTTCAGTTTGAATAAATATGGTATAATAAAATTATGGGGTGTTCGTTCGTGCCTGACCTCCATAGAATGGAAATATGTCACAAAGTTTAACAAGATTTTTTAATATAGATCCACAGAATATTGTGATAAGTGTTTCAGTGTGAACAGGTATGGTATAATAAATTATGGGGTTTATCTATTTTATTTTTACTTACATCATATTTTGCTTTGGTTTTGATATCCCCAAATTCGAAGCTATCTCTTTACAACCCATCCTTTTCATAACCTATCATACTTTCATAAATCAGAGTCCATTTTCTGTAGGCTGTCTTTGAAACCAGTCAACGACGGGTACTTTTGCTAGTATATATATATATATATATATATATATATATATATATATATAAATATATATATATATATATATATATATATATATATACAGGGTGTCCGTAAAGTTACTATGCAGTCTTATTGTTTTAATCAAGCAAGCCTGTATAATAACTTTACGGACACCCTGTATATATATATATATATATATATATATATATATATATATATATATATATATATATATATATATATATATACCACACAATAGAAAAATCTGTTTAGTGCCAACTAAAATAGCACCAAAGTGAAGCAATTACATGGACAATGTTTAAAATGGTCTATCAACAACAGTAAAACAAAAAACGCTATTAGATCAAATGAAGTAACAGCAAATATGGACAAAAACCTCTAACAAAAACGTTGACAAAAGAAAAGTAACAATAAACTCAATCATGTGTGAAGTCTGATATCTTTCACAAAGAAAATATTAAGATAGACGTGACTGGATTGGAAAGATACTCCACTGGATATCTACAAATGTCTACACCTTGAACATGCGAACGTGCTTTGGATTTTCAATTACGAAACACACACATCAAAACTAGCCGATTAGAAATGATTAATCAACAATATAAAGAATACCTAGTACTGTACTATTCTGTCACAACCGATTACAAAGTGAAACCGAAGTAGATAGCATAAAAGTAAACTCTTGTAACTTACTAGTAACCTGAAGTATAAATAAAAAATCGTCAATAATTCAAATATTGGAATGGGTTTTATGAGAAGGTCTAGAAAAATCATAGAATGTTTCTATTTTAATTCATCAAAAACAAACTTTCGTAAATATGTTGTGTGATGTTTGTTCTGTTGGCTTCTGGTTTTCACCAAAGAATACTTTTTTAGGGAATATGAAATTTACGTACTATCCCAGTCCCATGCATGTCCATATTACACGAGATGGCATGCAATGTCTACTATTTCCAAATTGTCATTAATTCATCTACTGACTAGACTCAACATCGCTTAAATCTAGTCATCTAATGAGTACCTGTGTGTAATGTTGTGACCTTTCGGCCGTGATCATAGCGTAGTATCTATGTTAACTGCGGCAAGCAGGGCCAAAGGTCAAAACATTATTATTATTATTAGTAGTAGTAGTAGTAATAATAGTAGTTGTAGTAATAATAATAATAATAATAATAATAACAATAATAATAATAATTGATTCGAGCGACGAATGATTACAATTAGAAAAATAAACAATTAAATTGGGAAAAAATGATTGGCATATAATATAATAAATATTGCAAAAGGAATTTGAAAATAGAAAATAGATGTAAGCATGATTTTTGGGTTGCATAAACAAATAACTAGATTGGGGTTACAGCAGCTGTTTGTTTGAGACACGTAATGAAACACGTGATGAAATGAAGATTTGGGTAGATTCTGGCGAGTCGTTAGCTGAACATCAAAGAGAACGGACGTCTCACAAAGGGGAGTTGGTCTCTTCATGGTGCAAAGGAGGGGGCGTCATTTCAGGCAGACAAGATGTAAAAACGTGTAATTTCTGAAGACGAAGGTCGGATCATTAAAATAAATGTTCGTAAATAATTCAAGTATGTGTTGTGTTATTTACATCTCTTAAAAAGAACTGTTTGTCCACAACTGTTTCGATACGTCCACGTCAATCGTTTCCTGTTAGAACTCTTGCATAAATGTTATAAAATATACACACTAGACGATCAACTAGATAATACGACGAACATGCATACACGCATTTGCACGTACATGAATATACAGATAAAATATAAAACCCAACTATTCAACATGTACGACGTTATGGAACCTATATACACACAACGTAACATAAGTCTTTTTAGAGCCACACAACGTAACAAACGTGATTATGCTGTATATATTACTATAGACTATTATTACTTAATATAGAAATAAAAGTGTTTTTTTTTATTATGTTTTATCTCATGTTCTAATGTTATACATACCATATAGAGGGGAAACGAGTTATATATACCACTGTGTTCCCCAATTTCACTTCTACACGGAACCGATTCGGAAGTACAGAATGCATCAACAGAGAAAAATTCGAATGTTTATGAACACACCTTTTCTGCTGACAAATAACAAACTTGCTGATGTGGATGCCCCGCTTAACTTGTACCCCCAGCACATGTCTCTTATCTCCGTGCTGTTCTAGATTAAGAGAGAAGTTCATTTGTCAAGAAATGCAAAAAAACATCTGACCTCACAGGTTACACCGTCTGTCAGTGAAAATTCTTTAAATGATCTGGAATCCTCATATAATTTATGGATGTTATCTTGTATTGTTTATTGTTTATTATTTCTGGATGTTATATTGTATTGTTTATTTTAGATGATAATGCCATTATCTAGAGATTCTGGTATACATATAACTTTTACGACACTATTTAAACGTGTAAACTTTTACGACACTATTTAAACGTGTAAACCTTTACGACACTATTTAACCGTGTGAACTTTTACGACACTATTTAAACCTGTAATCTTTTACGACACTATCTAAACATATACACTATATTTTATTTTTATAACGTATATTTTAACAAATAATTAATCTCTACTTTTTAACTTGGAGATGCTTCTGTCTTGACTACCCACACAAAGAAAACTGTAAGTTTGAATATCATATTTACGAAAGCATTACGTTACATCTAGCTTCACTAACATCTTGACCGAATTCTACATCGCCTCAATCAGCTATGCAGTTTTTCATATGACACCTTAACTGTTTATTCTAATGTCGTACCAATTACATATGAGAATTTAACTACATTTAATTGCAACAATATTTCTGACAGATAACGCTTCCATTTTTTACGATGTTTTCATCAAAACAACTTTCAGTTGATTTGGTTATATAATATTAATGAGAAAAGCACCACCAATGGATTACTGTTTTTATCTATGAGTTACAACTCGCTATTTTCATAGGAAAATCATCGATCTTAACGCCCTTTCTATCCGGAATTTACATAGCGAACCTTATTTACTAGATTCCAAACTGATCTCGTCTGTATCACTTCAAATTATTTTACGTCACACGATCGCATTAAACAATTCGCTTTCAGGTCTTATGTCAACATGAATCAAAACATTGTCAGGAATATCTATGCAATTTCGACCATTTAAAAATTATATCATGAATGTAAAACATAACAAAAGTGGGTCGATTTCTTAAATAAGAAAAACACGACAAAAGAAAGATATTGATTAAAGATGAATCGATTTTATGATTTGATGTTTGATATATTTCAAATAAAATGAAATCGATATGTCCATAGGATGAAGATAGTTGGCAGATCCTTATACAAAAAATGTACTCTAATGATTTCATATTAACATAAAAACTTTTTATCGCAATTAAACTGACTTAGTTTTGTCATGGATGTTTTCATGTCATATTAAAGCGAAAGCAATGACTTAAGTTTATGACCAATGGGTTTCGTGACTGCGTTACATAATTTACTTCTTTCTCCGCTGTATAAATAATATACTTCATTCAAAACGTATCGCAAAACAAAAACAAATCAAATAACATCTACGTAAATTGCGATATATCTAAATATATATATATATCATGCGAGATGGTCTGGTGGTAAGAGTTTAGGCTTCTTACTGTGAGGTCCCGATTTCGAATCTCGCTAGATTCAGCCACTCTGATTAGTCGTATACGACGAAACACGTGTCAGTAGATAATTATATTTTAAAAGAAATATATATGCCGCTCCCCGTGTGGGGGTACCAAATTGGTCAATGGAAAAATTATTTCCAACTCGCATTTAGGTAACAAAAATGCGCTTTCGCATAAACTAGCACGGATGCCCGGCGTTACCCGGGTGTTTGGAGGTGTCTGTTGAGCAAAAAAATAAAGTGGTAGTAGGATGGCAGGCTCGAACCCGTACCGCGAAGTAGGAAAAGAACGGGGAAAAACGTGACGTCTTTGCTGTTACGACCAGCGCCAAACCGGAAGTGACGTAGGTTTAAATTAAGGCTAGACAATCGAAAAGAGGGGATGACTTTCGAAAATATCGGCGAAAAAAGCGACCCCTCCCTGTAGAAAAGTGCCTGATTGAGGTTGAAGAAATTAATATTTTTAGCCAATTTTTCGGTATTTATCGTCTGAAGGGTCGTGCTTCAAATCGATACTAATTTTGTGAAAATCTTACGCCTCTGTCGAAAGTTTTAGGCAGACATGCATACATTTATATATTTGTAGCTCAAATTTTCGATCCAAACCGATTAAGAGGCCTATTCTATCTGTGAATACCCTTTATGTAAAATTTCAAATGTTTAAACCAGAAATTGTCTGAGTAATTTGCTAGAGACCGCAGAAGTATTTTTTTTGTAATTTGACCCCTGTTATGATCCTTTAATATTTATTTTTTTTTAGCTTAAATCAAGTTATTAAGTTAGATCCATGTCCAAGGAACCTATAGCTAAAATTTCAATTGTTTTTACCCAAAGTTGGCGGAGCAATTTGGTAGAGTTCTCAAAGGCTAAATCATTGAACTTTGATCACGCAACACCCAAATTTCTGGCCGAAACGGATTATAAAGATTTTCCTAAATCTCAGTACTCTGTATATCAAATTTCGAGTCTGTAAACTTAAAATTGACTGAATTATTGCATAGGGAAATGTACACAGACAGACACACACAGACAGACAGAAAGATACTTTCACTTTTATAGATATACAGATAATTGAATTCATTGAAAAACAAACAAACAAAATAACATCTACATATACACATACATATACATATATATTCGTGTGTATTAAGTAAAACACAAACTGCTTGAAGCAATTCTTTGGAAATTGATGATATGAATGACGCCAATAATATTACAAGTTATAATTTTTATTTATGATCGTGCTATATTTGTCAGGGTGTTCAAATGAGTTTTCTATTATTTTAAGAATTCTTTAGAGATATTAGTTTTAACTCTGTTATTGTAGGGTGGGTTGAACCAAATGTTGTTTTTTCTTCTAATTCTATTTTGAGGGGTATTTGCTCTTTTTGTAAGTTATGTTTGCAGGTTTATTTTGGTTATGATTATTATGAATTGGTATTGTTGCATTTTTCTGCCTAAATTTAAAGTAACATTATGGGTAACTATGCTTTAGTTGTTGGGATGTTTTTTTTTACTATTATTTGTATTGGCCTTTATTTTATCATTATATCCTGAGTTAGCTAGTGCGTTGTTGAAAAAGTTGGAATTTTCTTTTAATATGTTATAGTTGGCAGAAGGGTTGGAAACTTTGACTGGGATTGCTTTAATGATCATCAATAGTATGCACCTAGTTGACAGTCCCAGTGGATAGGTGAAAGTTGTGAACTCGAACGGACCCCGTACAGAGTTCATCGCCAACAAGGAGGTTGAGGCATCGTGTTTTGAGCGGGGAAACATTGAGGATAAGTCAGTTGAACCATTCCGAGTGCCAGAGGGTGTAAAGCTTACCAGCAATGCGTACACTGTCTTTTAAAATAATTATTTTTCGCCATGGCTAGATGATCTACCATTGTCACGTTGCTTTCAGGTGAGTTTTATGCTTGACTATGCACCATCCCATTCTGCTAGGGCGATTGCAGCCTTCTTTGAATCTATGGGATTCATTGGAGAAACCCTCATGGCCTGGCCACCGTGTCCTCCAAACATCTCTGGTTTATATTGAAAAGAACGTGCGTGAGGGAGGAAGGCAATTTACTTCAAAGGATGTTCTGTAGGGGAAAATAGTTGATGTCGCTAGAGCCAAAACCTCTATTCAGATACAACAATTTGATTCCCACGGTTGACAAAACGTTAATTTGAATTATTTCCAAAAATGGTGGATAAGTGGATAAATAATTCATTTATTTTAGGCTTATCACTAAGGATGTACTTTCGTTTATTATTTATTGACAAAAAATATAATAAATTTATAAAGTTTTCATGATAAGACACTGTATTTTTGCCGTAAAACAATATTTTAAGAAATTCGTAATAAAGCAATGGACAGTGGAAATTTGTTTGATAAAGAATAGAATGTCATAATTCTGTGAATATCGCATGAATTTGAATACTATTTTGGTAAATAACTGACCTTAAAGCAGTCTTTTGATGATATAATTTTAATTTTTTTTACGTATATTTATTGATATATAATTATTTTACTAATCTGCAATAAAGTGATTCACACAATTAATATGTAGAAGCCGATACTCCATCCTTACCCTTAATATGGGAACATACAAAAAAAAACTGCATATTCAGAAAATTTAACACATAAGACCAACTTTATTTCAAAATTCATAAATTTTTATTCAGGGAAACTAAAAAGAGTATCCTCCTTTGGACACAGAATTAATGAAGCAATATCGAAAACCAATGAAAACCCAAACAACATAGCCACAAACACACACATTTACACGCACTCAAATAACATACCGGCATGGACAATAAATAAACCAAATATTGACCTAACATTTATCAAAGTCAAGAAAACAATACAAAAATATAACAAACAGAAGCAATTATGAAGACTTCAGAGAAAAATAGAATACAAAGAGATATGCACAATCGATGAATGCCAATAATATCTCTGAATTAAAATTACACTCACGTTCTGCTACCAACCATAGAGAAATCAGAATTAGACCATAAATATACAAACCTTTCAGTAGCAACTTCGCATATGTTTTCTTCGTGTCAACACGGGAAGAATCTTTTGCACTGGATTCAAACTCAGAACTGTCTACTGAGAAGCAGTCACCTCCAAGACTTGTGTAGAACAACTAACCATCGGAAACTGTTCTTTCTACTAAGAATCAGTCACCCCCAGGACTTGTGTAGAATAACTAACCATCGGAAACTGTTCTGAAATTAAACATGGCTTACACTTTTAGAGGTTATGGACCCAACGTGCGTCTTTATTATGATGGATCCGAATCAAAATTCAAATTGTGGCAAGTGAAATTTTTAGGATATCTACGAATTCAAAAGCTAAACAAAGTACTTCAGGCACAACCTGAAAACAGAAACGACCCCGACTTCATTGAAAAGAATGCAACTGTCTTTGCGGAATTAATACAGTGTTTAGATTTAGAGAAGTAATAAGAGAAGCCCTGGACGATGGCTGCAAAGCATTACATATATTAAGAGAGCATTATTTATCGAAAGAAAAACCCATATATACTGAACTGACCTCTCTAAAACGAATGGAAGCCGAAACCATTACAGATTATGTTATAAGACCCGAAACGACTGTATTTTTAAAAAAAATGTCTGAATTTATTAGCGACAGACCATACTAAACTGAATACGAATCGAGCACAAAAAACTGACCTACGTATCAAATCTGAGAAAACACTCAAATGCACACTGCAACTAACAAATAACAGTTAAACATATATTAATAGAATGTAAATAGCACATAACCGAAAAAATATTTTTAAACAGCAAATATCGGTAAAAGTGTTTCAAAAACAAGACCTTAAATTATAAAATACTTAAAAGTAACAAAACTGTTCACACCTCCCTTAAACTTTACAAATTTGTTATTTTTTAGAATAAACACTTTAATAAATTAAAAACACTTTTCTTTGGAAAACAAACTTTTCAAGAAATCGAAAATAATTTACTTTGAATTTTACAGAAATTGACAACATTTTACTTTGGAAAACAAAGTTTACAAGAAATTAACAAAATTTTACTTTGAAAAAATCTTTACAAAAAATTGACAAACTTTTACTTTGGAAAAAATCTTTACATGAAATTGACAAAATTTTACTTTGAAAAACAGACTTAAAGAAATTCACATAATTTTACTTTGGAAAAACAACCTAAAAAATTGACAAAATTTATTTGAAAAACAAACTTTACAAGAAATTGACAGAATTTTACTTTGGAAAACAAACTTTACAAGACATTGACACACTTTAACTTTAGAAAACAGACTTTTAAAGAAATTGACCAAATCTTACTTTGAAAACAAACTTTACAAGAAATTGATCAAATTTTACGTTAGAAAACACTTATACAAAAAATTGACGAACTTTAACTTCGGAAAACAAATATTCAATAAATTAATATATTTCATTTTTGAAAACAGGCTTTTTAAGAAAACGAAAACATTTATTTAGAAAACAAATTATTCCTGCAATTTACAACATTTAATTTATTAAAACATTTTAAGAAATTAACAACAAACAATTAAGCCAAATGTTGAAATTCCGTTAAACAAACCACATCCATTCACATCATTAAATTATATAGAACTATTATTATTCATTGACCATTCTTATATAGATGTCAAGATAATTATTTTTTCACCTAATTTACATACACGTAACTCATATTCGTGAACCTCAGTTTGCTTTTATACACATTCAAATATAAGAAGTATAGCGATGAATGTTTATATTAAAAATTAATCCAGGTATGAAGTTGTTAAGACGGCATTATTTTATAGTTGTAAGGAATATTTCGAAGTAGTATTCTATTACCAATTAATGTTGACAGGATTTTTTTTATATGAATCTGTTAGTAATATATGCATTAGTATAACTTTCTAAAATATATAATTCACATTTAAACTATGCTTCAAAACATATAATACTTATATTTTTAGCTAATGCTGATCAAAATTTTGCTGCTGTACCATCAGGAAAGTTCAACTTTTGAAATGTGAAATATTTACCGGATATACAGAAAGATGATACCAACAAGTGACAATAAAAAAAGAAATATCGCAAATAATTCTTACGCTCTAATACTTTATAATGAAGCATACCTACTAAAATATTGTTACAAATATAGCAGTATCCCCTTAACCTCTTGTTACCGGGTGTATATGTTTAATATACACATTGATAAGCTATTATATATAGTTAAAATATACATTGATATGTCGTTATTAAAGGCATAGTATCTAATTAGACATCTGATATCTCTAAATATTTTAGAGATATTTCAGTAAATACTTTTTGAATTTTTGCGTTACGTAGTGTATTGAAATAATGTACTATTTATTATTTATTAAAATGAAATAAGATATATTTCTTAACTTTGTTGCAGCAAAAGATGGTGCAACATCAAGTCAATAATAGCTCACGCATAAATGTTAGTTTGCACCCTCTTATCGATTGTCTCGCTGTTAGCATAAGGAAGTAAGCACTTTAAATATAAGCAGAAATGAGTTGCTAAAAACACGAGTTTGTTTTATCAGTCAATATATTAGAACTGCGGGTTATTTATATACGAACAGTAAAGTTGGCGCAGTTTAATATCCAATGCCACACGCTTCGCAGTTTGAAAGCATCGCCTGAAGCTGATCCTTGACGTCCCTGAGCCTTATTCTCCTTTCTTGGTAAATAGCCAGTCACGACTTGGAATTCGATCACTATTTTGGTTGGATCAAAGAAGTGTTATACAAGAAGGGTAACAGCATGACATTACAGTTATTTGGTTCCTTGGCAAGGCTCGCTTAATACAGGCGATGACCAATTATATTTACCGACCATTTTATATTTTCTTATTCCTAGACTGTTCGTGCTGAAATAAAATATAAAACTAGGTCCCTATTTATTAGTCTTCTCATAAAACACAAAATTAATTTTCATTCTGGGGGTAAATTGAGCCTCTATAGACAGGGACACTATAGAATGAAACAAAAATCAAAAAATCAAAAAATGAATTGTAATGTCAGATTAGGTACTACACTTTTATCTTGGCAAAAGGCCAATTATAAAAGCGTGCCTGATCGTATTTAAATAAAACGTTTTAAACTAAGCTAAAATTTATAAAAATTGATTTTACATTGAGCACGCACATACACGCACAAGAACGCTGATATTTACGTACAAGCAATAGGAAGGAATCGCAACAGAGACACATCAAGACAGAAGATCTTGCTAAAAGCAAAGGGTTCAGTATAATTTCGGATAAATATTTATAACGCTAATCAATGATTTAATAATGAATTAAAAATAAAAATGAATGAATTGGGAAAAGGATCATAGAAATAACATCCATCATCATTATATAAACGGTTCACAACTGTTAAAAGAGAATTAATTTTATCTCTTTTGAGACGGATAGATTCTAGGTATATATATATATATATATATATATATATATATATATATATTATTTTATAACTATATCAATATTTTATAACTATACTAATATCAATATATATATTTTATAACTATAGCGTTTTGATTCTTAATCCGGCAGGGAGATGTGATGCCTCTAGTATGTTAGGAATAAGTTAGTATTACGTTCATGCTTCTCGCTTCCAGCTAACACTGCTGGCTAACCTCGTGATGAAAAGGGAGCGGCTATGTATAAGTCTTCCCTGCCAGTACATAGCCTCTACATCATCAAGACTCCTACAGTGCCTCCACGTTGGCCACACACGGTAACTGGATGCCTTGCGGCCCCAGGCTAAACTTGTAGAAGATCTCGGAGTAGTAGGGGGGACCAGAGGTAGTGCGTTATAGCCCACCGATATGTGGACATGCCTCGACACACTACCAACCCCTACCTCACTGTTTTGTGGGTGCCCTTGGTTGGGCGAAAACTAGGAGAACCAACCCCAAAATCAAACACCACTGCCTTGTGAGCCTTATCACAGCAAAAGGCGAAGAGATGGTAACTCTGACTTCAAATCCTACTGATTGCTTGCAGTTTTCCTTAAAAGGCTATGGGACTTCATCCAGAAAGAAAAGGCGTAGTAGCAGACACGATAGGGCGACTGTTTACCTCATTGAGATTATTTTCGACGAGAAGCTGCGGCCTCCTCTGCTGCCAGTCATCGCGGGTTCGCTCCACTGTACATGAGCATTAGCGGTTCAGAGGGTGTCTATCTGATGCGCAACGGATACTGCACCTAAACTGCGCAAGCAAGTTTGGAGCCAAGGTGGAAAGTCCTGTGGTGATGAAGTGAGACTACGCCAACACCGAGGTATAAAGAACTGAAGCCCTAACTAGTCATCATCAAGACTGATGACTGCATGATGATGATGATGATGATGATGATGATGATGATGATGATGATATAACATAGGGAGTGAAGTCGTTTTAAGATAAAAAATAAAAATGAGAGGAAATTCAGAAATAACAGTAAATAAAAGAAAATAATTTGGGGGAAAAATAAGGCAGAGTAGCTCAGAAGTTTAATATATATATTAATATGATATTATATTAATATATTGTATCAATAATGTTGCCACTATTTTATAGGTCGAATGGAGAATATAATTCCAAAAGCAAACTGCGATGATGATTTACATACAAAACTAAAACTCTAAGACAAACTGAAATTTTAAAAGAAGAAATTTCGCATGGAACTCTGACTTCCTTTTCGTAAGAACGATTTCCGAAATGCACTTTTTCATGATCTATTTTAAAAAGAACAAGAGATTGATTTCAATTATAGTCATTATTAGATATGACAATATTGGTGTAACGGAAATTTCTCGAATCTGCTTTTTGCCTTTTTATTTCGTGTTTGTCTTGTCAGTAATCGTAGGAAATTCTTGTGACTTCGCAATTATTTGTTTGATTCATATGTCCAATTTTTGTGGTATTTCATGAAAGAGAAAAAGATAGAGGAAAAAAGAGGCACAACGATTAAAGAGGTAATTAGCCAATGGCTTTTTGAGGCAAAGGAAATGGATGAAATGAAACTTTTGGACGAAAGCCAAATCGCAAAAGCCTTGCGATTAGATGACGTATACATGCATACACGTAACCGTCTATATCTACAGTAAATATTCACTTAATAAAAAAAATCACCCAAGCATAAATTCCGAATTTGAACCGAATAAAGACAGGAGCCCTTTGTAAATGTAAAGGTTTCAATTTACTATCAGTTATATATATATCAATTTACTATCAGTTATATATATATATATATGTATATAAATATATATATGCATCTGTCCAAAATGCCCCTCCATAGATAATAGACATCTTACACACCATTAAAATAGAACCACCACACATCCACGCTATACCCCCACTTTACCCCTAAAACATATACTCCATACATTTAAGACTATGGTAAAGCCCCATATACACCTTTTTACATCATACTATATCTAATAAACTTCTCCTTTTGAATTCGATAAAGCTCCTCCCAACATCATCTATAATTTTCTTTGATCTATTTAGTTCCTAATCAACTCCACACTACATGCCGTATCTCAACTATGTTACCTAGCATCTTCTCTACTCTTCTGTTGAGCAGCATTAGGCTTCGAAATGCCTTGGCATAAAGAGTCCTTTCTATCCCCACAACTAATTGTTTGTACTCTTATTAATTAAATGAACCAATCTATATCCACCAATATATAGTTTTGTGACTTCATTTCCCTGTTGTTCTCCTGTATAAGCTCCAAGGATACTTGTTGAGCTTTGCATTGTCCAGATAAGTCTCTCCTTGTAGAATTGAGCTCACTCTTTTCCTCTAACGTATTAAGCTATATATATATATATATATATATATATATATATATATATATATACATACTAGACTAGACTACCCGTGACCCGTTGGGTCAGTATGTTATATTAGCTACGGAATTCATATATGAGCGTGACACTTGTGACTTAAAAAAAATAGTGTTTTTTTTACATAACGGAAACATTTCTATGAAAGTATATTAATATGAAAAATAACGGACGGACCACTCAAACATGAAAAAAATCCTCCTTATTATTCCGAATAATCGCTCCAAAATCGAAAATTAAACATGATTTTCCTACGAATCGAACTTCGACGACAATCATTTAGCAGAAAAAACGCACATGAACCTACCGATGAGAAATATAAGAATGAAAAAAAAACCCATATTGGAAGCCTTCAACCAAGTTATAGAAACTTAAAATCTAAAAAAAAAAAAAAAAATTAATAAACCTGAAGCAAAAAAAAAAATAAAACCTAAATAAATAAGATAAAATAAAACTAATATTAAAACAGATTAGTCGATGTGTCAACAAATTCACCGTTCTCACACAACTATTTTGTATCTAGAAATGTAAACAAAGAATAAAAAAAGAAGGAAGGAAGGAAGGAAGGAAAAGGGGCGGATAGAGAGTAGTAGTAGTAGTAGTAGTCTTGGCTTTTCTACAATTGTTCTTATGTTTGTCAACGGGTTAAAGTTGTTTAGTTATAAGAAAATAGCGACAGTATAGTTGTAAACTTGTAATAAAGAATAGTTGTAAAACAGCCCCACTCTTCCCATGTTAAATGATAATTTAGAAATAATAACGTTAATATTTCAGTGGGTAGGTCAAAATCTGCAAAAGAAGCGATTTGTTTTTATTTGTTTACCTTGTTATGGGTTAATGTTTATTTATGCGCGCATACGCAACCGGATGTCGCAAACCGGAAAGTTGGTTACATCACTCGTTACAAGGTCATTTCATTTTTATAATTATATATATATATATATATATATATATATATATATATATATATATATATATATATATAAAACTCTGTAGATAATCCAGGCGACCTTGCTTGCATGTTTGACTTTTTGTATTATACCAAAAGTCTGAACATGTTTCTTACTTATCTACAAATTTTAATGCCATGACATCATTTTAGCGAATGTTCAAACTAAGGCTGGATGGCTATATATTTTGGTTTCGATTCAATCTGATCACATCCAATGTATATTTTTTTAACTTGTGAAATAACTACTATATATTAGGTACAATATTAATTAATCGAGTATTGATCCAATTATAATAAATACGAAATCTGCACGAATGAAAATATATTTTAACATTTTTTACGGCCCAATAATATATTGCGTATAATATAGTAAACAATAGAGAATTGTCGCTATAATAGTAAATACGACATCTGCATACATTAAAAATTATATTTACGCATGTCTTACTACCGGCCAATATATATATATATATATATATATATATATATATATATATATAGGTGTGTGTGTGTGTTTATGTGTGAGTGTGTGTGTATTTAAGGTTAAAGTGTAGTCTCAGGTGGAGATATTTCTGAAAGAAAAACAAAAATAATGTACTAATTCATAACATTTCTTTAGAAATAAAATCTTCCTTGCAATGCGTCAAAATCTCTCCGTTGGAAACCTACATAGAAGACGCAATGCTTTGTACAAACATACAGATGGAAAGAAAAAGTAAAAAATCTCATAATCTTTTGCTAAGCGTAGTATCAGTAAGAAGACATTTCTGAAAGAAACCGAAAATTTTGATTCATTCATAAAATTTCGATTTAATATTTAATCTAGTCAAAGATTTCAGGGCCGGATGTTTCGCATTATTTTTAATATTTCGATATTAATGCCTCTTGCAAAACGTCAAAATTTCTCCTTTGTAAAAAGATCCTTGAAAAAGCTCCTCGTGTAGAGAACTATTTGGAACATCTAATTTTCTACCGAATAGTATTTTCAGGCCGCCTTGCATGATCATTGTTTTCAATAACAAATTGTCTAGATACCACGTACAATGCTTCAAGCAAATTAGAAAACAATTTATATTTAATTATTAAAGCACAATAATGCTTTAATAAATCAAAATGTTTAAAAGAAAAAAAGTAGTTTACTTTATTTATTTTTAACTTTTAATAAGAGAGCATAGCCAAGCAACATGAAGAAATAAAGCAAAGAATAATAGAAGGGAAAAGAAGACTAAGATACAGATACTAATCCGAACAATACAAACAAAATAGAACTTTAAAATAAAATGAAAGACAATTTTCTCAAGACAAAAAAAAAAAAAAAAAAAAACTGAACTAAAAAAAAGGATAAAAGAAACTTCTAGCGAAATATGTGAGAAAAGCGATAAAAACATTAAGGAAATCTGAAGATTGGGGCCAAAACTGAAAATATTGAGGCTGTAATTAGAAGCTGGATAGTATTCGATTGATATAATAATGTAGAGAGAAATTTCATAAGAGAATCTCGATCTCCAAAACATCATTATGATGCCACTCAATAACATACATAGAAGATGCTATGCTTTATACATACAAACGGAAAGAAAAATAACCCATATCATAATCTTTTACCAGAGTAAGGAAATGAAAGTCTAATTGAAGAAGTGTTCACTACTTGAGTCACCAGTTCAGATGAAATAAGGAATACTGCAAACAGCAGAAGGCATGGAACTGCTAATTTGAAATATGATTATGGCACTACTATTGTAATCATATTTTATGATCCTAATATTCATCTAATCAACGTTGACATATGGGATTAAAATAGAATACTATAAAAAAACTGCTATAAAGTAAATGATACGTAATATAATTACTAATTAGCAATATTATTACCTAATAAAATATCCTAGACCATTCATAAATTAGAAAAAAAGTTTAACTCAGGTACCTAAATGAAATTGTAAGAAACATATGAACATGAGCAATACACTGAAACCGAAAGATGATACTGATTCTAAATAAAAGAAAAAAAAGGGGAAATATTGAATATTTGTATGGACAATGTTATTTAAAATAAAATATGTACTACAAACTATAAAGAAGGATAGTTACCGATTTTCAAAGCACCATCAAACTGAAAAATACAGATAGCAAGAAAATGGGAGCAAAAACACAAGATAGAGAAAATGGTACATGGATGATGGCCTGAATATAGCGCACACGAAATACATGAGCATTGGGAATAGCCACGCGAGGACACTTGACCAGAGAAGCGGAATTCCTTACTAATAACGTGATTAGAACAAACTACATAAATACCTAAATAGAGAAAAATCAGAAAATCAGTATATGTAAGCTCTATAGACAAAAAGACAAACGATAAACAATGCCATAAATGAAGGCAGAAAACTAACCCAAAATCAATATGAAAATATACATGACTGAATCGGGACGATACGCTATCAGCAACTGTCCAAATGACTAAACTTTTAAATTTGCAAACAAATTATACATGCATACACCGCATAAAATGATAAAATGAAAAATCAGAAAATCATCTGGGACATACATGTTCAAGCCAGAAGACCAGGTGTGATATTAATCAATAAGATTTAAAAAACAAACTCATAAAGAAGAGATTTTTACGGCTCAGTAACTGACGCGGTAATAAGCAAAGAGGCAACAAAACGGCACTGTATTTGTTAGAAAGATAAATGGAATATGAAACCAACTACCTATTGCAATTTAATAAGTAATGGTAGCAGCAATAATTACTCAGCCGAAATATTAAAAACAATTTCGAGTCAGCTATCTAATCCCAATAGTCAAGTGACACTCACTAATCTAATAGAAAACGCTCTACAAACACAAATAGAAATATAGAAAAAACATAGATCCAAGGAATCTGAAATTATTTATGTAAGTGTGTTAGAAAATCAAATAATCTAAAACTGCGACACTAACGCCAGATGGTGTTATAGAAAATAGTTTAGGAAGACGGAAAGACTAACATGAAAAAGAGCATCATCCATACTTCTACTGCATGGGCACAGAAAAGACTAAAATACCGAGTAAGCTATTGAAAGTAAAATACTAGAGAAAGCCAACGGTTATTTTAATTGAGAATCCAATGATAAACGGCTGTTGCCATAAGGGGAAGTAATGTAGAATACAGACCAGTAGAAACGAAGAGTTTGGGAAATCTGAAGAAATTTGTTGTTACAAAACTATTTCTTTTCGTCAGTGAGCGAATTAAAGCAATGACTCCAATAAGAACTATTAATGAGTAACTACTACTACTACTACTACTACTACTACTACTAAAAACACGTTTCAGGAAAAGACCAGCACGTGATGTCAGCGAGAAATCAATGAAAATGATTTTTATGATAAGGCAAAATGATTCGAACAATTATCGAACCCGGTGGAGAGTGCTAGACATCTAGGGAGATTTGTTGCCCTTCAGATTCAGGAGACACAAATAGTTATTGTCATTGAGGTAATGATGTGCGGAAACTACTAATAATAACGACTCTGATTGCATTTTGGATTACATTATGTGGGATAGCGATTACATCGTTTAGATTTAACGTCATACGTGTCGAACTAATTTCTAGTCTGAGTGATATGATGTTTAGGAAATAAACGAGTTTTGATAAAAGATAACAGGAAGAAAGGTAATTTTAGGTTAGGTATGAGGTTACACATATGGACTTAAGAGTAAGACAAAGGATTATGAGTTGAGATAACGAATAATGTGAAGTTTATGCAGTTGAGGGGGAACAGAGTATTTAAAATTCCAATAAATCAAGTTTCTCATGACTAAACACGAAGAGTAAAAAGGAAAATTTACTTAACATCCATACTGCCAATAATAATAATAATAATAATAATAATAATATATTATTTTAATTTGAATTCATTGAGACGAGTATTATTTATTAATTTTTATTTATTGCGGACTTTTATCCTCACCTTTTTCTTAATTGTTTCACCACGTTTCGAATAACTATTCGGATAAGAACTCTGAATCTCCTGACTGCATTTACTGCAATTACTGCCTTCTGTAATTATTGTCGTCTCAATACGTTTTTGGCCAAGTAAGCCTCTGGCCGGCATTGGATAGGATTGAAACTGCTATCTTCAGACAATTCTCACTTTGAACCGTAGAAATTCAACGTAGAGATTCAACGTCTCTACCAACTGCGCCACGGGCCCCGTGGCGCAGTTGGTAGAGACGTTGAATCTCTATGGTTCCAGGTGAGAATAGTCTGAAGATAGCAGTTTCAATCCTACCCAAAGCCGGCCAGCGGCTTACTTGGCCAAAACGTGGCGAGACGACAACTACGGAAAGCAGTAATTGTAGTGAATGCAGTCAGTAGATTCAGCGTTCCTATCTGTCGCGGTTACCACCTGATGAAGGCCAGAGGAACAGTTGGCTGAAACGTCGTGAAAATACTAAGAAAAAGATTTGGTAAATAGTCTGCAATAAATAAAAATTAATTAATTAATTAATAATAATAATAATAAGAAGAAGAAGAATAAGAAGAAGAAGAAGAAGAATCCTGAAAGTAGTTTACTGGATACAATGCACTCATGTGTACTTCAAACACGCAGACAAATGGAAGATACACAAACCTGATACGATATAAGAAAATGAAAAGTACAACACCTTCAGGTAAAAACAGAGAAACTAATTCATAAAAGAAGAGCGAACGTGATGATAGTAAGTCAGAGGGAAAAAAAACTCAGGAAATTGCAGAATTAGTAGAAGAAGTAGATTTTAGGGAGAAAAACAAAACAAAACAACAATAACAATAAAAAAACAGAAAAACAATGCAAATGCATTTAACTGGTCAGATAACCGAACAAAAAATGATGAAAATAATTATAATTGTAGAAGTAAAAAATGTGGAAGACTAACAACAGTCTCTCAAAACTGTGTGTGTGATGACGAGTTCAATCAAACAAGATTTGCCCAATCATGAAGAGCATTTCGCTTTTACAGCATCGTAACAATCTATGATCATAACGAGCAAAACTGAATTAGGATTATCTCTTTCTCACACTCTAGAGAAGGCTTGGTCATCTTTTGTCACAACCGGTTCAATGAAACTATACCTTTAGTTTTGATTACACCAGGATTTTTACAATTCCGATGATATTCATAACTGGAATGGTTGTCGGTATATTAACCAAAGGCAAGCCACCAATTTCATCTTGGATTTATATATATATATATATATATATATATATATATAAATATATATATATATATATAGGGTGACCCCAAAAAACGGGCCCCAACTCTAATTAGGCCCCGTTCCTTAGTGTTTTGTCCGAATGAAATGAAACTTTGGTCATAACTATTTTATTATATTCAAAACATCACATCAAAACACTAGGGTCTTTTTTTTTCTCCATTCTACTGCATATGTACTAGATGGCCTCCATTTAGCTTTTTTTTTTTTTGCGTCACCCTGTATATGTTAACATAACAAATCTTAAATGCATAATGATCGGTTCAATAATTTAAAAGGATAGGAATTTGAAGGTTCATTTTTTTTTCATCGCAGAATATGGAATCGACTATGTCTTGTTTAAATATCCGACGGCTTTTGTTGCTTATGTACAGAAATCATATACACTGAACGTCACATTATTGAACCTCCTTACTAATGTCTAAATATTTATTGCAATATACTTTTCTTTCATCATTAAAATGTCTTCTTGGTTATTCTTATAACTAAGGTACCAAACTTGTCTAAAATACCAATTTTAAGGCTGCAACAGCTCTATCGAACCCATTCTGTTAACATTAGTGGGAAAACATCATCTTACTTTGTCTATTCTTTATGAGTAAAACAATAACTTATGTTAAATCGATCGTGTACAATTAAATATTCACAATAAGCAGTCGACATTAAATAAGTCGAAAGCAGTTGATATGTCGTAAAACAAAACAATAACGAACAGACCGGGTCAAAACAGTTATTGTTTGTCAGGAAATATACATTCTTTTAAAAGAAGGAAAAAGAGAGAAATGCAAAGGGGGTGAAAGAGCTAGCGAGAGAGATGGAGACTAAAAATCGAGAGAAAGAGGAGAGAAGTGGATTAAATGAGATAGTGAAATAGAGAAAGATACAAGGAGTGTAGAGAGTAAAATAAGAGTGGGGGTGGGACAGTCAAGCAGCCCTGACCCGCCGGAAGATATTCACTGCAAAAGAGGCAGCAGATGTGTAGGAAGAGGTGCGACAATTAAGAGGAAATTCTTGCTAAAGCACACTAAAACAAGTGAAAAAAAAGGCAAACTAGAGAAGAGCGCTGTTTCAAAAAGTCAATTTTCTTTTCATTGTCTCGCGTTAATTCTTTGCAAATGCTTTCTAAAAACGTTGCTTTATTTGCCAGGAGAGCAAACAATACTAAAAACAAAAACAAATAAACAAACAAATAAAAAAACGCTCACCATCCATTTTGAAAAGTTCGTTGTAATTGTTCGCCAATTCATTAGTAAAAGAAAATCTTTCTCTTTGTCCTTTAAGTGAACATTCTAGCAAATTCTTTGTATTTATCCCAATGAAGATTTTCCTTACGTTCATTTCACGTCCATCTTCTTTTTCATGAGTAGTTTAAATGTTTATATATAAACAGGTGAGAATTGTCTATCCGTCTGCCTTTTCGCTTTTCACAATTATCACATCGACTGCATGACCGAATTAGAAATTCCACGAACCTAGTTTCTTTTCCAGAACGTCTCATCTGTGGAGCAGATTGCCACGGAACTAGCTTCCTGCAGACTACATCTTTGTTGTCATCAAACCCAGTATTAACAAATTACTTGTCGTAAAGTGTATCCATTATTGGTAATGAAATCTTGTTCATTCAATTTGATTTCTTTTCAATCCTTTCGTAGTATGCTTTATCTTTTAACGCAGTTCATTTGTCGCGCTACCCCCTATGGTGAAGTAGCTTTTGATATTGATTAGTTGCGACTCATAAATAAAAACATATCTGCTAATTGTAAAACATCGTACCGTACTTGTTTATAGGATTATACATCTAGTTTTACATTGGATTATTTAAACTACTATTCTTGGATGTTATTCTAACAACATTTCGACCGATTTAACTTTCCACCTTCTTTAGCTACGTATTGTCTAAGCATTCGTAAGCTTACATTTAATATCCTTTTCATATTCTCTCGCCATGATCGGAAAGAAATCATAATTCGGAATTGTATTCTTAGCGTCGCCCATACAAAAAACTAACCTTCAACCTCCATGTTGGGATCAGACAAATTTATGATGCAAAGGGGACTAACTCTTTGCTTCTTTGGGCAAAGTCGCCTTTTCCTTTCTCCGTAGTCTTAAACATTAATTTCTCGCGACTTCTCGCGATATCAACGACCGGAAGTGAACAGTGAAGGGAAAACGGAGTGACTTTGAAAATAGCGAGATGAATATCCTTCCCGTTCATCCATTTATCATATTTGGACTTCTAACTTTTATCTATTATGTTTGAATTGTAGTGACGTGTGTGTGCGTGTCTCTTAATAAACTTATATCATTATGTATCAGTGAAATGTTTCCTTATTTGTCCGTAAGTGTTCTTTCCTTATGAGCTGCTACATACCCACACGTGAAGGCTGGGCTCCCTGCGGTAAGATATTTTATGTTATATTGATCTAACGCATTCCACGATATAACACTCCAGAAATACTGTCACGTACCATTGATGTAACAAAAAAAAGTGTGTGTATAATAATTTTTTTATGTAAAATAAAGATGTGTTTATGAGAATATTTTAATGTGAAATAAAAGTGTGTGTATCTGATGCAATTCTCTATCTATATAAGAGCCAGATACGTCCAAGGATGGAATATTGTTGCCACATATGGGCAGGAGCTGCTAGAAAAGACTTGTCCTGCCTTGATAGGGTTCAAAATAGACTTCGTGGCCTGATGGGAGATGTCATTTTCTCTTCGCTGCAACCTCTATCTCACAGAAGAGATGTTGCGAGTTTGTCTCTGCTTTATCGTTATTTTCATGGAAAGTGTTCGACTGAGCTTCAATCTATGGTCCCTCCTCGCCAAACTTTCACAAGAAACACTAGACTAGCTGAAAACATTATCAATAATTTTCCCCACTCTTTATCTGTGCCTAAACCTAAACATAGATTCCATGATCAAAGCTTCTTTCTTAGAACTGCACGCCTGTGGAATTGTCTTCCGTTTTCCTGCTTTCCAGCTGTCTATAATATGGTTGTCTTCAAGTCCAACGTGAACAAGTTTCTGATGAGCCGTTCCACTTAAGTTAACAAATTTACCGAACTTCCATTACTATTGATTACTATATTGTCCTTTTGACTACTCTACACTCTTTAACCCTTATCCTTGAGTGGCCGATCGGCCTTGATAAGTGGTGACGCCTATTTAAAAAACAGGACGTTTGAGGAAGATTATCGTTTTGATTTTATTTATTATAGATTATCATACATTTTGCATGACTACACAACATTTTACACAATCGAACGAAGTGCATTCATCAGCTGATACGCATTGATCCATAGCGCATTCTATATTAAAGAACAACACATCGTCCTAGTCTGGGCTGCTAATGGATTTTGGTTTCGGGTCTCTTTGATGTAATTTACTGCTCCAATTTGACTGAGACATTTTAATAATTATTTTCGTTTATATATGAAATAATGTTGCCTTAAGTATAAGTATAAGATATATAGCCACTGCACTGATTAGATTACTTGATGTTAATTTTAAAAACACAACTAAATCTTATGTAGCTCTTTTCAGCTTGTCACACGGAAATTATAACATTTTTGATTTAAAATTAATTTAACTTTTTTATATATGAAATTAATAAAACTACATGCAGCACTAATAATTAATTTAATTTGTCTTTCACACTGTATTTGTGCTTTTAATCTTACATACAAATATGTCAAACAGTGAGCCTAGGATAGGTTTTTTTCAGGTTACGATGTTGAATATTTTTTTCGGCTCCTGATTATGGTATTCGCCCCGCCTCCCGGTGTTGTTTATAATGTTAGTTGATTATATACATGTGTTTTATATATAGTGTATTTGTAGTAATTTTTACTGGCGTATCCCAGGGTTCTAACGGGTTCCTACGTTTGTATGTATTAATATACATACAAATTATTATTATTGCATTCTGCACCTCAACTAAAATAATTTAGAATATCTGATGTCGCTGTGTGTCAAAAATTAAGACTTTATTTCAGAATCAAATGTATTACACAATAAAATAGGACGTCAAAATAAACGTAATATTTGTTTTATTTATTTTTTATATTTTTTACATTAAGAAAAATTACATAAAAATGGAAAAATACTAAATTTTCAAAATCGTAAATTGGTGCATAAAATTCATGAATTCAATGTTAAAACGTTCGTTTTATTCATTTAAAAACAAGATGCAGTACTGTTTAAAAATCTGAGGAAGAGTTTATAATAGTACACTTTTCTGCCTTGACACGGTATAAAACTTTCTTTGGAATTAAGTGGGCCAAGACCTTTTCGCCTCCTTCTTCCGCTTTCTTAAAGAAGAGATATTGCAAGTCTATCTCTGCTTTATCTTTAAATTTATAGTAAGTGATCGACTGAGCTACAATATCTGTAAAACATATGTAGCAAATACTTGTTTAGCTTGGTTGTTATTGTCACAACGTTTCGGCCGTTTTGCCCTCCGGCCTTCGTCAGGTGAACGGAGGGCAAAACGGCCGAAACGTTGTGACAATAACAACCAAGACGAGGAAGTCAGTCCGACAATCTCAATCAATGAAAACAACTCATCTAAAAAAAAAATACAGACAATTACTTGTTTAGCTATACTAAATGTTAACATCTTCATTTACTGTGCTTAAAACTAAACGAAAATCTAATGAACATAGTTTCTTTCCTAGAACAAGATACACTGCGTCTGCTTTCCGGCTGCCAATTCTATGTTCGTTTTCAAGTCCAATGTAAATAAGTTTTTGTTGTCCTGTATTTATAAAATACAAAGACCTACTCAAGTTTCATCATTGCATATTATCATGGAGTTGTCTCATCAACTACCTAGCAAATATGAAAATCTATCTTTTATCTTTATCCTGGCCTTTATAAGTAATGACCTTCAAAAAAAATAAAATAAAAATAAATAAAAGCAGCTGATTAGTATTTTTACGGTAAGTGTGAGAAGACCGTAGTTAAACAATCGTGGAATTTTCGCGAAGTCTTTTTTTAGTGTCATATATAGTTGTAGAATTTCCTTTTTCAGCGCTGGAATCAGTAAATTGGCGAAAGTTCTCTGCTTCCAAACACGACTAATAATTCATGCTTTTGCGTGATAACGCGACCTATCTCTGGCTGACCGATGCACATTAAAGACCGGCAATATTGAAAAGCGAGCGATATGGGTGAACTTATGGGTTACGAGGAGGACATTGAATTTTTATCAGGTGTTTCTAGAGTTGCTTTCATGGCAAAGACATTAGAGGCCAGAATGAGTGCATTGATGATGTAATCATAACGCTTCTTCTGTCTTTGAAAATTATTTCACTCACTTGGATAGAGGGGAAGGTAGGCTTGGTCATGTGTACTTCATTTGACCTTAAAGGCGAAATGGACATAGGAATGTGCCACGTGCGTTAATACCCTTAGGAAACGAATTGCGCGATAAGTACAAAGGTATGAATTTACCCTTGGCTACGTCAGATACTTTTCGGCAAAAGGATGTGATATGCATTATTGACTTGGGGAGGCTTTTGCAAAACAGTGCTGATGTTGTAACCCAGTAACCATGTCGTTTATATATATATATATATATATATATATATATATATATATATATATATATATATTATATATATATACTGATACAAATGGTTTCTCCAATAACACTAATATATATATATATATATATATATATATATATATATATACACATATATTAGAATTTTCAGAATGTGACAGATATAATTATTTGTTATTGTTTGCTGTAATATATATATATATATATATATATATATGTATATTCTGAAAATTCTAATATATGTATATATATATATTAGTGTTATTAGAGAAACCATTTGTATCAGTATATATATATATATATATATATATATATATATATATATATATATATATTAGTGTTGGGACGATTAATTAGAAACGGAATCGGGATACGGAAAAATCGGAAAATTTGGGAGTATCGGAATCGGTATCGGAATCCGAAAAATTGATGCATATTTTCCGATGCCAAAACGATTCTTTAATTGTCTTTTTATATTTGATTTTGTTTAAACCAAAATCTCTCATTGCTAGTAATAGTGATAAAATAAAAACAAATTTAATTACCAGTAAAGCTAAAATCGATAGATCATCCCACATAAGTGTATTTTTTTTAATTTAGGAAAATTTCTGCATATTTAACAAGCGTTTTTACGAAAATCGCTAGGAAATTACTATCTTATAGTTAAAAAAATAAAGATTTATAAAGAATCGGAATCAGAATCTGTAATTATATCGGAATTGGAAATTTAACACAAAATCGGTAATTGTATCAGAATCGGGAAGAATATTAGAATCGTCCCATCATTAATATATACATACTAATAGTTCAGCCCGACTTTGCTCGGGCCCTCTGCACTGTTCACAACTTTATGCGCATATATATATATATATGAACAAAATAATTAAAGATATAGATAAATCTAAGCAAATATACCTCAAGGCTGATAAATCACAAAATTTCTACAAAGTCTCCAAACAAAAATACTTAAAACTTCTAAATGATAATCTCACCTCAACATACAAAAAATCAAATATTGACTTAATCAAAGACATTAATATAGATAGTAAAATAATCACAGATACTTTAAACCTAAGCAACAGGGTAGCTAAGCTAGGTACTAAAAATGCATACCTCCTCATAAAAGACCATAAAGAACACTTCCGTACCAGACCACAAACCAGGCTTATCAACCCCACCAGACCCGAAATTGGCAGAATCAGCAAAACAATTCTTGAAAGAATCAATAAACAAATCAAAAATAAATTCAACCTAACCCAGTGGATTAACACCGAAGACACCATTAATTGGTTCAAAAGAATACCTAACAAGAACAAGGCTGCATTTATCCAATTTGACATAGTTAATTACTACCCTTCTATTTCTAAACACCTTTTTGACACTGTCTTGGATTTTGCTTCTACCTTCTCCGATATTCAACCATTCGAAACTGACATCATTCTGAAATGCCGTAAAACTGTCCTACTAAGCCAGGACTCTCAATGGACTAAAAAAGACCAACCTACCTCCTTCGACCTTGCGATGGGTGCTTTTGATGCAGCTGAGGCTACTGACTTAGTAGGCCTTTTTCATCCTGTATAATCTCACAAAATTTATCCCCAACAACAACGTGGGACTTTACAGAGATGATGGCCTTATCATTATTGAAAACGCAAGCGGCCCAAAGTGCAAAGGCATTAAAAAGAACATCATCAGGGAACTGAAGAATATGGATCTAAAGATTGAAGTAACTTCCAACTTAAAAACAGTAAATTTTCTAGATGTTACCTTTAACCTTCCTAATAATACTTATGAACCATACACTAAAAATAATACATACCCCTATATATACACCCTATGTCCAACCACCCCAAACACATTATTAAACATATCCCTAAATCAATAGAAAAAAGGCTTAGCACAAACTCATCTAACTCCAGCATTTTTAACCTACACAAACCCTTCTTTGAAAATGCTTTAAAGGAATCTGGATATTCCAACCCTAATATTACATACTTGGACCCTAATAAACCCAACAATACAAATAGGAATAACAGACCCCGCAAAGTCCTCTGGTTTAACCCTCCCTATAATAATATGATAAAAACTAAATTAGGTAAAAAATTCTTCATGCTTCTTAATCACCACTTCCCCCTAGTAATATTCTACATAAAATTTTTAATAAGAACACTATTAAGCTTAGCTACAGTTGCACAAATAATCTAGAAAATAAAATTAAAAAACACAACAATAAAATACTAAATAACCAAAACTATAATAACAATGGTCAAAATAACTGTAACTGCCTTAACAAACCCCAATGCCCGCTTCAGCAAAATTGTCTCTCAACAAATGTGGTTTACAAAGCAACTATTGCCCCTGCTGAAGACCCACAAAACAAAAAATTTTACATTGGCCTCTCAAGCACCACGTTCAAAGACAGATTTAGAGTGCATAAATGCTCCCTAAATAACCCCAACCACCCCAATAGTACTTCATTAACTAACCACTACCTACTACTTACCCGAAACAACCTCACCCCAATTATTAGCTGAGGAATTCTTAATAGAGCTAGTACCTGTAAATCACTAAACTCCCCATGTTATTTATGCTTAACTGAAAAATTACTGATTACTAATTTTAGAGATAGAGATAAACTTCTAAATAAAAAACTGAAACCTCACTTAATTGTAAACATTATAAATCCCACCTCTTAAGCAACTTCTCACCCTTCTAATAATAGCTATAACCCACCCCTAAAATCTAACACTAACGAATTACACACACCCTATTTACAACCTAAACTATATAGTCCCCCATTCATTCTAAAAGAACCCCTCCACAGAACCCCCACCTATTTATCCCACCATTTTTTAGCTGCATCTCTCTTTACCTAACTCATTTTTGTACCCCCCCCTTTGCCTTAATCACTCCTTATGTCATTATTTAAAGGTTCTCGCCCCATAGTTTCTTATTGGCTATTTCCATGGTTAGGTCTCGATTTCTAATATTTCAATTACGTACTTATCACAATTGGTATCCTTTGACTTGCCTCTCGGTCTATTATCTACTTGTTAACAACTAATCATTTACTTACCTTCTATTTTAATTAATTATTTAATTTACCATCTACATATAACATATACTATACACTTTTCTCTTATATTTACCTCTTACTAATTCTCTCAATAATAATTATCATATTTTTTAACACGAAGCTTATTTACATTTTTGTGTTTGTACATATACTCAAGCACATGCTCCTCCCCCATTGATGTGTGTACATTTTTTACATGTGTACTCATGTGTATGTATTTGTGTGTTTTTGTTATCTACTTACTATTAACATTTTATTAATAATTATATTAATGTTTATCATTTAATTAACTTACTGATATCCTTACTTTTTTTACTTTATTAAATAAACCTATAACGTATAATTCACCTATTTACCCTTCTATTTCCCCTTTCTTTCTTTCAACTTAACGCCCGACAATTCAAGAAATTATAAATAATAAATTAAAAACAAAAAATTAATTTTTTAATCTCTCCCTGCCCAGCTAATTTATATATATATATATATATATATATATATATATATATATATGTGTGTGTGTGTGTGTGTGTATGTGTGTGTATATGTATGTGTATGTGTGTGTATGTATGTATATGTATATATATATGTATATGTATGTATATATATGTGAATTTGTATTTGTGTGCGTATCTTCTACATGTGTGTATATGTATGTGTTTATATATATATATGTATTTGTATTTGTGTGCGTATCTTCTACATGTGTATTTGTGTATGTGTGTTTTTCTGTGTGTATGTGTTTTATTCACTTATTATAAATATCTCCCTAATAATTTTATGAATTTATTATTATTTGATTAACTTACTGATATTCTTACCTATATCTATATTAGTAAAATAAACTTGTAACTTATAATTCATTAATTTATATTTTTTCCTTCTCTCTTTCCTTCAACTACAACGCCCAAAAATTTAAAAATTATTTATAAAATATTTTTCAATTCCCCCCCCCTCCCAGCTAATTTATATTTATATATATATGTATGTATATGTATATGTATATATATGTATATGTATGTGTAAGTGTGTGCATCTGGATGTATGTGTATTTACATACATGTTTATATATGTATATATGCGTGTATTTTACGTATCTGTGTATGTGTGCATATATACATGTGTTTGTGTATGTGTATGTATGTTTATATATATATGTATATATATATATGTGTATGTGTAATCACGCATGTGCTTTTCCCCCATTTACGTATGTGCATTTGCTGTTCATATTTATGCGTGTGCTTGTATTTGTGTGTTACTTATTAAAAATGTTTTTTTTTTAAAATCTATTATTTAAGTTACTTACTTAAGTTTTCACCTATTTTATTTTATTTTATTAAAATAAACCTGTAACGTATAATTTCTACCTGCCCGGCTAATTTATTTATATATATATTATATTTAATTATATATATCATTATACTATCAAAATAAACCTGTAAAGTATAATTCATTAACTTATTTTTCCTTTTCTTTTATAAACAATAAATATCTTTCAATCTCTCCCCGCCCGGCTAAATTACTTTAAACCCCATTTTCAACCCGTTCCTTCACTAACATTAACTCTCCAACCTGTTGCCATGGTGATCCTTTAAATTAACTGTTACTTATGCCGTTAGAAATAAAAATAGCGTCTTTTAAGTTTAAATCGTTTAAAAAAACGTATATAAGAATTTACACATAATTAATATTTAATTATAAACCCTCTCTTATTTAATACACTCCTACTACTTTAAACTCCAACGTCCTCTCCCTACCACTCCCCCTTCTTTTCTAACTCCCCTTTATCTACGATTTTTCCATTCTTATTTGACTTTATAACTTAGTCCATCTATGAATTCTGACGATGCTAGTTGGATTTTTTCCTCTCTTTGAGGATTTTCCTCTAGCTGAAACAATTTGTAAACTCATTCTGGACTCACAGTAATAAATTTCCTATATACTGCTCTGACTACACATTGAGCACTCTAGTCCGGTTTTTTCACCACTGGTAAATATATATATATATATATATATATATATATATATATATATATATATATATATATATATATTAAAAAGTTTGACTCATGTCCAGGTAACCTACATCTAAAATTTCAAGTGTTCAGACCAAAAATGTACGCAAAGGTTTTGTAGAGACTACAACTTTGACCTCTTGGCAGCAAAATTTCCCCCCTAAAAATTGATTAAAAATCTTGCTGCATGTCTGAATACACTTTATGTAAAATTTCACATGTTTAGACCCAAAATTGCCTGAATAGTTTGCTAGAGACTGCAAAGGTCAAATCTGTTGAAATTTTTGTCCCTTTGGCAGCCAACATTTTGGCAAAAAAAACGATTAAAAAACGATTAAAAAACTTGCCCTATATCTGAATACATTTTATGTACAATTTCAAATATTTAGATAAAAACTTGATTGAGAGGTCAATTCTTTTTAAAATTGGACCCCAATGTTGACCCCTTAACATTTGTTGTTTTGTGCTCAAATCAAATTAAAACGTTTGATCCATCTAAAATTTCAAGTTTTTAGACCCTAATTTGGTGGAAGAGTTTGGCAGCGTTATAAAAGGTCAAATCGGTGAACTTTTACCCATTATGACCCAAATTTCTGGTCGAAAACGGCTTACATTTTTTTCCACAAATCTCAATATTCATTATGTCAAATCTCGAGTCTGTAGACTGAAAATTGACAGAGTAATTTGGTAGGGAAACGTACACACACAGACAGACACACATAGAGATAATGTCTATATTGCAAATTCTAAGATGTTTTTCTTCTTATAGTTTATTTCTGTAAGCATGTTAAAATGCTCAATTCTTGACAACACCTGTTTGGTAGGGCAAAAACAATTATATGATTATTCTGTCAATTTTTAACTATTTTCCGCCTCGGCTTATCAGAAGAATAAAAACTCATGAACTTTAAAAAGAAAAGAAGAAAGAATGTAGGAATGTTCACTTAAATCTAAATTAAAACGAAGAGTAGTTGCATTATTTTTATGATATTTACGCTATTTTTTTATTTTTATGGCAGAGCTATAACGCCTTATTAAAGTATTTATATTATTATATCATAATTATATCATATATTTTTATATTATATTATTAATACTAGCAGTTCAGCCCGGCTTTGCTCGGGCCCTATGTACTGTTCATAACTTACCCTACGCAGAGGTCATTTTTTGTAAACTTTGACGCCAATTTTGACGGCTTAACATTTATGATTTTCGTCTCAAAGTTAAATACAAAGTTTTACCCATGTACAAGTTACCTACATCTAAAATTTCAAGTATTTAGACCCAAATTTGGCGAAGGAATTTTGTAGAGTCTAAAAATCTCAACTTTTTCAACTTTGACCTTTTTGGCAGCCAAATGTTCGCCCCAAAACTGATTAAAATACATGCCGCATGTTTGAATGTTATGTATAAATTTACATGCTTAGACCCAAAATTGGCTGAGTAGTTTGCTAGACACCGCAAAGGTCAAATCTTTTTGAACTTTAACCCCTTGGCCGCTCAAATTCTCGACACAAACCGATGAAAAAGGTAGCCATATCTCTGAATACCTTTTATGTAAAATTTCAAATGTTTAGACCAGAAATCAGCTGAGTAATTTGCCACCACATATGAATTTTTTTTTATAAATTTGACCTCAATTTTGACCCCTAAACATTTATTGTTTTGAGCTTGAATGAAATTGTTAAGCTTGATCCATTTCCAAGGAACCTATATCTAAAATTTCAAGTTTTTATACCAAAAATTGGCGGAGGATATGTTAGAGTTCTCGAAGGTCAAATCGTTTAACAGCCAAATTTCTGTCCGAAATGGATTGCAAAGATTTTCCCAAATCTCAGTACCATGTATATCAAATTTCGAGTCTGTAGACTTAAAATTGACAGAGTTATTGCGTAGGGAAATGTACACAGACACATAGACACATAGACACATAGACACACAGATAACTACACAGACACGTTCACTTTTATAGATATACTAGCATTTCAGCCCGGCGTTGCCCAGGTGTTTGAATGTATATGTTGAGCATTAAAAAAAGTGGTAATAGCAGGCTCGAACCCGTACCGCGAACGAGGAAAAGAACGTGAAAAAACCCCCTGACATCTTTGCTGTTACGACTTATGCCAAACCGGAAGTGACATAGGTTTAAATTAAGGCTAGACAATTGAAAGGAGAGGATGACTTTAAAAAATATCGGGGAAAAAAAGCGACCCCCTGTAGAAAAGTGTCCAGTTAACGGTGAAGATATTAATTTTTTTAGTCAATTTTTCGGTATTTGTCGTCTGAAAAGTGGATCTTTGTAAAACCCGTCTACTCTGTCAAAAGTTTTAGGCAGATATACATACATACATACATACATACATACATACGTTTATATATTTATATATTAGTAACTAAATATTTTCGGCCCAAACCGATTAAAAAGCTTGCCCTATCTCTGAATACTGTTTATGCAAAATTCCGAATGTTTAGACCTATACATTGTCTGAGTAATTTGGTAGAGACCGCAGAGGTCAATTTCTTCTTAACTTTGACCCCTATTATGACCCCAAATCTCCATACCCTGTATATCAAATTTCGAGTCTGTAAACTTAAAATTAACAGAATTATTGTGTAGGGAAATGTACACAGACGGACAGACAGACACTGTAACTTTCATAAATATATAGATTTATTCTAGAAGTTGTTTACGTTTGTTCTTATTTTAATATATTTCGTAGATTCTAAATTATTTTACAATGAATAAATAATTATTTATAATTGGTATACTTATATGTTTAATCATTTAACTAAACCAATTTATGTAGAATTAATTAACCTTTTCTTTCTATTAATATGCAAGATCTATAACATTTGTTACGCTGGTCTCCCTTTTATTGAAAAGGAAGCAATTTAGTATTATAATTATATTATATTATCTCTCTTACATATTATAATTTTATTCATAGATTAATTTTTTTAATTTAATTTTTGCTAATAAAAAGTTTTATTTTTCTCATTTTTACATTATTTTTTAACTTCATCAGGTTTGTTGTCTTTTGCTCCCGCTTTTCTTTTTTCCCGGGATATTATTAACCAATTCCAATATCAACTAATATATGTTTATATACGTATCGAAAATAATGTACTAAACACAAATATATCAAAATTAGTACGTATGTTTAAATGCACCATTTATGCCCAATAATTTACTTATTTAGGTTTGTTTTATGAATGTATACTGTGATAAATAAAGATTCATTACCAATTATTCTATTATCTTAATTAAGTTGGCCCATATTTACTTAATATTTCAACTTCCTTCACATTTATTAAAAAAAGAAAGGTTAAACTTATTAAAATGTGAGCTATTATATATTTATATGGGTGGTTTTATAATTAGATTTAGTATAGGCTTTAATAAAAAATAACAGAGTTATTGTGTAGTGAAATGTACACAGACACGCAGACACACACACAGACAGACAGGCAGACATGTTCACTTTTACATATATATATATATATATATATATATATATATATATATATATATATATATATATATATACTAGCAGTTTCGCCCGGCTTTTCTCGGACCCTATGTAATGTTCTTAAGGTTATGTACATATGTATTTATTAAAAAGTGTGAATATGTAAAGTAATGCCTTTCTGTATAACATTCTTCCTTAACTACTATAGAAAAAAGAGAGACAGACATTTTCACTATTATAGATCGATAGATAGATAGATTGGATGCAATATATGGTAATGATTTAAAAAAGTATTAAAAAAGGACCAGTGCCCTACCACCGAGAATCGAAACCAAAAAATTCAGCTCACGATTTATTTTGCCTCTGCCGTCAATGACTGGACTATGAAAACATATTTACTGAAAGGCTAAAAATTCAAAAAAACGAACCAATAGCTACTACGTTATGCATTCGTAATGTCGGCGTTCAACTTTCACCTGGCACGTTTTCTTTTAATTTTCCACACTTTTGCGCCAGTTTTTCCGTGCTAAAACCCAAATATAAAGTTTTGCATGGATTCAAATGCCTTATATATGAAGTTTCATGTCTGTAGACCACAGATACTACGAGGAGTTTGGTAGGGAAAATTTGTTAAACAAAAATATATTCGTATACATAAATACATATGGAAATAAAATTTTGTTTACTATAAACTTTTTACGCAAATATTATGCAAATATAAATCGTAGAATATCTGCATGAATATAATTACACGTAATAGTAAACTAAAGATGATCATCCCATTAGAAAACTGAAGCAACTAATAGGGAATTAATTAAAATTAATGTTAAAAAGAATATGCAAATTGGCTAGATCTTTTACTAGTGAATTTAATTCCACAACCCATATTTAAGAAACTTGTATTTTCTTTTTAAATAAATAGTAAAAAAAAAGGTTTTTAATATGAATATCAATACACACAAAAGAAAAACGACTTTATATGGGTATAGATAGATAGATAGATAGATTTATTTTAATACACTCCGAATTTACAATAAATTACTTATTCTAATTTATCAAATGGGTAGATACCGTTACAATGAAAAATTCAATGGCAATCATACTAATATTATATTAAGGTTATGTATTTGGCTCATACTCAACTACCCCTTTCTTTTCGTTTTTCTCTTTTTTCTTTTTCTTACACACACACACACATATATATATATATACATATATACATATATAAACATATATATACATACATATATATACATACATATACATACATACATATATATACATATATATATACATACATATATATATGCATATATACATATACATATATATACATATATATATGCATACATATATATATACGCATACATATATATACATACATATATATACATATATACATATATATATACATGCATATATATGCATACATATATACATACACACACACACACACACACACACACACATATATATATATATATATGTTTATTGTTTGGGGTAAACAGTTACATATGGTCGCTACAAATAGCCATCTTTTTCAGTCAAAGAGACTTGAATAGGCGACCTGGAACCTCTCGATGCCAAAAAGAAAAATGAAAAATGGGATAGATTAGAGAGAAATTAAAAAAGAAAAATGGAGCTCTTAAAAAAAGCATAAAAAGTTCATAAGTTTTATACTTTTTTTTGAAGAGCTCCATTTTTCTTTTGTAATTTCTCTCTAATCTATCCCATTTTTCATTTTTCTTTTTGGCGTCGAGAGGTTCCAGGTCGCCTATTGAAGTCTTTTTAACTGAAAAAGATGGCTATTTGTAGCGACCATATGTACCTGTTTACCCCAAATAATAAAAAAAATATTTTGCTCTTTTTATTGAGAACTATTTAACGACCTCGTGTCTTCATTAGTTCTAACTTCTGAACACCCCAAACCTGAATATATATATATATATATATATATATATATATATATATATATATATATGTATATATATATACATATATATATACATATATATTCTGAATGTGTTACCAACCCCACCAATTTTAGGTATCCCATAAAATGTTACAATCAAATGACGAATAATTGATCTCGAAATTTTATTAGGCGTAAGTTAAAGTTAGAACACTTAATCGGAATTGGAATCAGGAATCTAAAAAATCGGAACATTTTTGAGTATTGCCCCTATTTTCCGATGTCGAAATTCCGTTAATTATATTTTTTATTTTGTTTTGTTTGAAACAGAATCTTTCACTGCTGATTGTAATAATAAAATAATTAATATTCATCCACTTTAAGCTATTAGTAAAACATATAGACTCTACGCCCACGCAAATTTATCTTTACGTTAGACAAACCATATGCACACTTATGTTCTTATACGGTGATCATGAAAAAAAAAAAACACTGTATCGTTAAGTATTTAGAGATTTCTTAAGAATCGGAATCGATAATTATATTGGAATCGGAAATCTAGTACGGAATCGGTAATTGTATCTAAATCGGTAAAATTTTGGAATCTCCCCATCACTATTATAACTGTTCCGATAAAAAAAAACAACTCTATCTTTGTCTTCTTTGAAAAGAAACCCTCGTAGATTGAGGCAATTTAAATGTTTGCATCGATTCAGTGTATCGTTTTTAGGAGCTGAAAACTCGAATTTTTATTTAAGTCTACCGTCGGTGCAAATATATGCAGCCATAACCGATTTGATGAAGATTGTGTTTGTTTTTGTATGTTTTTTTTTAAATGAAACTCGCCCCAGAAAATATATAAAGCCACATTATGTAAAGATCTATAAAAACAAAACAAAAACGTCGTACTCCTTCAAAGTCAAAAACAAGTCAACAATAAGTGCTAGAGGAATGGATTCTGACCAAGAAAACAGAAATTCTTCCCTCTTTTTCGGTGGTCTTCCACAGAGTCTTCATTAGAACAATTCTCCTCAGAATCTGGAAGTATTAGAAGTTGTAGCATTTTCCATCTAAAACTTATTTAATTTTCTTCTATAGGGAACATGCATTCACAAAATAGTTATTGTTATGTTCGTTAACTTCACAATGTTGTGATCTTTTACACCGTTTTTAAGTCAACAGTGGCATTTTACACTAAACCTAGTGAGCAGAGTCAAAGAGTTAATAAGATTGGAAGCATCTGGCATAGGATTTTGCTGTGCCAAGCAGAAATAACTTCTGGGTTAAGACGATTTTGTACTTGATTCCCAAGAAGTTCAACTTTTTCTGAAAATCATCTGGAATTGAGCCAAGTGCAACTATAATCATTGGCACGATAGAAGTTTTCTTATTCCAGAACCTAGCAATCTCCACCCTCACTTTCTGATAGTTCCTTAGTTTCTCATTCTTTTTGCCTGCTAAGTTAATGTCGTTTGGGGAAACCTCATTAATAATTTGGCATTCATTTATCTTTCTGTTCACAACTACAATATCCTGTTTCCTATGAGTTATCTCTCAGTCACACTCGGCCATGAAATTCCAGAGAATCTTAACGTACTTATTTTCCATTACCACTTCTGGATGATGTTGGAACCACGTGTCCGTCTTTTGGATTCCAAACATTTGGCACAAACTCCAATGCAAATTTGCACATACTTTGTCATGGCGATATTATGTTATTATTATTATTATTATTATTATTATTATTATTATTATTATTATTATTATTATTATTAATATTATTATTATTATTATATTGAAAACAGCTTGTGTTCCCTGGAAGCTGAATGAAAACAAGTCCCCCCATATTTCCATTACTTTTGATAACATTGTAAATGAATTTGCATTATCGCAACAGCTGGTTGCCATTGATTTCTCGTTGGCAGACGCCATTGGGCTTCACTGGAATTTGAGTGGCAATAAGCCTCCCCAAGGTTCCAGTTCTCTTCGCACTTATACAGCAGAAGTCTGGTAAGTGCTATCACCTCGGTGTTTCTTACCCCCTTGACTTTACTTGCTATTCTGTGTCATTCTTTTTGGGGGGCAGTAATGTGGTAATGGGGGATGGGGTGGAGTAAAAGAATTTATAGATATGCAGGTCACATATTCTTGGTTCCATGTAACGCTTTATGGTTTGCCTCTGCAACAGTTTGTCTTACCCGCGCTGGTTGCTCATGTGTGTTAGTCTCCACATTCAAGGAGTTTTCTTAAATATTTCAGCTGTTTTCATTATTGTTGTTCGTTGTATTTTTCCAGTCATTCCTCTGATTCCAATTCTTCCCATTCTTTTTCAAAGCTTTTTTCGGGATTGTTCCTAGTGCTCCTACTATTATATTTCTTCATCTTCCATATCCTTTTCAGTTTTCTGGCTAGCTTTATACATTTGCTCCGTTTCTCCTTTTCTTTGATATTCACCCTGTTGTCAGCTGCAGCAGCAAAGTCTACGATTTGACAGGACTTTCCTTTTTTGTTAATTATTACGACATCCGGTCTTCTTGCTTGGATGGGTTTATCAGTTTGTCTATCCATGCCCCATAGGATTTTGTAATTCTCGTTTTAAATTTCTGTTGCCGGCTTATGTTTGTACCACTTGTCTGTACGTTCGAGATGCAGTTGTTTGCATAATTCAAGGTTTCTGCCCTTCCCACTTGGTCGTGTCTCTTCTTGTATTACTTTTGAGCAAGTTTGCTGCATTTACTTACTATATGGTTTATCGTTTCGTCTCTTTGTCCACAGAGTCTGCATTTGAGGTTTTCTTGTGTTTTGTCGATCTTTTCTTTGATATGGTTTGTTCTTATCGATTTATCTTGTGCTGCGGTAATTAGGGATTCAGTTTCTCGGCTTATGTGTCTTTTCGAATCCATGCCCAATGTTTTCGTTATTTTCATCTTTTGTCATCCTTATCAATCTTCCATGTAGTTGCTTTCTTCCTATTTTTCTTTTCTCGTCTTATCCTTTATTTCTGTTTTTTTTTCAGTGTCTCTGGCTGCCATGATTATCCTTTCCGTATTTTGCGTTATGTATTTTTCTAAATCCTTTTTTGTGTCATGCACACAGTCTTCTATACAAACTAGTCCTCTCCCGTTCCCTTTTCCTTTCACGTAGAGTCGGTCAGCATCGTCTTTTGGGTGTAGTGCATTGTGCATGGTCATGAGTTTCCTGGTCTCAGTTTTTCTTTAGTCCACCTCATGAACGGTCCTGAGTACTTCACTAGTGATACTGCCCATGTATTTATACTTTTTATTAGGTTTGTGCTATATCATTTTTTTTCTAAAAGTTTTCTTGTTATTCTGAGTTATTCCTATCCAATTCTCTCTTTCATTTCTGTGGCTTTGATGGTGTCTGTTTCCAGAACTCCCAAGTATTTATAGGCGCCTTGGCCCTCATCTCTGTTTGGTTGGGTAGTTCCATGCCTTCATTTGTCTCCAGTTTTCCCTTTCTTATAACTAGTAGTGCACACTTTTCAATACCAAACTCCAGTTAGATATCCTGGCTGAAAATCCTGGTATGTTTATTAGGGTCTCTGGTCCGTTTTTGGTCCTTGTAAAAAGTTTCAGGTCGTCCATGTACATTAGGTGGTTAATTTTTCCTCCGTATTAGAGAACCTGTATCCAGCTTGGCACTTTCTCAGTATATTGTTCAGAGGCTAAAAGGCTATAATGAACAGCAATGGTGATAGTGAATCTCCTTAGAAGATGCCTCTTTGTATGTTAATTTCTGTTATGTGTTGTTCTCGGCTGTCAATTCCAGTCTCCATTATTATTATTATTATTATTATTATTATTATTATTATTATTATTATTATTATTATTATTATTATTATTATTATTCAGGCTTATGCTCGAATTCTGTGGCTGTTTATCGTTTTTATATGCTCCTCTTCTATTGAGATTTTAGTTAGCCAATCAACTTTCTAGTATCCACCGCGCCCTTCCTATCAAAGAAAGCGGACATTCGCCGGAAGTCAAATGTAAAATAATAAGACAAGCTACCACGTGTAGGGACCTAGCCGACCCATGTAGATTATGCCTTCATGAAAAATTTGCTATCCTGTACTTTTAAGAACCCCAACATCTATTAAACTGTAGAAAAGAAATAGCAAATAACTGTGTTCACAAGATAAAATTTACTCTAGGATAGCGATACAAAATAGTTTTAAAACTAACAAAAACAATAGAAAATAAACAAATAAATAAATTAAATAAACATGAATATACATTACGTTAGGCTCCTCATTAGGTAGAGCATTGTCGTAAAATGATTCAACTCGCCGCTTAATTTACGATAATACGAAGCTCTCAATTCGTCCGTTTGTTTGTTTGTTTCTATGTAATATCTCAAATTTTAAAAATGATGAATTTTATAAAATTATATATATCTTTTTATAATAAGCTTTTAAAAAATATTGTAATTCATGCTATATGTCTCTCTGTTTATTTGCTTGTAAATAAACAATAAGGTCGAGTACTATAAAGGCAGTGTTCGAGTGTCTATATAAATGGACATTTGATGAGGATGTTTACGGGCACCGATCGTATGAGCCGGAAGTTAGACAAGTTGTGAACTAGATGGCTGTGGGTTCAATCCCTAACTAGGGATGGGTGGTAATCTAGCCGCACTGATGAGCTGTGATTCAGCGAAACAGTACTGTATGTGAATAATTATGTATATATATATATGCGTGTGTGTGTGTGTGTGTGTGTGTGTGTGTGTGTGTGTGTGTGTGTTCACGTACATGATTGAGCCATAAACAAATTAAGCAATTATCATGAATTTTGGAACACAGCTGCTGGAAGTTCTATAATGGTGATATTTAGTTTAATTAAAGTTTGTGAAAAGAGAGCAAACGCATGTTTTTTTCTCCGCGTAAAAATTCCAATACCTCGGATTTCTTGGAGATTTTGACAATGTATTAAACATAAATATCCCCCTAAATGTCAGTTTCTTTCATATATTTGAGTCATGGCTACCAGAAGAAATGAAGTATATTACATTTTTCGGTCGCTCACGTTGAGAACAAAACCTTCAACCTTCAGGAAAATATCAATTGTCTGTAGGTAGTTAATAATTATTATAGTAAATAATTATATATATATATATATATATATATATATATATAAGTGAACGTGTCTGTGTGTCTGTCTGTGTGTCTGTGTACATTTCCCTACACAATAACTCTGTCGATTTTCAGTCTACAGACTCGAAATTTGATATACATGGTATTGAGAGTTGGGAAAATCTTTGCAATTCTTTTTCGGCTGTTAAGGGGGTCAAAGTTCAACGATTTGACCTTTGAGACCTCTACCAAACTCCTCTGACAAGTTTGGGTCTTAACAATTGAAATTTTAGATATAGTTTCCTTGGACATGGATCTAACTTAATAACTTGATTTGAGCCCAAAAGCATAAATCTTAAGGGGTTATAATAGGGGTCAAAGTTTCAAAAAAATTGGCTCCTGCGGTTTCTACCAAATTACTCAGCCGATTTCTGGTCTAAACATTTGAAATTTTACATAAAAGGTATTCAGGGTAAGCTTTTTAATCGGCTTGGGTCGAAAATTTTAGCTATCAATATAAAAATGTATGTATGTATGTTTATATGTCTGCCTAAAACTTTCGACAAAGGCGACGGATTTTTAAAAGATCAGTATCGTTTGAAGCTAGACCTTTCAGACGAAAAATACCGAAAAAATGGCTAAAAACATTAATTTTTTCATCCTCAACTGGGCACTTTTCTACAGGGAGGGCTCGCTTATTTAGCCGATATTTTCGAAAGTCATCCCCTCTTTTCGATTTTCTAGCCTTAATTTAAACCTACGTCACTTCCGGGTTGACGGTGGTCGTAAAAGCAAAGACGTCACGTTTTTTCCCGTTCCTTTCCTCCTTCACGGTACGTGTTTGAGCCTGCCTTCCTACTAAATTTTTTTTTTATTGCTCAACATACACCTCCAAACACCCGCGTAACGCCGGGCTGAAATGCTAGCATATATATATATATATATATATATATATATATATATATATATATATATATATATATATATATATATATATGGATATGTGTTTGGAAGTGTCTGTTGAGCAAAAAAAAACGTGGTATTTTCCGATTCAACAAGTATTCGGTCGAGAGCAAAGTGTAGTATCTGGTTAAGACTATATTAAGAATATTTTTCACTTCAGGCCGAGGATATCCAATATCTTCTTTTTCCATACTGTTGGTAAACTTATATATATATATATATATATATATATATATATAAATATATATATATGTTATCTGCAAATACATACTTTGAAGTGTAGCATCTATTCTGTTTTCAGTTAAAATGCAAGAAATACTCTTAAAATGGGGCGGTTTTACTTTTATTTCACTCAGAATATCCTTTGCAATATCTCCACATTAAACCAACGTGCGTCATATCCAGCCCTCATGTAGGATCAGGATGTAGGATCTTGAGTCTAATTGTTACTATTATACTCTCATTTATAACGGCCATGGCGAGTTTAATGTTAAAATTGTATTAATAACGCTGAATCTATTATTAATCATGATTTGAAGGCTACGCTCATAATACAGTACGAGGCAAATGGCAGAGGTAACAATTGAAATAATTCAGCTATTACGGATGTCAGATCACTTAATTCAGTGGGCGATGACGGATAGACCAAAGCTGTTGACGTAAGTGTGTATACGGCCTGATACTGTTGATTTCCTGCTGAGTGTGAGAGAGAGAGAGAGAGAGAGAAAGAGAGAAAAAGAGAGAGAGTGTGTGTGTGTGTGTCTGTGTGTGTATGTGTGTAGTGGTTAGATGGTAGGGAGACAAAACGATGGAAGGGGTGGAAGGCGAAGCGTTGGAGGTCCAGTTAATCACGCCGGAAAGACTCAGCATGGAGTAGAGTGGTGTGCCACCTACTATGAGCTCATAGCATTGCCAACTGATCCGAAGGCAATGATCTATTTCTGGTGTCAACGCCTTTCAACAAACAGTTATACATTAATTCATGTTCGTAGAAAATAAGATTAAAAAGGGAGAGAGAAAGGAAAAGAATAAAAACCAGCCATGTTGGTGTTCTGCGTTGTAAGCCAATAAGAAAGGACGAGATGATGCACTTACAATTAATACGACTAAAACGAAGTAAAAAATGTGAATTACATCGATAATATGTGGACCACTTAATAACATAACGTAACATAAACTTTAAAGAAATATCCTAATATTTTCTGTAGATTACTTGTAACCTCTCCATCAACGTAATCTTTTAATGTTACAATTACATTTCCTTTGTTACCTTCCATATCTTTCCCGTTTAACAATCTCCATAATATGCACTTAAAATTAATAAGTATAGCTAAAAATCTGTCGCCTTTTAACGTTATTTTAATATTTTTCTTGGTTACTGGACCTCTGCACCACAGTATACAAAATAAAACGTAAAATCCCGAAATAAATCACCACCATTTGACATTGTTGTTTTAGGAACATTTTTTAATCAGTTCCAAATGCTTTACAGAAAAAGAAAACTGTTAAAATATGAAGTAATCATTTACATTTTTGATACTTTAATGTTAACTGAATATCTTAAATTTTATTATGTAAATACGTGATTTTTTCATACTTATGTGGAGAATACATTTTACAACGCTTATTTCAGTAGTCCAGAAAGTTAGTTAAAATATTACGCAAGGTTACTAGATAGTTGTGAGAACCGCAAATATTACAGATTATCAATTCTCATCTATAACGAATTATCTGTTTATCGCTCATGTATATACAATCATGTTTGTTGCACTTCTACAAAGATGCCTGCTGCTATATATATATATATATATATATATATATATATATATGTAGGATATATGTATATATACATATATATGTATATATATATACATATATATATATATATATATATATATATATATATATATATATATATATATATATATATAGCAAGCAGGCTCCTTCAATCTTGGACAGACTATGGATACCCATGAAAGGTTGCTTGCGCGTGAAATTTTTGTGGCAGGAGGTGCGCAATCTCCAACCACACCTCTCCTGAGACGACATTGTTTAATACCAGTGGCAAGTGAAGTACAGGACAACTGGAAACAAATGACGAGATAAGCGGAGAGCACATACAGCGCCTAGAATTCCCAAATGGTTACCCATCTGATACTAACCAGGCTCAACGTTGCTTAAATTCGGTGATTTGAAGAGATCCGGTGTGTCAACGTGATTATGCCGTATATATATATATATATATATATATATATATATATATATATATATATATATATATTCTAGCTTGTTCCAGCCGTTTGACAATCAAACACAGAGATAGTTTCATGATAAAACTGCTTTTATTTCATTACTATTTTGTCTGTCAGTGGTCGTGGGACGTGTCCAGAAAAGGTTGTGAAATGTGGGGGGTTGACGGACTAACGGCATAATGATTGTAAGTATCACTCCATCTCTTACACTCTCCTTGCTTTGTTCATTGAACCTTTTGCTTTTATTGACAAATTCTGTCTTTATTACATCAGATATCAACCTATGTGTCAAAGTACAGCATAGTATTTTCTTTGTTTTATCAGAGGTCAATATGTGCGTCAAAGTTCGACATGGTATTTTCTTTGTTCTCTGTAAAACTGAAATTTTTGTGTATGCATAATCTCCACGTTCCTTTATTCAACATTATCAACTGAATTAAACAACACTGTTCGTATATACAAGCTATATGGTAATTTATTCATGCAGAAGTATATAGATATAGAGGTTTCCAGGTATATATATTTAAAAATATATAAATATATTACCTTATATTTATAAATAATTTTTCTGGAAGTTTCTATATTATATGATAATAAGTAAAGTTTACGCCTACAAATAACTACCACTACTAAAGCATGTTCCTAGACCACAATATATATATATATATATGTATATATACATATATATATACGTATATATATGTATATATATATGCTTCAGAATAATGAAATGAAATATATCTACTATCTATATGCAAATCCAGTGATTTTCAGTCTTACCAAATATTATTAGATGTAATATTTTATATAAAACAATCCCAGCTAAATAAATTTCTGAATATACACCATATATCTGACTCCAAATTTATGAATGAATCAAATTTTATGAATGAATTAAATTTTAGTTATTTAAATTTTATTATTTGAAAAGGTTACTCTTCAAATATAGACTTTTAATTCTTTGAAAACAAAGAATACAATTTAATTAAATACGATTTATTCCATTGTATTCTTTGTTTTAAAACAATAAAAAGTTCTATATTTGAAGAGTAACCTTTCACATTACGATTACGGTTTCATTTAATAAACTCTCCCTTATTCTTAATGGTTTAATGTGCTAACAACTTATACCGAACCTAGCGGTTCACAATATGTTAAGAATGCACACAATTAGTTTTAAGAATAGAAGATCGTACAATAACTAACACCTCGACTAGCATCAACATGACTGATATCGCATATAAATGCAATGAAAACAAACTGTATCCTTACATATCGTCATTTGAAATTGGTTTTCTTTACTTCAGTTTCGAAATGCAATTAGAAAAACTCACAAATAATCACTGTTTATTAGGGTACATTAGGCCCCTAAAAGCATTTATATATAGTTTATTTACAGATGTCATTATACATTTCTAAACAAAATCTCAACTATAAAACAATGACCATCACAATAGGACAAATGAATTAAAATAATATCTACCGGATCTCCTCTCTTCATTAAGGAAATACAATGCGTTAGACGACTACAGACAACCTTACAAATTCGACACTTTGTTCTCTCTTATATTTGATAGAGGGCACCCATAATGACTCTGAACAATTCAGAATAAATAAAAAAAAAGATTACAATTTTATTATGCAACGAGACTTCTTTCCTATTCTTCTTCGGATATGTCTTTTTGATTTACTAATTCTTTTATTATTTGTGTGTTCATACCGAATACCGAAGCTGCAATATATTTTTTTCAATTGTTAAGTAGAGTACAGAATTTATGCAGAATTCGTAACGTACAACACCTGAAGCTACTTTTCTTTAAATACGATTTTCAATTACCCTTTTTTTTTTTTACAATAGTTGTGTTTATTAAATTTTTGGATGAATGCCCAGACTGTATTCATACAGATATCGAAATGTGTTACTTTCCTTCCTTTATAGGACTTTCGTTAAATTATTTGTAACGGTATTTACGTTTATTAGAATGTGAGAAAAATAAGCTAAAAACACGCTAAGAATTTTATTAGGAGTTAAGTTTCCACGAAAACCTTTTACAGGCAAACACTTCAAAATAACTTAAAACATAAAAAAGTTATATAAGTATGTAATTTGATAATACTTATTTGGATATCTGAGTTTTCATTTGTGAACACTTTTCTGTTGTGCCTCTTTTGTTTCTAAAATTGACGGGTGAACGCACAAATTATTTGGCTAAGACCCACAACATTAAAAACATTTGAAACAAAACAAAAATGATTTTTTATACAAAATGAAAAAAATAAATAAGATGGGTCCTTTTCTTTAAATAATGTTTACATTTGAATATCAAAATATGATACTTCCCCCCATTCCCGCCACAAAATGGATTACATGTTTCAATTGACCGCTATATGATCATTTAGTAGGTCATCGTTATACATTAAACTTTAAATTTAATTTAAATGAATATAAGAAAGTGATTCTCCTCTATAAAATCATTAACATTTATTATTTTTCAAATAACTTCTTTGTGCATATTTTTACGGCTGTTGAAACATGATAGCCAAAAGAATAGATTTTAATCATTTTAAGATTTTCGTGTCATATTAATTTTTAACGGTGATTGAGTTCATGAAATTGTTATATGAAAGTACAGCATATATAATATTACCTTCACCATCTCCATGTTCACAATGGGTGGAATGTGTCTTCCCTTCATTGACATTGTTAAGTGAAAGTTCAGAATAGTTAGTTATGCCCCACATGACCCATATCAAAATGGGTTTCTAAATAATAACACTATTTTAACATCGTCCGTATTCTGCATAAGTACCGTTTGTTTGTCCAATATAATTTGAATCTCATTGTTTCTATTTACTTGCCTCCCCACACCATCAAATTTAGACACAACGTCGGTTCGTAATGTGGAAAATACCCGGCTCCCCCCAAAGCGGAGAACTCTGGGATCGAACAAAAATAAATAAAAACATTGCTTAAGTGTAGAACGATTTCTACGTCAGTGATCATGGGCAGAAGAGATTATGTGTAGCATTAGTATAAGTACCAGTCTTTGTTGTTAGAAAAACAAAGGGGAAAATATTAATAAAATAGTGTCCACGAACTTCAAACGGGAAGTACATATTACATATACCAGAAGCTAAATATTCCTAATTAATATCACATTTTACGGGTGCATTGGTTTTTTAATTTTCACATACTACTTCGTTAACATACTATATTTCTATTGACTGCATGGGTGGGAGGAATCAGATAATTTTTTTATACATAATACTCTTATCTATTTTATTTAATGAAATCCTAACAGAATATACTACAATTTCTTGTAATTTTAACGTCAACTATGCTGAAGTAATATTTCTTTGATGTTTACCGTAAATTTGTAAATAAACAAGTAATATACCAGCTTGCTCTTGGAAAAAGGTATGTTGAGCCTCGGATCTCAATTCGTGGAACAAAACTAAAAGAGATCGGAGATGCGCTGCTGTACAACTCAGGTTCTCTACCGATCAAAGTTATGACAACAGGACCATCATAAACACCCTCAAAATGCGTCGCTGGATTGCTAGGAATTACAGTGACATACCCAAGGTGATGAAACAAAGTTCTCGAGCACGGTTATGATCTTCCGTGTGGTTTCAAGTGAGGGCTACAGCATGCCACCTCACATCTTGAAAGTAAACATAAAAGATGTGCTGAAGAGTGTGGTGATCCTCTGGTGCAATCAGGTGACCGGCGGCAGACCCTGCGTGTGGCAGCAGGACTTGGCGCCGGCCCACAAGTCCAAAGAGACCCAGACTTGGCTTTAGAAAGAGTGCTGCGACTCACTAGCCTCCTCCTTCTCCAACCTGAATACGTCATCATAAACATGACCTTTCAGAACACCAAATCACCCCTGATCGCTGCCATCCACCGAGTATTCGCCGATCTCCCGCCGAGCCCTCGCCGAGCCCGCGCCGAGCCCCAGACAGTGCTTGTAGAAAACGCATGCTTCCAGTTCCGGACCCGTATTGAAGTGGTGATTTAGGCTGAAGGCGGCTGCATTAAATAGATGTTAGATCTACTACATAATCAAATTACCTGAATTGATTTGTTCAATAAGATTTTTAAAATAAAGTTGTAGTGTTGTATTTATTAGGGCGACAAATTTATCGTTCCACCTTGTTGTCTACATTATGCTGAAGAGAATTTACTGTTGATTTTATAAAATTATTTTTACATAATAGCTTAAATGAAATTTTCAAATGCAAAACTCATATTTTCGTGGTTAAACTGTGCTCTAAACAGAAATACTCATTTCGAACGCGCCTCTGTCTGAACAAAGAATTTACTGTTGATTTTATAAAATTATTTTTACATAATAGCTTGAATGAAATTTTCAAATGCAAAACTCATATTTTCGTGGTTAAACTGTGCTCTTAACAGAAATACTCATTTCGAACGCGCCTCTGTCTGAACAAAGAATTTACTGTTGAATTTATAAAATTATTTTTACATAATAGCTTGAATGAAATTTTCAAATGCAAAACTCATATTTTCGTGGTTAAACTGTGCTCTAAACAGAAATACTCATTTCGAACGCGCCTCTGTCTGAACAAAGAATTTACTGTTGATTTTATAAAATTATTTTTACATAATAGCTTGAATGAAATTTTCAAATGCAAAACTCATATTTTCGTGGTTAAACTGTGCTCTAAACAGAAATACTCATTTCGAACGCGCCTCTGTCTGAACAAAGAATTTACTGTTGATTTTATAAAATTATTTTTACATAATAGCTTGAATGAAATTTTCAAATGCAAAACTCATATTTTCGTGGTTAAACTGTGCTCTTAACAGAAATACTCATTTCGAACGCGCCTCTGTCTGAACAAAGAATTTACTGTTGAATTTATAAAATTATTTTTACATAATAGCTTGAATGAAATTTTCAAATGCAAAACTCATATTTTCGTGGTTAAACTGTGCTCTAAACAGAAATACTCATTTCGAACGCGCCTCTGTCTGAACAAAGAATTTACTGTTGATTTTATACACTAGGCCTTTCTGCTAGTGCCGTGATAAAACTTCTCAAATGCATTTGTGATGTTATGCTGTATAAGGGTGTACGCATTGGTCAAAATCGGGTAGTTCTTCTTTATATCACATTTTTTCAATTATCGATTTCCGTTAATTTCGGATGTATTCCGATACAAAGCCTAAGTAAGAACTCTCCCACCCACATCAACACTTCTGTGTGAAATTAAAAAAAATCAACCCAGTCGTTTCCAAAATAAAAAAAACTCTCTTCTTTTCTTCCACAAGGAAAGAGGGAAATAGAAAATATAGTTGCTTTACTAGATTACAAGGTAAGTAACGGGAAACATGTTTTTAGATCGCTCCTTGCTTACCTTGAGTAAGGAATAGGGAGTGAGGAAGGTAGTTTTAAAACTTGCTTAAGATACCGTTTAGTTTATTGTTATTTTTTTACACAGGGATCACGATTATCAAGGTCCGGAGTCCACTCGAGGATAAGTGTTAATGAGTATACATTAGTCAATGTGATTATAGCGTAGTAAACATACGAAGTGGGAATTTTGTAAATCGGATTACTTAGGGGGACGGTTCATCAAAAACTTGTTTACGTTGGACTTGAAGTCAATCAGATTGTAGTCAACTGGAAAGCAGGCAATCGGAAGAGAGTTCCACAGGCGTGCAGTTCTAAAAAAAGAAGCTTTTTTCATGGAATATACATTTAGGTTTAGGCAAAGATAAAGAGTGTGGAAAATTATTGATAGGAGTTTTGGCTAGAGGAGGGTATTTCGTGAAATTTTGGCGAGGGAAGACAATAAATTAAAGCTCAGATGAGCACTTGTCATGAAAATAACGATAAAACAGAAACAGGGTCGCTATGTCTTTTCAATGGGAAAGAGGATGCAGTGAAGATAAAAGGGCATCCCCCACTAAGCTACGAAGTCTATTTTGAACTCTGTCAAAGCAGGATAAGCTGCTTTTAGCTGTTTCTGCCCAGATGTGGCAACAATACTCCATCGTTGGCCGTACCTTGCTTTTATATAGGTAGAGCATTGCATCATGTGTGAGGTATCTACTAAAGTGCTCGAAGGACGACCTTGGCAATGGATTTGATATAGTCTTCCATTTAAGGTCGGGAGTAAAGGTCAAGCCCAGAAGCTTGTCAAAACATGAAGCCTCCCCAAGACGAGAGCCGTGCATTTCAATTGATGCCAGATTGGCATCAGAGCGTTGATGATGTAGAGATAGAAACTTGGTTTTAGATGCATTAAAGGTAACCAGCCACCTCTTTCCCCATTGTACCGCGTGCTATATAAGAGAAGAGAGAATCAGAGCGAACTTGGTCGTTTACAGTATTTGATGTGCTACCATAGATAGTAGTGTCATCAGCATAAATGTCTACAAATAATGTAAGAACGTGATTTGGAAGATCATTAATGTAGATCAGGAAAAGAGTTAGGCTCAGTATGGACAACTAAGGGACTCCAGCATAAATACTGTGAGCTTCTGACTTTTGCCCACTACTCTTAAGAACCTATCAGAGAGAAATGATTTAATAATTGAGAAGACATTTCCAGCTATACCATAGCTAGAGATCTTGTGAAGTAGACCTTTATGCCATACCTAATCAAAGGCCTTTGATATGTCAGGAGCAATGCCGTTAGGACAAGTTGTTTTACTGGAATCAAGGTTTTTGATTAGCTTGGCAACATCACGTACAAATATTTGTAGGTCGCATAGCGTGTTTTCAGATACACGAGAAAATACTGGGAGTTGACAGCCTTGAGCGTAAAGTATAGAATTAGCTGCAAAGGTCTTGGCAAAGAGTTTGGCTTTGTCTGATGCTGACGAGATTACTTCGGGTCCATTCATGATAGTTTGGATAGAGCACACACTTCTGTTCAGGATTCTGTTTGCTATTTGCCAGAATTGATGGGAACCAAGCCGCTGCTCAGCTACTTTGGACTTGACGGACTGAGCATACAACTCTCTCGCATTCTTTTTTACTTTTTTTACAGTAGTTGCTGGCGGTCCTGGAGCGGCTTTAGTCTCAGTACATCTATTTCGTTGGATGCAATAGAAAAAGTGATTCCTGGGTACAATGGCAGCAGCACATTCTGGAGGGAACCACGGCTGGCTGTTAGGTTTTTGCTGGAACTTTTCCGAGGGTATGAAACGGTCTACACCTAAAATGAACCAATCCGTCAGGCCTGGTACTATATAGGACACATCCTTTTTAAACATGAGACGCAGAGGTAGATCTGATATAAATGTACGGAAGCTATCCCAGTCAGCCATAGAGTATCGATATACTGTACGATGGAGAGGTACGTTAGAAGACCTATTACATTTCGTTTTTATCTTAACTGATACAACAGAGTAGTCGGAAGATCCCAGTGAATACAGAACGGAAGATGAATACAACTCAGGGCAAGTTGTGCGAAAAAGGTCTAGGAGACATATATACTGGCCGTCAATGTCGGGGACGTAAAATTTTGTTTTAGTTGAAATATTCGCAGAATTTCGTTTTCCTTAAAAACATCTCTTTCCCCTGACCCAGCCTATATATATATATATATATATATATATATATATATATATATATATATATATATATATATATAATTATCTACTGACATGTGTTTCGCGTGGCTAGATCTAGCGAGATAATAGGATTCATTTGAAAAGTATTGTTAACAAAAACAAAAACAAAAAACGACATATACACACACACACACACATATATATATATTATTTATTTATGATAATAATTATTAAATACCGATAAACACTAGTGTTTCATCATTTTAGAATCATCAGTGCAGGGTGTAACGATTGATACCAGCTTCATTAGCAAAGACGTTAACCGCGTGAAATGCTGTTGAAATTTAAAAATCTATTTTTAAATGCCTTTTAACGTCTGTCATAATGTTGTAATCATTATATGATAATCTGCGCATAAGAGTTAAATTGACCGACTTTTTATTTCAACTGAAAGTGCTCAACGATAAGAAACCTGTATCGTAAAGGGGCTTACATGATATTTACTATAATAATAATTAAATACCTACAGACACTGGTGTTTTATCCTTTCGGGAATCACCAGTGCAAGGTTTCAAGATTAACACCAGTGGATAAATGCGAACTCGGCGACAGAAGCCATTTCTGGCTTCATTAGCAAGGACCATATTCATTCAGCTACCATAAACTGCGAGAAATATTGTGAACTTTAAACATTTTTTATATGCCTTTGAACGTCTGTAAGAGTGACCTAGTCATGATATATGATGATCTGCGCATAAGAGCTAAATTGACCGACTTTTTATTTCAACTGAAAGTGCTCAACGATAAGAAGCAAGTTTCGTAAAGGGGTTGATATAATTATTTACTATAAAATTTTTTAAATACCTACATACACTACTGTTTCATATATATATATATATATATATATATATATATATATATATATATATATATATATATGTAAAGTTCTCTCTCTCTCTATATATATATATATATATATATATATATATATATATATATATATATATCAAGTTAAGCAGGCCTTTGCGAGTTAAGCAGCGTTTCGGCATTAATACATCTCATCAATTCAGATTGATCTCATCGGAACTAAGATAGATAACAATGTTAACCCGCTGGGTAACTTTTTGTTCTTATATTTACATTTGTTCATATATGGTAAGCTTTGCTTTTTATTGAACACTTTGAAAATATTGGTTTAGATAAATTTATCTATATATTCGCATTATATATATATATATATATATATATATATATATATATATATATATATATATATAAATTGTGTCAATCGCTTCATTGCAGATTAGTAAAATATCTATATTTCACTAAATATAAGTCGCAAAAAATAAACATTTTACCAATCAAAGGGTTGCTTTAAGGTTAGTTATTTCCCAAAATTTTATTCAAATTGATGCGATATTCACGAAGTTGTGGCATTTTATTTTTTATCAAAGAAATTTTACTGTTCATCGCTTTATTGCAGATCTCTTACAATGCCAAAATATCCAGCGAATAAAGGTTATCGAAAAGCAAAGGATAGTTGCTGGACTCGCAGAAGGATTACCTATCAAAAATTTAGCCACGGAGCTGGGAGGGGATCCAAAAAAACTTGGCTTCATTCCTGAACAACCCGAACACCAAATCCAGAAAAATAAGGGCACTAGGAGAAGCCTTTCAGATCGTGATATTCGAAAAATTCGTAGAGAAGTCAATCGAAGCACAAACACTACCAGTGCTTCCGTTTTTGAAAAAGCGGGAATTGCTCAATATCCAGCCAGGCCGGATACAATGTGTTGAATGAGACTGCAAGGAACATCAAACCTCTCTCAAGGACTCCATTGAGAAAACAGGGGAAAACGAATGGCTTGGACACAGAATTACATGAAAATGGATTTCCAACAGGTCCTATTTAGGGATGAGGCCCATGCTACTCTTGACGCTCCAGATAGATGAACCAGAGGCATCATGTTTTGGGCGGGAATCATTGGAATTAATTTAGTTGAACCATTCCAATTGCCAGAGGATATAAAGCTTTCCAGCAACGCGTACACAGCCTTTTTGGATAATCATTTGTCGACTTGGCTAGATGATCTACCATTGTCATATCGCTTTCAGATGATTTTTATGCATGATAATGCACCATCCCATTCTGTTAGGGGCGACTGCAGCCTTCCTTGAATCTATAGGATTCGTTGGGGAAGCTCTCATGACCTGACCACCGTGTTCTCCAGACCATAATCTCATTGAATATCTCTGATCAATATTAAAAAAGAAGTTTATGAGAGAGGAGAGCAATTTACTTCAAATGGTGCCTTGTGGAAGAACGTAGTTGATGTTCCTAGAGCCATAACTCCTTTTAAGATTAAACAATTGACTTTCTCGGGGGACAAAGGGTTATTTTAAGCTATTTTAAAAAATGGTGGATATGTCGATAAAAAATTAATTTATATGAGGCTTATACTTAGGATATGCTTTTGCTTATTATTCTTTATAATAAAAAGAAAACCTCCACTAAAATTTGTTAAATAGAAAAAGAGTATCATCAACTTCCTACCATATACGATCTGTTTCAGAGATTTAAAAATAGGACAGCTGTAAAATATATGGCTCTCTAGTGGAAAATACCACTTTTCCAAGTTCGTTGCCGGATCATAAAATACGCATAAAAATATATTTTTAATCATGTAAATTTCTTAATTCTTATTATATAACCGATACTATATCCGTATTATATATATATATATATATATATATATATATATATATATATATATATAATGAATTTATTTTCCCTTCTGATTTGACCTTAATACGATTGAAAATCAAGACATTTCATGCAAATGTAATATGCACAAACTGCAGCACATTATCTGAGGTGTGTTATAGGCCTATTACCTCTACACTTCCTCGATAATCGTGGATTCCTATATTTTTTCTGGTGAGAGTTCATGGCCCAAATCGGTTCGAATCAATGGAAATTGTAAAATATTTTCTCTATAATTAATTCCTCCTACCCCTACTTACACCGTTGCGGATCCGTTCACAAGTGACAGTACGAAGAAACACCGGTTTGGGTTCGTAGTTGCTTAAAAATGGAATGCCATTTTAACGTTCCTTTTCGTTCTATGTTTTATTGGATTACAGCGAATCGAAGGTTTATTTATGCCATTTCGTTTTGTAGTTGATTAAAATAAACTGGAATGCACGTGGTGAAACGCACCAGTGAATTTAAGCGAATCGGAAGGTTATTTATGCCATTTTTGTTCGCTTTTCGCTTTGCGCTGTGTTTTTTTTCGTTTTCCCTGATTTATGCTTGCTGCTTTTCCGATTTCCTTTTTAAAGAAGTTTTATGTTTGTTCGCTGGATTTTTTTTTGTTTTGGTTTTGCCGATTTTTTTACAGAAGTGTAACATCGTTTTTATTTTTATTTTCATATTTAAACAGGGTTATTTCTTCGCTTATTCTTTGCGCACGCACCTCCAAACAACCGGGCAACGCCGAGTACCCCCGCTAGTATAGTAATAATTTAAAAAATAAAAAAAAACCTGACTTATATATCATCCACTAAAATCGAAACCAGAACGTTTATCGCTTTAGCCTTAATCATCTCTCCAGCATCTTTTCCGTCTTAGATACCAAAAGATGAGTAGAAAATACTAATAATTAAGCACTTTGGAACCATGAATTTTTAATTTTGCACATGTACAAAAGTAACAGCCGATGGAATGTTTTATTCAACTTAAACTTGCCAAGATAAATTCTTTTGTTTTCTAGCAACAATTTGTGTCCGGCTAAAATCCAAATCGAAATGTGCTACAGGTCCTAATGTACTAGATATAAAATTTCAAATCTGTAGATAAAATATTCAAAGAGGAGTTTGGTATAATCTTTTGGCAGGCACACCAACAAAGTGTGTGTGTGTGTGTGTGTGTGTGTGTGTACAGAAGTTTTTCACCTTAAATTCTACGCAATTATGCAGGATGGTGAAATAAGCATAAACAGAATTCAGCGTAATAGTGAAATGAAACCAGTCAATTTATGAGAAACCATAAAAATAAATATCTAATTATTTAATGCTCAATTTTCAAAGGAATATAAAAATTACTTAAGTTTCATCGAGTCAATCGCATAACCATGGCTGAGTATATTACGAAGTTTGTTTTGATAATTGTTTAATAAAAAATGTAGGCTTTTAATATAAATGTCACAACGGGAGAAACTTCAATGGTACTCTTGCAGAATTTGATCCGGATCCTTGGGAGTTTCCGTCAATCCGGCTTGGACTCGACCAACAATCAGTGGATTAAGCCGAAGGTTGCTAAAATGTTGAAACGCTAAATCGAGTTTTTTTGTATTAAAAAATGTGAGTTTTTAATTAATATTTGGGTGAGGCGGGGTTTACTATACACAGATTCGAAAAAGTTGTTCAAAAGCAAATAAATGAAAGCAAAGGTAAGGTAAATTACGTTTCTACCTAACTGGATAATTTTTTAGTGTTTTTATTTTATATGAAATGTTTAATCGGCTCGAAAACACAGTGTTTACGATATATTTAAAAAAAGGCAAATGGTCGCGGACTCTGTTGAATACGTTAAGTGTGGGAAAATAAGTTAAAAACGATACAAAACAGTGTCAGAAACCCACCGAATATATGTTACCGTGACATAGGATTACATATTCGGTGGGTTTCTAACAGTATTTTGTATATTTTTTAGTTTTAATTCATTTTCACAAACTTAACGTAGTCAACAGTGCCCGCCACCATTTGTATTTTTCGAGTCGAATAAACGTTACATTAAATAAAAAGGGTTTGTATTACTAAACACATATATGAAAAAAATGTCGAAAAATAAATATATAACAAATAAATGTTATCAAAGGCAAGATAAGTTAATTTTCTACCTAACGGGATAAGATTTTAGTGTTTTTATTTAATGTAAAACGTTTAATCGGTTCGAAAACATGCAGTGTTTATCGGTATATTTGAAAAATACAAATGGCGGCAGACTGTGTTGAACACGTTAAGGTTGGGAAAATAAGTAAAAACTAAAAAAACTATACAAAATACTGTTAGGAACTCAGTCAATATATGTTACCGTGACATAGGCTGACATATATTTGGTGGGGTTTTAATAGCACTTTGTATAGTTTTTTAGTTTTAACTCATTTTCCCAAACTTAACGTGTTTAACACTGAGTCTGTCGTTATTTGCAATTTTACAATATAGCGGTAAACGCTGTGTTTTTTTAGCCGAATAAACATTTTACATTAAATAAAAACACTAAAAAATTATCCAGTTTGGTAGAAAAGTAATTGATCTTGCTTTTGAAAACATTTACTTATTATATATTTGTTTTTGTTGACAACTTTTTAATATCTTTTTGCAAGTACAAACCAGAAGGAGTATTTTTCTGTCTATTTTTATTTTTGGTACCGCGCTATTTTAAAATAATTTTTCCAAGTTAAATTTAAATTTCATGGATTTTTTTGTTGTATTTTTTACATTAGGTCCACCTCCACAATTTCCTTTAAAATGACTACTTTAAAAAGTTTTCGACTATGCTGAATAAGAAAAATCTCATTTAAATTTTTCAGAGACAAGTAGTTTTTGTTATATAAAGACCTGTACTATGCACTATAATTCACTGGTGGCCATGAATAAACACCCCAACCTCCCCATATTAAAACCGACTCTCGGAATAAAAACACCTAACCTCTCCATGTTAAAAACGGATTTTGGAATAAATACCACTATTCTCCCCATGTTAAAAACGGCTTTGGGAATAAACACCCCAAAACTACCGATGTTAAAAATTGTGGCGGTGGACCTAATGTGAAAATTGAAAGCACAGAAGAGTTACAAAAAACCATCCTCTCCTCATGGTCAGAATGACTGAAAAAATGACGGTTTTCTTAATAGGAACATTTTTGTATTTCACCTAACAATTTCTTTAATTAAGAAAAGGAATTCATATTTTCTTATATAAAAACCATTTCTGTAAAAAGAAAGTGTACTTTCAATTTTGTTAAAAAAAGTTTTCTTGAAAAAAGCAAAAAGAAAAACTTTAACCTAACAATTTACGGTAAAAAAGCAAAAACAAAACAATCGAATCTTAATCGGACCATATTGCCAAATAGGCTCCAGCTACAATGTTGAACGCGCGGTTCGACATTGTTCTATTTTTTCAAGTTAAATTCAACTTTCACAATATCCTTTTTTATAATTTCACGATATCTTTTTTTTATAATAAATTGTTAGTTGAAAGCACAGAATAGTTACAAAAAGCCCTCCCCTCTCTATGGTAAGAATGGGTGAAAAAAAATAAAAAACGTATTATTTTATACACGTTTACAAAATGCATATGTACCGTGAATTTTCTTCGAAAAAAAAACTGTACTTTCATCTAAAAATTTATAGTTTTAATAATAAAATGTTTATATTTTCTTATATAGAAACAACTGTTTAAAAACAAAAAACAACAACAACAACAACAAAAACGTGTGCTGCCAATTTTGTTAAGGTTCTTCGACTTTTGTGTTTCAACTCAAAACGCACCTTCTATCGAGCAAATTTTTTAATTAAAAAATTGAGAATATAAATGAATTTAATTTTTTTAAATCTAGGATTTTTTTTACTTACCAATTAGAGCCGTCAAATCGTGGTGTATGAATTGCAATTGTATAACTTCCGGAAGTAAAACCCAGAACAGACTTACAAAAAGTATTTTTATTTAATTTATAATTTGCTATTTAATTTATTTTCATAACATAAAAAACATTCGTCGACTCTAAGGATAGACTGAAAATTTCAATTAAATTGGTAATATAGAAATATCGTTTTATGAATAACTAACGAACCAAGAATTATATATATATATATATATATATATACATATATATATATGCATATATATACATATGTATATATATACATATATGCATATATACATATATATACATATATATATATACATATATACATATGTATACATATATACATACATATACATATATATACACACACACACATATATATATATATATATATATATATATATATATATCAGAAAAAGTTTGAGGAGAAATTTACTAATCTAAGGAAAAAACAAATTCCAAAACTAAATATGAATATTGTTATTTATATTTTAATTCCAACCAAATAAAAAAGCCCAATACATTCACTGACGATAATAGAGCTTACGATAAATAAGAGCAAATCTGTAAAGTAGAAGTTTACAACAAGTTTTTATTATTCAGACGAATACTTCAAAAGTTATATCAAGGTACTCCTTAATCCGTGGAGTTTCAAAGAATGCTAATTCTTCTCATCAGAGGGAAAATCTGTTAGCAAAATAATCAGATAGTCATGCTAAACTTTTGCATTTCTATTTATAATCTGGTTATTGCATAGGATGAAACTAAAGGTTTTATGAGTTTGAATCATAAAATATTAAAAACATAAGAATATAAATATGGAAAACATTTATATATATATATATATATATATATTTGTGTGTGTGCGTGTACATATATTATTGAAACGTACATTGAATTACTAGCGTTTTGCTCAGTAATATCACGTTTATAGTTATAATTAACATTCTTTCTCGCAACTCCAGGTTAATATTTACTACTACCACGACTACAATTTGTTTTGCAATCAAAGAATTCTTTCTGATTGATCCACTCGTTTGCCGGAGTTAATTTTATTATGTATATATTTTATTTGCTATCAGAATATTTTTATCGAACGTTTGTAAATTTAAAATGCATATATATGCATGTATTTGTTTCTTTTTTATTTGCTATCATTGTTTTTATCTATGTTTATATCTTTGATCAGATTCCAATGACATTATTTCTATATAGAGATTTATATGCTTACATATTCATTGACACAAACACAGGAATTGTAATAGACACATGCAGAGACGCATCTTTTTCTGATATACTGATTAATTCTTCTCTACACAATAACACAGTGTGTTTCTAGCGTTTCCTTAACACTGAAACTTTTGCTATCAATAAAGTTGCCAAGGCGCCGATGAGAATGGCATAAATTTCCGTTGATCTTAGCCAAGTCGCTACGAAATCGGAATGAATACTTCGCATATTATAATCTGCATCAAAACACGCACAAAAAATAATGAACAATGCCAAAATCTATTTTGTGAAAATATTCACAAAACAAATTCTATTGAATACATGAAAAACACAGTTTGTATTATTTCAAGATATACAAAGAAAAACATTTATATTCTTACACATACACCACGCACACACACATGTATATCTATATGGATATATAAATATATGTACATATACGCATATACACATGTATATATATATATGTATATATGAATATATATATATATATATATATATATAAATATAAAAGATCAACACGATACTATATGCTTATTGAGTTCACAAAAGATTTACGTATTCAAGCAAAATATTGGTGGGAGTGGATGACAACGTAAAAAGTTATGATAATGCTTGGAGCCGTTATTTTCTTAGACATACTTCTCTATACTTAACTTTTCGGTTATAAAATTCCAATTCTATTTATTATATAACACTTTTATTTTACTATGATAAAAGACAGTGAAATAAACATGCTACTGGTCTTTTTATTATGAAAGATGAATATTAAATTTGATATTTACAATTTTTTATGTAAATCTGGCAACGTCTGGCAGACTGTTGTAAGAAATTTCACTGCAACTCTGAACAATTATATGCACGGGCACGGTTCATCGTAAGGACATCAACAACATGTGGAGGCACCATTTCTTTAACATGGGTTTTACATCATCTTTTACTAACTCAAGTCTAAAATCCCACATTTTTGTAAAGTATAACGGATACCTATCAACGGTATTAATTTGATACAAATCTTGGGATACGTGTAAAATCATGAAATGCAAACATTCAGAAAATATCTATCTACCATTCGTCCTAGTAACTGATTCTTATGTATAAGGTTACTAACAAAATGTAACTTCTCTCTCCCTTCTTCCTTCCTTCCGACCCTCATTCCTTCCTTCCTTCTTCTTTTTCTAGTACCACTATTACTACTACTGCTACTACTATTATTAGTACTACTGCAACTTCGGGAACGACGACTACTACTTCTACTACGAGTACGACGACGACAGCCACCCAACAATCTAATCAAATAAACAATAACATGTTAGTCGTGAAACTGCATACAGAGTATAATGTAAGAAGATACGACAATCTTATCTTAGCCTTATTTCTCAATATTGCAATGGCGCACCCCGGAAGTTATCTCATAAGAGCGTTGATAACTCCAAAAAATATTTGTATCAGGCTGAGAATTTGCATGGTGACTGCTGTTATGAAAGCGGATCAGATCCATATATCCAATTATAATAATTCGGACGGGTAAGTAGCGCCTAAATTATAACCGAACATTTTAAGGTCAAAGATTAAAGGTCAAGATTAAAAGTTCATACCAAATAAGATGCAGAATGTTTCAAGGTTGCTAATCTCTCTGATAGACAGAACTGAGCTTATATGACTTCCACGTTTTCGGGACATTGACCTTTACACTGACCTAAATGTTACCAAATTAAATCATTTCTATGTTATACGATGGCAGTTATTTTTACCAAATTTAGTGATGATTGGTCAAGCGATGTTGATGCTAGACTGGACACGATCTCTCTCAAAAACTTGACCGAAGCATTCTTGTAAGACCATAGAATTTAAAGCATTCAGAAACTTTGAAAACACATCTCTATTTGTTGCGAAGAATATTAACATGAATATTTGATTGTATGACATCGGCTATGTGGAGTTCAAACCCTCTTCTCAATTAGACATCAATACAATTGCTACACATATGGATAGACAATTCTCACCGTTCATAACTAATATTATGAGTTCTCTTTTATTGATTCTATATAACTACTAAAGAAAGACCCGACATTGTCCGGGATTAAATGAAGATCACAAACGTATCACACTCCTATATTTTTATTGTCATCGAAATCAGTGAAATCGCCCATATTTTAATCAAATCGATTAATTGCCGTCTCTTGTTGGCAACCCACCAGTGTGCACCAGGGGGAAGTTTCACGTGCCTCTCCGTACAATACATTGTAATCTGCATTGCATTGTAGCGAACCTATTGCTGATTAAAAAAATATTTTTTATATACAACGGCTTCAATGAAATATTCAAATGCAAAACTCAGATTATCCTGGTTCGACTGTGCTCTATAAACATTCATTTCGAACGCGCCCCTGTCTTAACAAAGAACCTACCCTTTTTATACTTTAGGTCTATCTTTTAGTGATGACTGATCATAAATGACTTATTGCTATACGATTGTCCATTTTATTTCAAGTTGACATCCATTTATTACATAAGAATCAATACCACAGATAGACAAGTAACGTTCGCACACATATACTATCTCACACACACAGTAAAAGAGTGTATTATTTTATGTGTCCATAGCACTAATTCTCGTTGACAATATCTTATATGATAAACCTACAGATTGACTCATAAAATTAAAAAATATTTTTCGTTTTACAGGTTTCATTTTATCATAAAGTAAGTGAAAACAAATAGTGCGTATTTGAAATACATACTTGTATTTCAGGCTTCCTAATCGGCTATATAAAAAATATGTATTAAAATTCAAATCCGGAAAATAAACTTATTGTAAGGTAAGTTTCAAGAATAAATACATGACTTAGAAAATTAAAACGCATCGGAACTTTACGTAAAACGCCGGAATATGTCGAAACGCTCAGCAGATAAAATCGTAGCAAGAAAAAGAAATAATAAAGCAAAACTCATTAAGAAAATTTTGGTTTGCTATCCTTGGTGCATAATAAAAAAAAAACTAAATATTTATCCTTGGTACATAATAAAAAAACTAAATATTTATCCTTGGAGCATAATAAAAAAAAACTAAATATTTATCCTTGGTGCATAATAAAAAAAAACTAAATATTTATCCTTGGAGCATAATAAAAAAAAACTAAATATTTATCTTTGGTACATAATAAAAACAATAAATATTTATCCTTGGTGCATAATAAAAAAATAAATATTTATCCTTGGTACATAATAAAAAAAACTAAATATTTATCTTTGGTACATAATAAAAAAAATAAATATTTATCCTCGGTACATAATTAAAAAAAACTAAATATTTATCCTTGGTGCATAATAAAAAAAACTAAATATTTATCCTTGGTACATAATTAAAAAAAAACTGTAAATATTTATCTTGATTTGAACCAAAATATTTTAAAAATCGTAAAAATGAAAAAAAAAATGAAAACTCAAAGAATTTTTGTTTTCTATCACTTGTTTGTTATTTAAAAAATAAATATTTATTCATGAAACTTACCCCACAATGAATGATTTTTTATATGAATAAATTTTCTTAAAGTTTTCATTTTGTCAATTAATTGTTCATTTTTTTTTTTTTGGTAAAATTGGTCACTGTTTTCGCGACCATAGTTCGGCACCTTCCGGCGTTATATGTAAATCGCCCGGAAAATTCTGACGATGAGATGGCGGCTATTATTAAGCATGCATAGGTAAATTCTACATGTATACTTACTCCTCCGATTGTTAATTCCTAGAAAATGGTTTAATTTAAAAGAAATAGCAAAGGATGTAAGAAAGAAAAAAAACTTGATTGGACTACTGTTTGATCAAATGTTTAATGTTGTTTTTGAAACAATTAAAATAAGGATAAAAATATTTTAACGCAGTAATTAAATTCTTAGTGACATCTGAGGGGGTGGATATTACAGTAGAGCTCATATTGAATGTGATGAGCTAAGGTTTGTATAACACCGGATATTTAACCGTAAACGCTTACAGAAATAATTCATATACGTCTTTCTATAACAAATAATACATTCAATAAAACATGCAAATGTTCTGAATCACATATATCAAGTCATAATAAGGAAGGTTTTATAAACATATGATCTTACAAAACATCCAGTGGTAGAGGCCATATTTGGAGGTTGTAAGAAATGTGTAATTGCAACTTAGTTACAATTACGCACAGGTCCACTTTGACCAGGAGTGTTTACGGTTACAGGTGCTACCAGATTTTACTGTTTGAAAATACTGGTTATCTAAGCAAAAATGCACCAGTTACCATTTTTTTTCCTTTTCTCGCAAAACTCAATCATGTTCTGAAAAGTTAAAAACCATAACACCTTTTCTACAAAAATAACCAAACCAAATACAGTAAATAATTATTTGAAGAAGGACGTGAAGAGGAAACGCTTTTTTTCCAAAATGACTGAATAAAATAATCCGCATAAATAATCCGAAAAGGGCTGATATAACACGAAACAAAAAAAAAATAATCAACAAATTTGCTAAGATTCCAATAATTATTATTATAGTCGATTATTACGATCACTATCCACAAAGGTGATTAAACTGAACATACATAAATGATTGAATACTTTGCACCATCATCTCAGAACAAAATAGGTTCAACTTATAACATCAATATGGGAATTTAGCTGCGTTTCCTTGCTCCGTGTGTTGTTAAACGTAAAGACATTGATAAGTCAGCCGGGTAAATACGATAAGAAGCTAGGCCTGTGAACAAAGCCCTAAGCTAGAACGGATGAAAGTACCTCTTGGCCCTTCGTACAATAGGATGCCGATAGCACGCCACCTCTCACTCGTGTCCAACCAGATTGCGAATCTGCTCGCTCAGCCTTCTTATCGCCTAGTAAAGCATTCACCTACTTTGCTACTTCTTATTCCTTCCACCGCGCTGCCGCTTCCGCTGCCTCGCAATGAAAGTCAAGGTCGACTTGGGAATGATAAATCGATAGATCAAGAAATCGATACAGCTGCTGGAATGACGAGTTCCTCACCACCTATTTTTTGAGATCGAGTACAACTGCCCTGCTTGCGTAGTAGAAAACACATTTCAACCCGTCTGGTTGCCGCAACTTTTCGACTACTGTCCCCCGACACAGTTTGATTTCTCGCTTCTATACGATGCAGCCATTAACAGATTTCTTTTTTAATAGAAGCCCATTTACAAAGAAAATTAATACATTTACTTATTATTTTAGTTATCGGACTACACTATTTTACACTTTATTTTTTAAACTATGCGATGCCTTTTTTTTCAAATTACTTTTTCATAGTAGAATTATGGAAGTTTTATTCAATTATTACGGAATTGTTTGCTCATTACATGATTTATCCAACCAACTTTTTAAAAATATAACTAGTTTTTTAAAGTTGATACTGTTTTGATATCTCGATACCATTGAATGTAAATAACTTCAAAATCGTTCAATGAATTCGACATAAAACAATCCGAAAAGGGCTGATATGAGATAAAATAAAACAACCAAATTAATATTAGTTCAAACAAGTTTACTTCAATTTTACATTGGTTTAATACTATCTGAGGACCGTAGAATGGACTATGCGATATCGTATGCTGTGAATATGCAAGTCAGTAATGACTTTAAATGCGAGTGCTCACAATTTTTTCGAAACTTCGGAAGATCACGAAGTAATTAGTCTATTCCTAAATTTTGGAATACTTAACTTTTTTTAGCGACAAATCGAAAATGCTAAATTTAATTTTGTAATTATTTTTTAATATTTGTTCATAAAAAAATCATTACTTTGCAATTTTATATCTGCATTCCGATAAATATTCGATTAATAAGAAAAATATAGATAAACACGGGAAGCATCTTATAATTTAATTAATATGGTGATCAAAGCATTATATTTTATTGGTTCCCGATATTAGTTTATTAGTTGTTCGGACAATGTTTTTATGAAGTTGTATGACAATTAGACGCATTTGTGAACGGTTGGTATACAAACACTGACATCATATATTATAGTTTGAATTTGTTCGAAAATTCATAAAATGTGACATATATTTTAAGACGTGTTTCCTGAATAATTAAAAATAATTTGTCTCTGTACATAATCTATATCATTATTAATTTTTATTATTAATTTATACCATTATTAATTTTTATTATTAATTTTTTATTATTTTATAAAAGTATTATCGATGTTTAATATTTCATATAGAAGTACAGCTACATTATTCGAACATCTAATTTACGCACGTTTTGTGGTATGTACAGACACTCTACTTCAATAAGATAATAATGCAACTAGAGAAATAACCTTTCTCTAATTCGAGAGTGGTTGAAATGGGGGTGACAAATTGGCATTTTGTAAGTTAATTAAGAATTAAACCGACAACTTCATCTTATAATTTAGATATATTATTATATGTATTTCGGGTTATTAAAATATATTAAAAAAAAACCCGTCTTCGAGAGGCAAACATTTCGTAATGCAGAAGACTTACAGCCAAACTTTTATAAAAACTTTATACTAGAGAAGTTAAAATACCCACGAAATGACTCGCAAATATTACTTAGTAATACAACTAACGGTCTATCCGCTTTTAATTATTATAGTAGCAGTTATATTATGTTGTACAACGTCTAGTTGGCGTAGGTTTTCCAAGAAGACGTGACTACTAATGGTTTTAGCGTGGACTTCAGCCTCGCTTTTTCTGTCTATCATTTCAGTATTTCTATGCCAAATATTAAGAATATTCGAAATAAAGAAGACAGAAAGTGATTATTAAATGCAATATCAATAACTCTAAAGATATTAATGAATTCGCTCATAAAATGTTCATATCATGTACTGCTGAATAAACTACGCTAAAAGTATTATCATTATTATTATATATTATTCTTATATAGTAAGAAAGATACGTAATAGTTTTCCACCCTATTAACATACATATTTTTGGGTATACATTCACACTATATAAATTAGATAACGAGGCAGAAAAAAAGAAAAGCATAACTAATTAAACATAATCATATATATATATATATATATGAAGCATATATATATATATATATATTTATATATATATGTATGTATATGTATACATATATATATATATATATATATATATACACGATATCGTATATATAATTGCGGCTATAATATATTCAGAATGTATAACAGACAATATTGTATGCGAAAATTAAAAAAAGAGGTACTTAGCACGTATTACTCTATATAATCAAGGGTTGCCTTCGTAAGGCTTATTTTTAATACACTTTAATAGCACAAATAAATAATAACATATATCTCAGTTTTGAAATTGAGTTCTCTAAAAAACTCCTTGTTTGAATTAGGTATGCAACTTAACTAACAGAAGAAGTCATTTATCCCTAAGCCATCCAAGCTCCTCTTTCTTTATGCTGATTCATTACTTCCCTAATATACCTTTGTCTCCGTAATAATTTAGAGAGAGGGCGACCCTCTCCAGTCAGTGTCTTCATCATTTACAATAGTGTGCCTCAAAATATCATAAATACGTATGTAACTGTATCTTTTCTTCTATATAAAAATATTCACGAATATTAACATATTAATGAAGCAATATAGCCCTATCCTTTTGTTATGCAAGAAGAATATTTTAAAATATGATATATATATATATATATATATATATATATATATATACTATTAAGTGAGTAAAAAAACAACAGTATAAATAAATTAATGTATATATACATGTGTGTGTATAAAGTAGTCAACAAAGCATCTCAGTTAAATAAAAAAAAATACATAAAATAGTTTTCAGAATAATAATATAAATATTTTCAATGATCACTTTTTTATCAGTTCATGGTATTTAAAAACCGTTTCAAGAAGACGTCCCCAAATGCTTTTTGAGTTTTTGCGTTTGTTGGCACTTTGAACAATTAGACATAACGTCAGTGAATATATGGTCTTGTATCTTAATAGCGATTGAATACAACACATACATACTATTAGGTGAATGTTTTACTACTTTACAAATAAGAATGAATATTTTGTGCATGCTGACCCTAAAGACACATGCTGCCTGAAAAATATATGAACCGCTACTTCGAATAATGTTATGTGATATTACTTTGATCATCAAATATTTCAGAATGTAATTCTTTTATGAAACTATCAACATTTATTTAATAAATTATGCTTTTTATAAAGAATACAATTTAAAACTTTCAACAGTTTATGATTTTCAAGAATAACAATTGGGCAGACTTCAAGTTTGGGTTTACACGTGGACATGTGCGGTAATGTATCTGTTATATTTTTATGTATGTTGTTGCTGATAAAAATAAATTCATTATTTTCAAGTATCACTGGTTAAAAAAACGACTAAATATAATGAGATCTCAAGCGAATTGTTTAAACCATCAATTCCAGGGGATGGGGTGTTCTCCGTCTTGTGTTTGGTGGTAGGTAGCTTTTGCCGCAATAACGACATACAATTGCAACGACCATACTCCACTGATTTTGATTCTCACTGTGTCCAACAGATATGAAGGGGATGTTGACATATTCACAACTGTAAAGATGTAGTAATTCAACATAACACAACAGAGTGTTAATACAGAATTACTAGCATTTATTCGAGTTGTCGCCCGAAAATAGTGCGATACGTGTCCACATTGTTTTGAAACAAATATATATATATATATATATATATATATATATACCATACAGAGGTTTGTGTTTACGCAACTATTACGTAAGTATAAATCATGTAGGATATCTGCATGAATATAATTACACTAAAGATGATCACCCCATAAAAGAATGGACAAATTCATAGGACATTAACTAAAATGAATGTTTAAATATATATGCAAATTAGTTAGATTCATCTGCAATTCCACGACCTATATATAACAAGTTGTATTTCTCTTTTAAATAAATATAAAATAGAGTTTTTAATATGAATACTAATACACACAAAACAAAATTATAGGAGTCTAGATATAAATATTATATACTAAAAATATAAGCATGAATAATAGATACTAAAATATATGCATAATGCTTCTGAATTTTTGAGATGAGGATTGGTTATTCCTATTATTTGGATTAAACGGACTACTGTTTTCATATTACGTGTTATTTTCACAACGTTCCGGTCGATGGAACCTCCGACCTTCTTCAGGTGTATCTTGTCGAACTCGGGAACATTTCTATCGAACTCGGGAATTTGGACGGAATCTGTTATGCTCTTCATGCGGTAGCATGCTCTTGTTTTTTTTTTCCGCAAGGACCCGTAGCGCAGTGGTTAGAGTACTTGGAAAAATCAATTGTAAAAAGTGATGTTCTCCTGAACGTTGAAGGTTCAATTTTTAGTGTGGGCGACCGAAAAATACAGTTGCGAATTACTTAGGACCTCTATCCAGTCATGGCTGACAGAATAAGAGCATGTTTTCCCTATGAAGTAAATAAAGGGCTCTGTTCGAAATTCCATCCAAATTCTTGAGTGTGACAGACACATTCCCAAGTTCGACAAGATATTTTTGAAAGAAGGTCGGAGGTTACATCGACCGAAACGTTGTAAAAATCACACTCAAGATGAGAACAATAGTCCGATGAATCCAATAATACGTATATGCGTGATATTATATACTAAAATAAGTTATAGATAACTCATATTAGGAATAATTTTCCGTAGAATATGTTCTTCTTATCTTAAAAGCAAAACTGATTATTTATTTTTTAAATATTTTCATTTTAGAACCAAATGAAAGGAATGGAAACAACTGATCCATTTCTTTTATAGCCTTCGTTTTGGTCGTCTTCTTTTGTACTTGGTTAAATTTAGCAAATAACAGGATTCATTTTTTAAGCTCTTGATCTGACGCACATCTTTATCTATTTTACTATGTTTCTCTGTATTCAACAAATCTAGAGATAGATTCAAGGTCAATAACAGGTACACATTCTTTGGAAGTGCGTATAAAACAAGCATATTGATCTGTCAATGTGGCAATAATATTACTGATGAAAAGCTATCGTAACGTGTGGTATTATAGACTTTTAAGATTTAATAGTTGTTGCAAAATAAACTATTCGTTTAAAAGTAAGAAATTAGATTAGGTAAATATTATTCCTTTTTAAAGTTAAGTTCTATATCCATACGATTAGGTGAGGCTCTGTAAGTATGTTTTCTTTTGTATACCAATATCATTTATTCTAGACGGTCTGAGACGACTTTACCCAAAGAAGACAGTTTCATGGGAATATCAAGTTCGCTAGTTGTCCCCAGCCAACTTTATTTCTGAATCTGAGGAGATGACTTTATGCTTTTGCAGTTCTTGCAGGAAAGTGTCGACGCCCTCCTACATACAACAGCCGGTAATCATAAATGGCCACCCAACGTTGCTTAACATCAGTGATCCAATGTGAACAGTTCTGTCAAGGTGATTAAGTCGTACAGCTGTTTATAGCGAATGAAGCATTGCTCTTTATGTGATAAGAAAAGTAAATATTTGTATTGATACATGGAAGGTATTCTAAACTGTATTCTCATAAAGAGGTGTAAAAGAAGCTATACCTCTTATCAAGAACGGTTTTATTTTCATAATAATAATAATAATAATAATAATAATAATAATAACAATAATAATAATAATAATAATAATAATATAGTACAAACACATGTTCAGATGACTTAGATGTTTACGATTTTAAATTAAAGTGTATCCTAAAATAGAGACTTAACTTAAAAAACTCGTGATCTGAAATGGAATACATACATAAAATCTGTTGTTAGCAATGGTGAAAAAATGGTGGGATGCTTATGCAATTCTCTATCTAAATAAGAGCCAGGTACGTCCAATGATGGAATACTGTTGCCACATCTGGCCAGGCGCTGCTAGTAGGACCTTTCCTGCCTTGATAGAGTTCAAAATAGATTTCGTAGCCTTGTAGGGGATTTCCTTTTCTCTTCACTGCAATCTCTTTCTCAAAGATAAGATGTTGCGAGCCTGTCTCTTCTTTATCGTTATTTTCATGGCAAGTGTTCATCTGAGCTCCAATCTAGAGAAACACTCTGCTAGCTGAAAACACTATCAATAATTTTCTTCACTCTTTATCTGTGCCTAAACCTAAACGTAGATTCCATGAACAAAGTTTTTTTCTTAGAACTGCACGCCTGTGGAACTGTCTTCCGTTCTTCTGCTTTCCAGCTGACTACAATATGGTTGTCTTAAAGTCTAACGTAAACAAGTTCTTGATGAGCCGTTCCACTTAAGTTAACAAATTTACCGATTTTCCGTTACTAACGATTACTAAATTTTCCAATTACTACTATACACTCTTTAACCCCTATCCTCGAGTGGCATCTGGGCCTTGATAAGTAATGATGACTATGTAAAAACAAACAAAAAAATTCGTTAGTCAAACTCGATTTTTCGACATTTTTCGCTCTTGCAAATTTTGAAATATTTGCAGTAATTTTTAATCCGAGACTTTTACTAATTTTACTCCTAATACGTTCTTCATTTATTAATATTGTTAGATATCACCAAATAAAGCAAACGTGAGTTGCAAACTTTGTTGCATATAATATTTCCTTCATTAAAGAATGAACAGTCAAACGCAAGTTAAAATCTACCTTCTATGTATCCCCGTTCAAGTCGTTAGCTTCAATCCAATTTCGGTTGTATTTTCCGTGCGGAACATATTATTAACTTAACACTTCCAAAAGCGTTGGTACTTTATTTAGCAATACTCATTTTAAAGCTGAAATGCGAAAAGAGAGAAAAGACAAAGCGAAAGTCACACACACACACACACACACACACACACACACACACGTGTGTATATATATATATATATATATATATATATATATATATATATATATATATTAAATTAGAAGCTTCGTTACTTTTAACGCACATGGCTCGAGGCCTCCATGCATCGATGATTTTCCCGGAAGGATAAACTGCCTGAACTCTGCTGCTCCCGACGTCTAAAATGCATCCTATATTTGGATGACCTTGTTAATTCCTCTATCGAATCTTTTTCATCTCCTCCTACAAAAAAAAGAACCAAAACGAAACAAAAAAGAAACAGTAATTGGTGCACTCATCAACAATATTTAATGGATTTTCTCGATAAATCCTACATTTTTATAAATATTTGATTCATAGTAAAGATCTATAATGGATGCAATTATTTTTATATCAATTTTTATCATGTAAAATGTAAAAGCTAATGTTTCAGTTAGTGTTAAATATCCGATCATAGCGGTTTGAAACATTTTCTATTTAGTGTTCGTCCAAAAAAGGTGTATTCCCGCTGACGCCTTATCTCTATTCCAGTGACGCCATACATTGAAGTGTAAGGCGTCACTGTGATAGAGGTCCCCTTTATAGAGAACAACCTCCGTCGGGAATTAGGTAGCAAGATGTTCAGATTAGATTTAAATGTCGGGGAAACCGGTAGCATTGAGAAAATTCCAAAGTTATGTAGTCTTAGTAAAAAGATCTATTAGAATAGAAATAGCCCATCATCTCTAGAGCTTTACGGTAGAGGGGTAGAATTTTCTTGCTAGCCACGTGGGTTACGGGTACCCGTTCAGTAAGTGAAATGGTACTCGTTTTTTGGAAGTACATGTAAGACAACTATAGCGATCTGTCATAGCGGCATTGTGACAGGGCTAGAGCCTAACAGACAGTGCGGGATCTATTGAGTTAGTAAGTCTTTTTATCACCCTGTCCAAGAGAAAGAGCTTAGTGGTGTGTGCACCAGTCCAGGCAATAGTAGGCACAACAAGTAGAATAGTAGGTACAGCATCTGTGATAAAGGTATCTCATGTGGTAATCACTTTCAACATCGTTGGAAAGTATCATTACAGTCGTATGTAAATGACAAACGAGGGGGTTGATTTAAACATTTAAAACATAACTCATGAATAAACTATACTGATATCCAAATCACTAGACCGATTCAGAATTAAATAATAAATCATAAAAATGAATAATAAAAACTAATCTTACTTGAAAACAGAACGAACAAAAACAACTCATGATAAATATCAGCGTAGGATGGGAAAGGGAAGTTATTTAATAGAGATTTCACATTATTTAAAGTGGCCGACATCAAGCGAATTATTAATTTATCTTAAAGCAGTAGCCAGACACGTTATGATCGGGAAAATGACCGACATTGATTTTTGCCGACATTGGCAAATCAATCACGGCAAACAACAACGTCTGTTAGTGTATGTACGTACGAAAGCCGTTTCCTTTTTTTTAATGGTTGTATATCCCTGTCTGTTTCGCTTTGTATCGATTTCTCTTTACTAGAGTAAATTACACCAACCAACACTGTGTTTTTGCACAGCTATTGATTAAACATCCACCAGCAAACGAAAGAGCATACCCAAAGGCGTCGCCCTTTTCAGTCCATCGATGTGGTGCAACCCGGTGGAAGTGGCGGGCGTAACGTTGTTTGTATCTCGAGGTAATGCGTGCACCAGTCGGGTTAGACATCGAACATCGAATACTGAACATGTGGTTAGGTATGATAGAACGTTTGCGTCTCTATCTGTTTGTCAGTCGGTTGGTCAATCTTTCTGCTTGTTGTTGATCGATGCCAATGTTTATCACAATGTGTTTATATCTATCTAACTAGATATGTAGATGATTATCACCATCTTTTTTTCTCTCCTATTCTATCTCTTTATCTCTATTTCTATCTCTTTATCTCTATTTCTATCTCAGGCTTCACCTTACTAACACGAGTTGCTTGTTTTCCCCATTTCCTAAAATCCGATGCTCACAGTTATCTCCACACACACACACACACACACACACACACACACACACACACACACACACACACACACACACACACACACACACACACACGCACACACACGCACACACACATATATATATGTGTGATCAGTCGACAGAACGTCATAAGCGCATAAGTGTGTTAAAAAAAATGAATCATGAATAAGCGAATAAAAGTGTAACTATTTCGTGCTGAGTGTATTGGACAAATTTAGACGCCATGTAAATGCTGATTTGATTTTGAACTTTGTTTTTGTTAGAATATGCTCATGAAAATCTCGGAAACCGTTTTAATTTCCAGCATGCAATAAAGTATGGAAAGAGTTTCCTTAAACCGTGAAATAAAATTAATGTTTTCAAATCTGGCAATCAGAAGTCACTTATCGTGATTCTTAGTGTAGGCATTTCTGTTAAAGAAATTCATAACAAGAATGATACTGCCAGTTTAAATCATTTGTTGATTTAAAACCGACGGTACCATGCGGTTTGGATTTCTGTAACAAGATATGAATAAATATTACGCTCAGTTCTTGCATTAATCGAGCATGATGCTGGGTTTCTTCCCAGTGACCTTGCCAAAAAGATATATTAATAAACACACACACACACACACACACACACACACACACACACACACACACACACACACACACATATATATATATATATATATATATATATATATATATATATAAACCCTGTGTTAGTGCAGGTCAATATTTAGTTTAATTTTGAAATTGCTATGGAACACAAAGAAGTGACATTTTGTACATTGGAAGAGCATAACAAGGTGCCTTACTTCTCGTATTTTTATGGAATTTGAACAAATATTTTGAAATTTATGCTATCTCGTGAAGTAAATAAAGGGTTCCGCTCAACATTCCGTCCAAATTCCCGAGTTCGACAGAAACATTCCCGACTTCGACAAGATACACTTGAAGAAGATCGAAGGTTATATCGACTGAAACGTTGCGAAATTCAAACTCAATATGAGAACAGTAGTCTGAGCAATCCAAATAATAGAAGGAACCACTCCTTGTCTCAAAAATTTAGAAACATTATGCATATATTTTAGTATATATTATTCATACCTATATTTTAGTATATAATATTTATATCTAGACTCCAACAACTTTGTGTGTGTGTGTGTGTGTATGTGTGTGTGTATTGATATTAATGTCAAGAACACCTTTTTTCAATTTATGGTATTTATTTGCTTCCCCACTGAGCAAATTAAGCACAAGGCCATTTTTAATGTGGAGAGGAGGGAGAGGAAAGGGGGACCAGCTCCCCCGAAGGGAGGAGGGGTAGCTGGTAGCGAGAACCTCTTGGTATATAGGGGTTCCCCCTACATGAACCAGAAAGTTATTGCCACAAGGGCAATGGTCTTTGGTTGCAGAGGCCAGACAAAAGCCGGACCTTTTTTTCTGTTTATTTAAAACGAAAATACAACTTTGTTATATATGGGTCGTGGAATTGCATTCATCTGCAAAAGATCTCGCTAATTTGCGTATTCTTTTAAAGATTCATTTTAATTAATTCCCTATTAGTTTTTTTCAGTTTTCTTATGGGATAATCATCTTTTGTTAACTATTACGTGTAATTATATTTATGAAAATATTCTACAAGATTTATACTTGCTTAATATTAGCGTAAAAAGGTTATAGTAAACACAAGCCTCTTTCTCTGTCTCTCTCTCTCTCTCTCTCTCTCTCTCTCTCTCTATATATATATATATATATATATATATATATATATATATGTATGTGTGTATATATTTGATTTAAATACAATGTGGACACGTGTCCCACTATTTTCAGGTGACAACTGTAATAAATGCTAGTAATTCTGTATTGACAGTATGTTTTGTTATGTTGAATTACTACATGTTTCATATGAAAAAAAAACACACTCCTTTTTCTGGCATAGAAAAAGTTGCAACCAAATGTGAATGAAAAATTTACAAGAAAATACACTCGACGTTGCTCGGGATGTAAGTGTAATATCGCAAATAAAAGTGCTCAATATCTTAAGTATAGTTGGTGTGTCGCAAGGAAACTCGGTCAACACTGTGAATCGGTGCTATATATATATGTGTATATGTGTGTGTGTGCGTGTGTGTGTGTGCGCGTGTGTAATATCTATCTATCTATATATATATATTACATATATATATATATATATATATATATATATATATATATATGTATATATATATTTCTTGTCATTAAAACTCTTCTTAAATCCCCTCATTCTATTTTCTAGAAAAATTTTGGTGTCAACTCTGTGTTAACTTTAAATTATCTATTTTTCTTTTTAGTAAGTAGAGGTTCATGAGGTCGGGGGAAGATCAGTGAGTGTATCCCCCATTACCTTTTTGTAATTGTTTTTAAAGGAGCACATCCACTACGTACCACCGAATTAATTTTTTATGCAATTTTTAATTTAAAACATATGGAATATAACAAAGTATTAGTCAACATCAAATTATAAGAATACATGTAAATGTTTTGTTATTTATATGAATGAATGCGAAAATGTTTGTTGGCTTTTTAAAGGTTACAATACAACTCTATGGTTTAAATTATGTAAAAAAAAAAAATAAAGAACCTATATTTTCAAACTAATAAAATATGCTCAAATTTGCCCACATTTCTATAAATAGGGTCCTGGCAGGCAAGCTTTAGTTTTGCTGCTTTGGTTGTCACCCCTATGATCTTGCCAGGCCACTAATATATATTCTACTGATAAGTAAGATTAGTTTTGTTCCAACCAAGTCATAAATCGTCCAAGATCAAAAGGGTCTTCATATTTGATAAATCGATCTCAGGCAATATTGGCCATTATTTATCCTGTAAAAATGTCAATAGTGTTAGACTGAAAATATTTCAGAATGACAATATACCAACGTTTTTCTTTAGCTTTTGTCTTCGGATCCTTTTTCGATTGACTGCTTGATTTCCCAATTTATCATGACATTAGCTTTAATCCTTTGTTGTTCCGTGTGGAATCGATTCCATTGTGCTTACAATGAAGCAAAATTGAAAGAAAATCATTAGCTCAAATTCATATGGGAAAGACAAAATATTAAAATAATAATTTGTTGACATTGCGTAAATCATAGCTTTTATATAATGAGATAATTCTTTTCGTATCTCGCCATTGTAGAGTAGCCGATATAATGAAAGTGAACGTATGTGTGTGTGCAGTTCGAAAAATTAGGTGGTAGGAGGGATACAGGAAAAAAGTAGACAGAGTGGCGGTAGCGAATGCTGCTTTTGTCCAAGCTTGAAGCCGGTTTACAATTAAGATTACAGTTTTTAAAAATGTCAACGTAAGTTGTTGCTTCTTTTACTTCGAAGATTGAATATTACGAAATCATATATTTTTTCAATATTTAACTCATTTTTTTTTTAAATTAAACACATTCCTATCACTTTTGACGGAAATATGTTAGACTCCTGTTTAACTAATCTATTTTCTGTTTACCTCATTAACAATTATCTTTGTTTGAGTAAGTCAATGCGAGCGAGATAGAGGACGAGAAGAGCAGGCATTATGTCTAAAATAAGAAATAATTTTACCTCAAGCAATATTTTATTTTCCTCGAAATTTTTCCTCTTCCTTCGCAGAAAGATGTGACACAGAGCTGGAAGGAAGGCACAATGCGGTATCACATAAGTAGTACTGTACACCAGCTTCTTAAAATTCCTGAGCAGTTCTGTCAGCAGTCTCGTGAGCTTTGCCCAGTGACGGTAGTTCAGGCAGTTAGCTATTAACTAATTTCTTCTTAAAGCGAGAAGAAATAGTTAAGTAAATGGAACGGACCTCCTAGAACTGAATATACAGAAATAATAGTTCAATAGACCCCCACCCACCCCTAAAAAAACAAAAACGCGGCCACTGTTTAACATGACCACATATACACCTGGCTCTAAATCACACTAGCATTTTACTCAGTCGTAATATACTTGGATATATATAATATTGGGTAAATTAAAATAGAAAAAATACTTTACTTGAATCAAGAAAAGGTGCCTTAAAAATAATAAATGTAATAATCAGAAGTGTATTCACATCCTTAAAAAATATGTTTATGTCAGGTTAATTAATTAAAAAAAACAAAGACTACCATATACTATTGATAAAACAAAACTGAAAAAGTGAATCTTATAAAATCTCCAAAAATTATAAAGTATTACAAGAGCTCGACAATATTTTTCGGACACTTTAGTATTCAACTTTCCGAGTACCATAGAATGTCGAAATTCCTTCAATAGAATATCATAAACATATAAAAACAATACATGTAATAAAAATGGAAGAAAATCGATTAAGTAAGGAAAATATTTAATTTTCATAATTTTTTACAAAACACACGCGACATTATTTTTCGGAAATCGTTAAAAAACTGTAAATATTCAGTAATATCACGTTTATTCTCAATAACCTTTATCAATCCCTCTTCATAATGATCAAACATATGCACAATAACATCTCTACGTGTTTCTATTAGTGACTTGTTGGCATTTAGTATCCGTTCCCATAGTTGAGCCTTTTTCGTTATTTGAGGTCCATCATAGACAAGTTGCGCAAACATTTTCCATTAAATTCAGATCTGGGATTTTTGCAGGCAATTCCAAAGTAGTCATATTCAATTTAGCCAGCCATTCTTTCAAGAGATTTGACACATGGATGCTGCAATTGTCTTGCTGTAGAACGAAATAATTTCCCGTCTCTCTTCATATCCTTGGTAGGGCTTTCCCGTCCAGCAACTGTTTGTAGCTTTCGCTGTTCTGTCGTCCTTTCAGTCATTCCAACCATATATTTCTATTAGCAAAGACCATATCCCAAAGCACAACTTTGCCCCCATCTGTCATTTGTTCAGTACAACAGGCTCATCCCTTCTCGACCGAGTACACCATCAATCGGGCCTATCAAACTTGAAACGCTTCTCATCAGTAAATATAACATTCTTAAAGTCAACATGCTTTGTTAACCACCTTTTAGAACGCTCCAGTCTTGCTCATTTGTGTTTCTTTGTTAGTGTAATTTTTTTCTTAGCCTTTGCATGCTTCAAACTAATCCTATGAAGCGTTATTTGTAGTGTTCGGACATTTACATTCAATTGACATTTCTCCTTCACTTTTATTGATGACCCTTTTTCTCCAGATGTCAAAAGCCGTGTCACAGTCTTCTTCATTCTCCTTTCAGTCCTCTTGCCAGTTGATCTTTTCTGCCCTCTTGTCTTTTTCCGCTCGGAGTTTGTCTTTAGCATGCATTCGACCGTTGATTTCGACAGCTGCAAATCCATGGCGATCCTTCTGATGCTGAGGCCATCTTCCTGCTTCTTCCGTGCCAAACAAACAACTTCTTTTGAATACATTTTACCTCATTAAACTTAATTGTTTTGCCAGTAAAATAGAACATATAATTGATTCTAATGATGACAGCTCAGTGTACAAGCAGAACACTTGCATACAGCAACATATACACGAACATAGCCTTTAATAAAATAGGATGTTTTGTCATGTCCGAAAATACCGTCGCGCAAGTTTTCACGAAAATTAAAAAAAACTAAAATTATCAAAGCCAAACTAAAAAATGATTACACTAGTAGTGCATTTTCACTCCTCAACTACGTACTTACAATCTCCAAAAGTTTTGGCACTAGTAACCTCCTTGAAGTACTTTTTTCAAATGTCCGAAAAATATTGTCGGGCCCCTGTAAATTCATTGCCCCATCGTAATTGGTTATTATCTACATATACATGACATAATCGTTCAATTACTCAATTCAAATATACATAAACGAACACTCCAGAAATTTTACAATATGACGGCGCTCTCAAGATTATGCAATCGTGCTGAAAAAACATATCAAACCCTCATAAACAGAAATTTATATACTGCTAACATTACACTTATCTATGCGCCAAGTGCCTACACACCGATACACCCCTACACAAAAATAAAAACTCTGAAAAGAAAGCATTGACGAGTACCCCTATTTATTTTTCGAGTTTGCAACGGCTTTTCAACCCTTACACGGTGATGTTTTTTTTGTCTTATTTATATTATTTTCTTTTTGCATTTACTGTTACTGTAGACGATTTTAATTATATATTCTCAAACGATTACCTAGGCATCAACCATGTTATTATCGTGCAAACCGTTTCCAATCCTTACACGCTGCTATTTTTTGTTTTGTTTTCGTTTGTTGACAAACAAATAAATTATAAAAACTTTTTTATTTTTATATAAAATACATGATTATACCCAAACGCTGAAATAAAACCAGAAAAAACTTAATTTTTGTTATTTTTTATCAAAACTTATTAGATTTAATTTATGGCATTTGATGCCAACATATTGCTTCAAAAAATACGCTCTTTATTAACGGATGGTTCTATGAAAGAGCATAAAAAGGCCAAATTGTGGCTCATAAATTGGCTTATAAATGCCAAATTTTAAAAGCAATATGGCGGTCTCGAATGTCCTATATTTAGTCTAATAAAATCATTAAAAAATAATAAAAATAATTTGTTTCGTATTTTATTCCATCTTTTGGATCTAATGATGCGTCTTCTATAAAAAAATAAATAGTTTTTTGTAATTTTTATGTCTGTCAAATAATTTAAGCCGCTAAGCGACACATTTACCCTAAATTACATTGTCTACGGAAACACTTATTGGTTATATATTTGTTTTTGTTGAAATCTCTTTTCCGGACTCATTATTAGTACTGCTCAGACATAAACTTATTTTTGTAGACAATTTTTTTACCTTAGCTCTACCTCCACATTTTTCTACAAAATGAACTCATTTTCATAGGTTTTCGACTATACTTATAATACATTCGTTTTTAACTTGGGCGGAAATAAGTAGTTTTCGAGATATAAAGGTATGCATCATGCATTATTAGTGACCGCCAGATTTGTAAACAAATAAACTTCTCTCCAACCGACACTGCCACCCCCATTGTTTTGGCTTTATATTCTTAGCGGATGGGTATGCTTATAATGAATATCTAGGTTAACTTTGAGGCAAATACTTTGATAATCCACACCCTCATAAAATGAGGTGTCTATTACAAATCTTTACGTAAAGTTAATTAGAAAAAACAAATAACGTTATAAAATATTTAATGAAACAATTAAAATACCAACGGTATTTATTGAAAAAGGAGTCTAACACCGAAAGTCTCGGAAAAATACCATTTTAAAACATTTGATTTTCTAAAATTTCAAATTAACCCTACGAAATAACGTTTTCGAAGACGTCATCAAACTCCTATTAAAATTTCGCGCCACGACCCAAAACATACATATCGTCTCAGACTGACAGCAATCGTCAAGAACGGATGTATCCTTTTCTATCTCACGGAGAGACTGGGAACATTAGGTTAATACTACCAGAAAATAAAGAAAAAAAATTAATAAATAAGTCTTCTTTAAAAAGGTGTTTTACAGCAAAAATCAAAGAAAAATAATTTTAATCATTTAATAGAATTTTTTTTAAATACCGGATGATATCATGTTTTCTGAAAAATAGAAACTTGCGCAGATTCTAACCTATAGCGTAGAAAACGTCAAATGCTGAACAATAAAGAATATAGACAAGTTTTTGTCCATAAAAGCAAATTTTATTTTAACAATTGACGTGCGTAGTTGTGGAGGAGGCGAGGATAGAGAGATTGATAGAGAGGGAGATAGATAAAGAAAGAAAGAGAGAGAAAGAGAGAGACGGAGAAAGTGTGTGTGTGTGTGGGGGCACTCATAGTCCGATGCGTAGCGACTAGCGATTGACGCTGTTTTCACTCCGTCCGACTGACCCAAAACCATTTGCTTTTATGATGATTGCATCTATTTTTCCTTTCTTAAGCACGTGACGTCTTTCTACATCACGGATCAGAATCTGGGCCGGTTTCTGCTGATTGTCCTTTTTCGGGAAACCTCGCATCTTCATGGATATTTTGTTACTTTAATGCCCAAACCTGTCCATTCCGACGTCGCCCGACGCCATTATTTAATTTTCTTGCCATTTTCAAAAAATGTTCGTACATTTATTTTACTCCACGTCCTAACTCCCCACATCACCCCTAGTACAAAACAGAAAACAACAAAACAACAAAAATAAATAAACAAAATGTATTTTTTTACACAGGAATCATCACTTATCAAGACTCGAGGATAAGGGTTAATGGGTATACATTAGTAAATGAGATTATAGCGTGGTAAACATAAATACTGGAATTTTTTTAAATTGGATTACTTAGGGGGACGGTTCATCAAGAACTTGTTTACGTTGAACTTAATGACAGTCAGATTGTAGTCAACTGGAAAGCAGGCCAATGAAAGAGAGGTCCACAGGCGTGCAGTTCCAAGAAAGAAGCTTTGTTTATAGAATCTACATTTAGGTTTAGGCGCAGATAAAGAGTGTGAGAAATTATTGGTAGTGGTTCTGGCTAGACGAGTATTTTTCATGAAAGTTTGGCGGGGGTGCCATAGATTGAAACTCAGACGAGCACTTGCCATGGAAATAACGATAAACAGACTGGCCCGCAACGTCTCTTCTGTGCGAAAGAGGTTGCAGAGAAGAGAAAAGAGCATTCCCCACTAAGCTACGAAGTCTATTTTGAACTCTGTCAAGGCAGGATAAGCTGCTTCTAGAAGCTCTAGCCCAGATGTGATAACATTACTCTATCACTGGCTTTTATATAGGTAGAGAATTGCATCAGAAGTGACATATCTACTGGAGCGGTAAAAGGATCCCACTATTTTTTCCAGCGCCTTGTTCTAATAATAGAAAAATATATTTCAAGTTTTTCAGTTTTATAAACACATATTTTTCGTCAACGTGTTATATATCAGCAAACACCCTAAAGCATGACCCTCCTATCATTGACAGTAACCACCCCTCAATTTTCCATATTGATATCGGATAAATGATATTAGACAATTTTTCTACTCAATTTAAATTTTGTAATTTGATAACTTTATTCACCATTTCAACATGCTGAAACCGGAAGCCGCAATTATTTCTCACATTTCATCTATTGTCTGATACAATAGGAGAAAGTTTATTTTTAAAATTTTATGATGGTGGATACAGTAGCTCGACTAGACGATGTGTTATCATTTAAGCGAGACTTACTACCTTGAGAGCGGCCCTGGATATGACCTTAAACTATATCCAGTGGTGAGGCCCCAGCTTACGGGCTTTGGGGAGTGTGGAGTCACCCTTTAATTGCCATTGCTCCCAGGTCCACTCTGACCCGGAGTGGTAGTACCTGTTAGGGTTCCAACTATGGGTTAAATAGAAACCGACCTGAAAACAACAAACATATTCTATTAAAACATTTTTATTCAAAATCTTTGGATTCGGCATTAAATAACCTGAAAAGGGCTGATATGCCGTAAAACAAAACCAACCAACCTGGAGAGCATACTTATCACCAATCCTTAACATTTCCCTTCTTCTGCTCTTTGTGAATTTGTCGTCGCAGTACTATCCTTATTTACATCTGTCTCGATCTTACTTTAATCTATAAGACTTAAAGATAACTCAATTACGTGAATCCCAGTACTTACGCAATTAACGCGTGCTGACGTCATAGTACGTGTCATGGTACGATGATTTATCAACAGAACATGATTCTCTCATTGGTGCGATAATTCTGCATTTGAGGTTGGTGTTTTCTCAAATTCCCATTCTTGCACGAAACACATTAACCTATGTATTTGTTTACCTCCTTAAGTAAACACGGCCCAAAATACTTTTGTTTAATGGGGTGAAATGTCTTCTCCACATCCTTATGACCATTGTTGTGATGGTATGGTACAGATACACTTTTTCTAAGATGCGATGGTATGCATAATCTAATCAGTCGTTCATCGTCGAGTTGAGACAAGTAATACATTATTTTGTCCATTAATGCGTATTTCGTTTGTTCTGTTTTATACGTTCTACCATTTTTATTTGTATCTTCAAGTCCAGCGTTTCCTTATTAGCTTCTTATTCTCTAATTAAATCTAGTCCCAATAACGTGGGTCGTTAGTGCATCACAGGTGAGTCTCAGCATTTTGATACGATGCAAACTGTTTCAGTTCGAAGAGATTAACTAACTAGATAATTCCTTTTATCTATCTTCACTGGAGGATCTTCATTGTCTTGACTCGTATCCATGGAGCGTGACAAGAGATCCGCACAAACATTATCCTTTACTTTCAGGTATTGTCTAGTGCAAATAGTACCAGTCATACATAAAGCCCACGTCTGTATCTTCATGTTTTGTATAGGTGAGTTGAGTAAGTATTCTAAAGGTTTATGATCCGTATAGACGGTGAACGTTGCACAATGCAAAGTTTTCATCAGAGATCTTGTTCTTTTTTTTTGGTAATTCCAGTAATGCTTCTAGCCCTATTACACAGATCTAATTGACACCTTTTCCTTAAGATGACCTTTTGATCAATATTATCATTATGCACATTGGAAACTTACGAGACTCGTTAATTTTTATTACCGCATTAACTACTGATATGTTACTGAGATTGCTAACGTACCCGATGTTCTGTTGTTTTAACCTGTATTCCTTTCCTCTTCTATTTCGGAAACTTGCATGAGCCGTGCACATACGCAGGTAATGGTGTTTTAATCTTATTTTCTGAGCTAATCTACCTATTGATGAAATATGAGCATCTTCCTCTTACGCTATATACTAATTAACGATTCTTAGTGCCAGTAAAGCAATATACATTCTCACCCCGTTTTGCATAAGCCAATCACAGTCCATATGTTTGCTTAGTAATTTTCAGTATCCATTCTGCTATATGCGCTCGTTTTATATTCTTATCCTCTGCATATAGTCCTGAATTTCTTCTGTTATATCCTGCCTTACATTAGCTAACCCAACTATACGCGCATTGGGATTTGCGACAATTCCATGGAATTCTTTTAACGATCCGTCCAATTCTTCCCATGGTAAACGTACATTGTTTAACATGAACCTATAAACAACTTGGCCGACTGGTCCCTTTTCTGATCAGAAGGGCTGCCTGACATTGTCTTCATCTTCAATCCATATGAGTTTAAAATACGACAACATTGTCGAGCCACACTTATCTCTCATCCTCTCTATACTATGTTCTTCTTAAGTGGTCCGCCCCCAAGTGTGTTCATCGCCGAACAAATATTTTTATTCTGAAGTCAAACCCTGAATGAAATCGGAGAAAACGTATTCTATATTTTAACACAATATTTATCAATAGTGTACTTACAGTCGAAATAAAAAAAATCTCCCAATCAAAACAGAATTTAAACAAAGAAAAATAAACAAATTTTAGCGAAATTTTAGTAAGTCTTTTGTTGTTTACATGAATACACCAATAGAACAATGCTAAGAGGCTGGAAAGAGGGTGTTTCCAGTCAAAATAAAAGAAAATAACAGTCGATGTCCGATGACTGACCAAAGAGGCAAGAAAATAATAGAAATAGGGCCTGATCTTTTCTTTTGTCGAGGGTATATGTAAAGAAAATTACAGGAGTGTTTCTTATGACAAGGGGAAGTACAATGTACATACATTTTTGAAAAAAGTTATAAATAAGCCTTGTTAAATGGTGTACGCTTGGTAAATACTAGATTATCTTATATATTGAGGATACAACCAAAATGTAGGCTGTGGTGTGATATATCACAAATGGTATCCAATATGACATAATTCAATAGAGAAGAATATTATAATTGGACACACTAGAGATTTAGAAACAAAGAGAATGTGTAAAAAACTCCAAGAATCGAATATCATGGAAATAAATGATATATATTAAAACATAACTGTGAGTATGACATTTCCCGTTGGAAGAAGGTGTTTTATTTTACGGAACCTTCAAAGAAAAGACGAACCAATGCAAAAAAAAAAATGTGCACTTTTTGTCTGGTGTGCTACAGAAAAAGATGTTATTCGTTGTTTTTAAAGAACTGTCCATCGTATGTTATTATCTCGTTTATAAACTATATGTATATGTGAATTTTGAATGTGTAATAAATGGACACATACATATACGCGCATATGCAAATGCATTCACGAGATTACAGGACCGCTACACTATCATATATGTACATACATACATTCAGAGAAAGTTATGTATACCCGTCATATAGATGCTTACACGATAGACGTGTTGCAGTATATATAACATTATTTAATTTTCTAAAATTTCGTTGTAATCAACGTAACGTTTTAATAACGACAGAATCACATAACATTACCTGACAAATCCCGAACGATACCAAGTCTTCCAACTAGTATGTATATAATAGCATTTTTTGTTAACACCGCGCTATTTTTTCTTCAAAGTGCCAAAAAATGTCATACACATTTTGTGGTTTTGAAAAGTACCTTCGCTGAAAAATGACAAAAAATATTCCAATTATTTAATTTAAAAATACGCGCATTCTTGTTGGTTTCGTCTGCACTAAAAATAATGTAAACAAATGTAGAAAAACTTTGGTTTCTATATTTTGCCGAATATGGAAGATGATAAGGAAAAAGACATGAAATAATATAAACCATGTCAAAAAGTAATGAATAATCTTTTTATCTTATTATACTTTCTTTATTTTCTACTTTATTATCACGAGAAAAAATTAATCAAATTCTTTTAAGGCTTTGCGTTCTCTATCTATTAAAGTATTACTATCTCCATATCTCGTTTCCTTTCTTTGTCTCCTTTTTCCTCTATTCACGTACTCTCACCCATTCTTCCCCGCTTTATCTCCCTTACTTCCACTCTCTTATTTCTCTTTCTGTCAGAAATTTTAGATTTTTTTTACTGAAACATTTCTTAGCTTTATATAAGGGTTAACGCTTAATATCTTTCTTTTCAATTCCTTTCAAGAATGGTGATGTACTATTCATGGCTCATGCGTTGTTAGTAATATCTTTCATTTGGGCATACATATAATGAAAATGAGGAATATATATATATGTGTATATATATATATATATATGTATATATATATATATATATATATATATATATATATATATATATATATGAGATGTCTATGCATAAGTCGAACAATTCTCCAATATCTTATATGGTTTCTTCAAATTCCAATCTCCAAATATAGACTAAAATCTGATCAGCATTTCAAATAAAAAATATATTAAATATTCTTATCTTTCATAAAGGACACGCGCGCCTTAGGATAAGAGGATAGAATTTACGCGCACAAAAAATTCACGCATCGATATAAGTCACATGGAATTCTTTTATTAAATAATGCATTACCTTGACGTTGAAATGATAACTTAATGTAGCTCTCCTAATTCTAGCATAGATTAGTTTTTGTGTGACAGCGATGATGTTTTGTATGGACCTGTTCAGTTTGGGATCTTATTGCGCATCATCTTTTTTCTTTCGTAGATCTTTCAAAGAAGTATTGATAGGAAACTGTGTTGAAACGTATAAGGAATCGTAAGGTAATATTTACGAGAATATATTAAGCATAACTATACATTATAAAAACTAGATGTTAAGATTTTGATATTAGCAAAGGATTTATATTGACGAATCTGTTTTAAAACTAACGAGTAATGAACAATTTAACATTATATAAAAATGTATTCCTAACTTTAAAATATTAATTCATTTTATTAAAGATGTCTATGTTAATTTGCAAGCACCATATGTATTTCTGGTAGCTTGATATATTATAATGATATTATATATAAAAAAATAATCTACTTAATATTTATTCTATTTGTATGCTCTAAACTCTGCACAAGTTTATATTGGTTGTGGATGGATTAATTTGCACCCACAACAAATATCAGCGTATTTATTTCTTTGGGTTGACATTTACTATTTTAATTTACCATTTTTATTTTAATATACAGTGTATTTGTTGCAAATTTAGCCATTTTTAGAGTGAAAAGAAAAATATGTCACACATTGACTAATTGAGGTTTTACCAAAATTCAAACTGCATCTTTTAGCGGATCTTTTGTCATACACCCATAGCAGAACTTGTACATGATCACCGTTCCCTTCGGAAAAAACGCCTGAACATCTATTTGATTTTTAAAATAACGCCTTTCTTATTTTCACAACGCTCCGCGTATAATAGTTCATGGAATATAATCAGACGAGTTGGGCGAGAGGATAGATATTGGAACTGGTTCCATTTTTAAATTTCAAAGACAAAAATTTCTATTTTTCTTTTTAAATTTTTTTACAAGGTAGTCACCACTTATCAAGGCCCGGAAGCCATTCTGGGATAAGGATTATTGCGTGTACAGTAATCAATGAGATAGTATCGTAGTAATCATTAGTATTGGAGATTTGATAAAGCGTCTTACTTAAGGGGGCTGTTCAACAGGAATTTGTTTATGTTGGACTTGAACACATCCAGGTTATAGTCAGGTGGGAAACAGGCAAACGGAAGAGAGTTCCACAGACTTGCACTTCTAAGAAAGAAGCTTTGTTAATGGAATCTACATTTTGGTTTTGACACAGATAAAGAGTGGGGAAAATTTTTGACAGTGGTTTCAGCAAGACGGGTGTTTATCGTTAAAGATTGGCGAGGGGGGACCAGAGATTGGAACTCAGATGAGCACTTGCCATGGAAAAAACAATAAAACAAAGACAGGCTCACAACGTCTCTCCTGTGGGAGAGAGGTTGCAGGGAAGAGAAAAGGGCATCCACTACTAAGGCACGAAGCCTATTTTGTACTCTGTCAAGCCAGTATAGGCTGTTTTTAGCAGCTCCTTCCCATATGTTGCAGCAGTACTCCAGGTTTTACCGAAAGTCTTGCACTAAACTGGGACGTGCTGTTACATATATGGCTTTTGTGCATCTACTTTTTCCATTCAGACGAGACAAAATTTTACAACAACTAAAATAGCTACGTAGATTAAATTTTGGTCTATTTTCAAAAGTATTGACGGCATGACGTGTACTTCGTTGGAAACACACCCAAAATCATTAATGTTTTAGGGAATTGGTCTTCATAAGGTTAGGTTTTAGCACAGACTGTAAGCTATCCACATGATGTTCTGTTATGCTAAGCCGAATTAGGTTGCCCTGGGTATGACTTGCTTTTTAAACCCTTTGAAACATTTTCCTGGCTTTCGTAAGATTTATTTTAGGTTTAAGTAATGCATAGATGGCTTTTATGACAGATGTATATGATTATCGTTCATTATTTCTTTATCGTCTTTACTACCAAGATCATAATTCTCGATCCGCATTGCTGTGCTTTAGTATTTCTCTATCTATATTTAAAACTTTTTGACAAATGTTAATAAAACGAAGAAGCTTTATTTTCTTTCTTTTTTATCTGAATCGACTTTTTATTACTTGAAAAACATAATTATCAAACCATTGGTTAACTTGCTTTATATCCTATACTTACATACTAAATATGTTCATCGATTCTCTCTTTTCATTAGCCGATATATTGATTACTCAATTTTACCTTAGTCATCTCCTTATAATGCTGAATGTTTGCAAGGGGTCATCAAGTACCATTTTTAGTCCTGAGTATTACTTGCCAGAGAATGGACTTTAATCCTTCGGTCTATAAGCAAACACTTTTACCATTTGCGAAATGGGCTATAAAGCACAAACGGATATATAAATAGTTGTCGATATTAAGACGTTGAAGTATAAATACCTTTAACTTTATGACTGAGCATACTTTAGTTATGAGCAGAAAATGACCCTTAGCATGTAGATATGTCTACATGAATTCGTGACGCAAGAATAAAAGTGCTAAGTGATAATCGATTTTAAGCAATAGTCTTCTGCAGGTTGAATGTTCAATCCTCCGTATCGGTGGTTCTAAGAATAAAAACAATCTGCCCTGGTGAACTGAATGCATGTTTCGATTCGAAATTCCATACGATATTCATGGGGAAAAGGCTGACGGTTACAGCGACAATACATTTGTGCTAATAGCTTCCAAGATAGGAAGATTAGTATAAGTATTCCAAATCATACTAACATATGACTATTCGTTATCTACGCCATATCATAAAATAGAGATATTCTTTGTTTAAGGAAAACGTTTTTGATGGGGATATGTATTTATATTTGTCGTAGTTTCTTGGCAGACACATATGTTTGTTACGCATAAAAGTATCAGTAAAGCTGTGCACGCAGGTGTTGTTATGCAGTTTCCTGCAATGATTCGACGTCTAATAACTCGGTACCACATTTCTCACACCATGTAAAAAAAAAATACTTCCTTCGGCATACATAAACACATACACAAATAATCACACATTCATCGAAAAAATGTGATTTTACACAGGAAAAATAACGCTTTCTGCAATGTGATTAGTGTAAGCAAACATGAATTTAACGAAATATCATAATGCGTTCTTGGAACGATTAGCGTATATAGATTTTACTGCCAGCTTCGAAGTGTAGGACCCTATATATGAGACGAGTGAATAGATGTCTCACTGAGTATCGAATCTCTCTTTACTTAATGTCTCATATGTTAGATAGTATAACACACTGAGTTATGAAAGTTCTGATTGATCGAGCAAGAGGAGTCATTAGACAAGACAGAAGGGGGGGATAAAGAATGAAAGAAAGAAACAAGCCTATTTATTTCAAAATTCAATCAAGCAATCAGCGATTAACAGGAACGAGATATTGGATAGACATTTTCACTGATAAGTACCTCGAAATGGGAAGAAACAATTCTGGGCATTTATAACAAAGATTTGTAATTGTTTGCTTGATTAATGCATATTAAAATTGCTCTATTATTCGTCAGTTCATTCGAACCCATCTTCTGGTTAGGAAGTAAGAACTTTCAGATGCGGTTACACACAGAGACCCAGACGGCCATCAGAATTAGAATGTCAAATAGCGTATAGCTGACTTTGCGAATAGGTTATGCTGTTTATACTGCTAATACAAGCTGCCTAGGAGATATCTTCTCAATAATAATTAGGATGGCATCTGAATCATTTTGGAACTCTGTACCCTTTCAGGCTGAGGAATGAGTTTATGCATTTCTATAACATACCTCTTCATATGCAATACCTTCACCCGTTTCAAGAAATAGTCGCTTTTTACTAATTGCATGATGATCCCCTACCGGGGAATGCTAGCAATTGCTTAGGTATTTCTGAGCGACAGTTCATTTCCTCTTTTACGCTGGCTTTTTATCCCTCATCTTCCGAACTTATGTTATATATTCTTATCGAAGAGATGGGTAAATATTATCTATTTGATGACGCATTATAAGATAGTATATGTACCTACACCGGTGTTTCTCGGGAATTTTCTTAGTTTGATTTGTGTATCTCTATTTATAACCATGTCGTGATTTTTACCAAATAATTATCTTTTGAATATAATTAAAAAAAAAATAAATTTAATTGTAGCTATAGCTTTTCAAAATTAGATGATTAAGTTTACAATCTACTATGAACAATAATTTTGTATAGCTATTCAAATCTTTTAATCTATTTTCTTAAAAGCCACAAATAACTTTTTGTTGGACAATTTTATAATCCTCTCACATTTCTTCGTTTGTTCTATTAACAAAATATTCAAATGACACCATTGTTAAAAAAACGACTTTCAATGCTTGTGTATCAAATCTTGTAATTAAATTATTCTTTTTTTGATAGAAACTTTATACTTTATTTTATTTTAAGCCATCGCATTTTTGATTTCAGTAAATATTCGATTGAGATATAAAAAACAACAGTATATATATATATATATATATATATATATATATATGTGTGTGTTTGTGTGTATCTGTCTGTATGTAAATATGTAAACAAAAAAAAACTACTAGTCACATAACACTAAAATTAACAGGAAATATTAATCATACACCAAAGGTGGTTTATAACGAGTAAAATCTTAGTTAAGATGGATGCAGACATATATCGGCAAGTTGAAATGCAACTATTCATTTCAACCTGCTAATATATTTTACTTTTTCCATCACATGTCTTGATCCAATGCATTTCTTCAGGTCCTTAAATATTAAATTTGTCTTACCTATTTTTGATAGCTACATCAGTAGGAGACGCAGTTAGCGCGCTCAATATTTTGGCTTCGATTTTAGCTGATGGCACACGAGTATTTAAAAAAAAACTTTTGAAATCAGTACAGCATGTTACATACAATATGATATTGAATAGAGAATTAGCTCTGTAAAAATAAATACAAAATCTGCATGAATTAAAATATATTTAAGCGTATTTTCTGAATTTTGGAGATGAGATTATTCGTATTATTTGGTCCGCAGTTGTTAGAACACTTGGAAAAATTAATTGTAAAAGTGATAAAAGGTTCGATTCTCAGTGTGGGTGACGGAAAATTCAATTGCAAATTACTTAGGACCTCTATTCAGTTATGGCTGACGGAACAAGAGCATGCTACCCCCATGAAGTAAATAAAGGGTTCCGTTCAAAATTCCGTTGAAATTCTCGACTTCGACAGAAACATTCCCAGATTGGACAAGGTACACTTGAAGAAGGTCAGAGATTACATCAACGCAAAATATGAAAATGACTCTCATAGAACAGTAGTCCGAAGAATTCAAATAATACAAATATTTAAGCTTATTTTACAACCTTGCGGGGATGAACATCCCTCGCTATTGTAAAATTAAATATTTAATTCAATGCGTTATTGTCAATGTTTAGCTGACACAATCCAGGGACTCATTAGGTACGCAATCCTTCGCCTTGTTTTTGGACTAGGACAACGAACGTCGTTCCCTAACCCTTTCATTGTCTCATTGTTTTTCTTTACTATCTCTTTTACACAGAGCAACTTTTCGCTTGCTTCCCACTCATGACCATACAACTAGTCTGGGCCGCTTTAATCTAAGAGGGTACAGAATTGAAAATCTGTCTGGTTGCTGATTTTGACTGATATTAGAGGAGCCCCAAATCTTTGGTAGCGTTTGAAGTGGTTGCTCCATCATAAGTCGTATAATATGGGGATGCTGTCGTGCATGGAAAAAGGCCTTGCAGTTATCTTCGGTGCGCTTTCTCGAGGCTACAACCATTTTGACAATGCACAGTTAATAGTCTACTTGTTTGTGCATTTTTGGTATTAAACCAAACCACTTCGCACAACCAACTTTATCCCCAAACTAAAAAAACATTAAATGAAATGAAATCCCCCCCAAAAAAAACATTCAAACCAGAAAGCCAATGTTCCTATTATTTCCAGGCTCTCATCAACAAATGCTCGTGAACTTAGAAGTAACTTAGATGTTGTAGAATCGTTTCTCTTAGTAAACGCCCTAGATATTCGAGCGATAATTGAAACAAACTTACACTCATCAATTCCCTACAATCAGTTTAACATGACAGGATAGCTTCATCCCTGCCGTAAGGACTGAGGTAGCTATATGCACGGGAGTCTACATTAGTAAAACTCTTATCTTAACTAGAGAGCGCAGTTTAGAAGCAGATGACCAGGCATACATGTGTTTTAGACTAGTCGTACAATATTGCGTAATTCATTTACATTTTCTGTACCGTTCCTCCTCTAACCATGATTATTCATGATCATTTATGCTTCTGACAGTATAGATACATACAGTATAGATAGTATTCTCTTTACATAGTAACGCTGAAGTACATGAATTTGGGGATTTTATGTTGACCACAGCAGATTACTTGACTTCTCGAGCTACACAGATGCAGCTTGTAGCAGTGTACATAACTTCTTTGTATACCATTCTCTAACACAGACAATCACATTCCCAACTTGCCTTCCAGATTGTGAAGATCAGCAAGCCTCACTTCTAAATCTACTACTTGATTGTGTGACAATGCGCATAGTTCACTTAGGAACGCCGATCACGTTGTTATATTGGTTGGCATCAACTTGTTCTCAACACTAAACTAAAAAGAAACCTTTGTTCAATATGAAAAAATGCTTAAAAATGCTGATTAGTTAGCCATTAGATATTACATCAGAGAGTTCTAATTGACTAACGTATTTTCTCTACATACTGAACAGTGTGGCAATGGCACAAACGAGTAGTTCAAAGTAGGCGTTGAAGGTCATATTCCCACAGGGACGTACTATACCAAGACTCTCTCTCCCCAATGGTTTGTTCCAACTTGTGTAACAAAAAGGCAGCATATATTTCAACCATTCGTCCGCCACAAATCAAGTACTAATAGGCCAAAGTTTGAAAAAAAAATCAGAATAACTGCAAGAGTGAAATTACCGCGGCTAACAGAATATATACCGAAGTGACTAGAAAACATATCATATAAAGATTCGTGATTTCTGGAAAATTTATAATAGTTTGGTAAATAATTCAACAAGTCCCCCACTAAATTACGTGAGGTCGCTTGCACAGTAACGGATAGTATTGGCCTGCTTACCAGGTGGTTTGCCTTCACTTTAGTCCCCTCAAAGCACTTCCTTCCAAATACTACTTTGCGGACAGTATCTACGCTAGTAGATCGGAAATCATCACGTCTCATGTTCGTAATATCATACAAAACTAAACACCTCCAAGGCGTATGGACCTGATCTCATCCCTGGTATACTAATTAAGAAATGCTCCACGGAGCTAGCTCCTGTCCTCCCCACACACTACAACAAATGTCCGGTCATGTCTTTCTTCCATGATAGCTGGAAAATTGCCTCCAGTATTTAATAATTAGAGCGAAAGAACTTACCCGCTCAATTATCGCCCCATCAGTCTCCTGACCTTTGCGCTGAAATGTTTGAGTCTTTAATCATCTAAGCACTGGTCCGCCATATTGTAAATGTTAAGCTTATTTCTCATCGATATTATGGAGTTAAGCAAGTCCGTTCTATTGTATATATTTTATCGTCATCTTTAAACGCATACACCATATACTATATAAGACGGGAGAAGCTAGATCTGTAGTCTTTGATATTGATATCTGGCATGAAAGACATATCACGAAAAGTAAATCTTATGATATATCTGGAGGAATATTGAACATAACCCAGTTCTTTCATAAACAAGAGAAAATGCCAGTTGCCCGCAATAGCTGTACATCCAAGCAACATGATATTAATGTAGATGTATCCCAAGGGTCGATCTTTTAACTTTTATTCCTGACATTCATCAATCATCCCTGATAAAATTGTGCCCTAGATTGATATATTTGCTAATGGCACCACACTTTATAATAGACAATAGGTAAAACTAATGTACGCATATCCAAAGCAATAGCACAGACTTTAGAAAACGACGTTCAGTCGTTAGTGAACTGATGCCGTAAGTGGATGGTAACATTTAATTCTACTAAGACCAAGCTACTTTCCTTTGTAACTACAAAAAAAAAAAAAAAAACGTTCGTAATCACCGATTGATATGACAAATAACACCCTACCTAAGAGCACATCTTTGAAAAGCTACAGCATGCCATCTATAGGTAACATGTACTTAAACAAATACGTTGATGATGTTGCCTAGGCTGCTGCAAAGAAAGGGGGATCCTACTGTGGGAGAAAATTACTCATACCAGAAAAATCTTATATATTTACAAAGTCGCAATTCGCATTTAGGCTGCCACTTGTTACGTTTCATTATTATCTATATATTAATATGCTTGTCCTTGCGGTGTCACGTCATCATCATCGCAAACATTAATTAATGAAACGCGTCATCATCATTGCAAACATTAATTAATGTGAATTATCTCCCTTTATTGTTCAATCTTTATTAATTAAAAATCATTAAACCCTTTTATTTCCCAAAACTTCCCGAAAAAAAAAATATGAACTGTCTATTTATGGTTCCGGATTATTTTAAAGGCAATTATGCATAGAAGGTATCGTTCCACAGTTTAAATAGTATAGTATTTTACTTACATTTTTAACGATGTCTTCTGTTTATTATTGTGGTGTAATACGAAACGCTTATTCTATGTTATTCAGTAATAAATATATTTTTTACATTTAACGTTACGAGTTCGTTTTTTTTTACTGTGCCACTTTATCTTTTTTTTATTTACTTTTGAGTGAGCCTTACACAACAAAAAATATGTTTAGAAATAAATGTTACAAAAGTCAAGAATGACTTTATTAAATAAATCACCAAAGTCACCATTCGCAAATACACTGAGTAACACAGAGTCAAAACATATATTTCGTCTTGTTCTGTTTTGTTTTTGTTTTACGGCATATCAATCCTTTTTCGTGTTATTTAATGCCGAATCGAGTAATTTTGTAACATTTATACAGCTTCACGTTATAGTCATTACTTATGTTTTGTTCGTTTTATTTTGCTTCTTTTACAGGCAGTCATCATCTTCTAATGCCCACCGACAGGGCATACATATGTAAATACTATAAAAAATGGACACAACAATTGTTTTTTAATATGAAATAAAACACTTTGTTTCATTACTTACGATTCAATTTTTTTAAAGAAATATTTATTTCCTATTTAAAGATTTTCAGTATATTTTATTTAACTAAAGAATTTTTCCATTATTTTTATTACATTGTTAGGTGAAGTTTCAGAATAGTTAACCCTCCCCATATTAAGAATGGCTTTCAGCATGATTCTTACAATAGCGGTATCAAAGATTTTTTTTCCTTATTTTAAAACAAATTATTAAAAAAAAGATACAAGACCATTACATTTTTTTTTCATTAAATCGCTATTTAGGTGAAGGTCCAAAATAGTTAACCCTTCTCCCCATAACCGTTTTTTATGCAGTAAAATACTTTGTTTCAATAATTATGGTTTAAATAAATATTTATTCCTTATTAAAAGATTTACAGAATATTTTATTTAACTGAAGAAATATTTATTGTTCATAGATATATTTCCCTTATTTTTTACATTGTTAAGTGTAGTTTCAGAATAGTTAACCCCCTCCCCATATTAAGAATGGCTTTCAGCATGATTCTTACAATAGTGCTATCAAAGTTTATTGATTTTTCTTATTTAACAAAAATTATAAAACAGATACAAGAACATTTTAAACATTTTTTTTCATTAAATCGTTATTTAGGTGAAGGTTCAAAATAGTTAACCCTTCTCCCCATAACCGTTTTTTATGCAGTAAAAGACGTTGTTTCAATAAGTATGGTTTAAGTAAATATTTATTCCTTATTAAAAGATTTACAGTATATTTTATTTAATTGAAATCTATATCAATAATTCGACTTAAAAATATTTGTGAATTTTCAAATCTTCATTGAATAAAATTCAAAATGAATAGAAAAGTCTATCGCATATGTAAAAGTTGACGGTTGCTTATTTAACTTCATTAAAAGCCACCAAAGTCAACTAAGAGCTGCTCAATATTCTGGCTTAATGGATCATTTAGCAAGGAATGAAGATGGTTATTCTGGTGTACCAGTTATTCTACCATCTACATTTACAGGAAGTCCTAGGAATCTACAATAGTTTTATCAAGATGCAATGGCAGTTTTCTGTGACCTATTCATTACTCACACGTATAATCCAAAATGTTCTGAAATATTAAACAACTTGGGGTCATCAGAATTTTCACAAAATCGATGTCAACATAGTTTTTTTTGAATTCACAGTCTGACTCCCAAGAACCTGCGTACTGACCACTATTCTCACTCCAAGCAGCTGATCGACGTCCCTGTCACCGCCTCAATCATCACCAGCATTTCCTGACAATATCAACAGCATCAGTTACGATCGCATTGACCTTCAATAAAAGTTTAAACTAAAGTTATTTGTTCTACTTGCTTCCATACGTTCATTTCTGTAATATAACAATAAGGAATTTCTTACTGATGTGTTTTAAAAGATTTTAACTACCGTGGAATTTCCACGGGTCCTGCAGTTATTATGATTATCATTATTCTTTGTTGTTGTTATATCGTTCGTTGTTAGGACTTTTTAATAGTGAGAGTCTTATTAGAGGGATGTTGTTGTGTCTTAGAGAGAGAGAGAGAGAGAGAGAGAGATAGAGAGATAGAGAGAGAGAGAGATGTTGCAAGAGAGAGATTATTCGTGTTATGAAGAGATTCATATATATATAAAATGTTCATACTTAGATGTGTAGAAGCTCTTTGAGTGAGGAGACAGTGTTCAGACAGCCTTAGTGTTCATATTGTGTATGTAAGATGTGTATGTAAAGACATTTTAAACCACATGATATACAAGACATATAATAAGAATTTTCACTTTACCTTTTGGTAGAATTACAACACAAAGACGACGTTTATAAAAACACATGATGGGTTTATTTCTTCTCCCGACCGGTCGTGGTTTTCACCATCAAGAATTCAAAGCTTCACATATTAAGTTTCAAAAGTGACCGTCTCGCTTCTAGACGTTCGAATCCCAACTGCAGACTATCGTCTGTCGTCCTCAAACTCCCTCTGACTCTCCCCCACAGTTTCTCCTTGCTTCTCTAAAGTTTCTAACTATATCGAGAACTTCCCATTTTCCATGACATCATACACACGTTAAAACATGTGTCTTCTTTCACGTGTTCTGGAAATGCGTGTCCAAAACTTTTTCCTTTGTTTACAAAAGGAATTTTAACGTATATTCCCAGTAACCTATATTTCCAATATGTTAAAAGCATGTTTATTAAATTATCCTATAGTTGCATTCCTCCATTGAATTTTCATAACAGAATTGACAACGCACATTCTTTTCTTGAAACTATTTTATCTCTAAGCTAAACAATGGTTTGTTTTCACATTCCATTGCTAATTCTCTCTCGTAATCTATTTCTTAACCTAAATTACGAGGTTCGAATTTCGTCTATGCTATTTCATTTTCATTTTAACTAAATCTCTCTATTTTTATACTTACATGAAAAAGGGACAGCCCTTATCATGTAACACCACTAGTCTTTCACGATTAGATAAAAAAAAGGTCTTAAATTGAATAGATTCCGCACAAATAAACTCCAACCCATGTGGCTTCGTCGAAATGTCATGTTCTTGTGACTGTTTTATAATTACTTCAATAAAATGTGATTTGATGAACTCGTAGCATTTTTCAATGTAATACACCCGACTAACCCGACAAGCAGCAAAATCCCACCCCTATACTGTTGATGTCCCTTGATGCCGGAAAGCATTCTCGTTTAATAGACTGCTTCACTTTGGAATTCCCCTTGTTTCCGGTTTCTCTAATTGTACTAACACGCATATGTATAAATGCAATGTGAAAAGACGTCTCACTCCTTAACTACTCTCAATTTCCTGCTAGACACACTCCTAAATAGTAGTTCTTTTCTCCTAAGAAGCAATATGCCTCGTCTGAGGTGGAAATGAGTAAAGGATTTTTATTGGAAACTGAAAAAAAAAAAAAACTTTTCCATTGAAAGAAAAAAAAAACCCAACCATTTTTTTTTTATTTTAACTAGCCAATAAAAATGGTTTCTTGATTAATATGTAAAAACACCAAATATTCTTTTTGCAAATCAAAATCAATTGTTGGAACCAAAAATTAAAGATAAATTGAGTTATCGTCCTTACTTTGTAAAATTAAAACGTGTTAATATTGTAAAGATACACCAACCCTAACATCTTATTCTCTATTAGGTGTGTATTTTAACCTCATCCTGCCATGGCATTATATTAGAATGCCTTAAACTAATCTGTAAAGCATAGAACCAAACGGGGTTTCAACGTTCTAACAAAATAATTGATAGGCTTCTTGATTGTCGAATGAATATGCATACGTGGACAAAGGATGTGATTCATAATTTTGTATAATGAAGCAAGCAGATTAAAGTAGAACTCAGCGGACCAAATAGTTGACATTAGTAACTACAAACTGGTTTATGCTTTGCTCTATGACGATTATGATTACAAGACACCGTCGTAATAACACAAGGTTCATGAAATTACTACTAGATGATAAGAGTCAAACAGAAACACAGGGAGAGAGAGAGAGAGGGAGAGAGAGAGGGGGAGAGAGGGAGAGAGGGAGAGAGAGAGGGAGTAAAAAATAGAGAAAGAGAGAAGAGTCGTGTCCGATTATTTATTGCTACAGTAATTTCGTATGAAGTAGCTGCTTGCTAACTCACCAATTATTGCAATTCGCATGAATTATGCATATGATTGATTTATGCTTTCAATGCTGAACGAATATACATATATACTAATTGAAATAAATAAAAATGAATTAAAATATTTTTATGTCCTTTTGATAATACTAATGATGTTTTCAACTGTATCAGTGAAGTTTTATTAAGTTTTTTTATGGCTACTTATCGAAACAAATAACCACGTAATGATTAAAGTAAAATTGAAAAAAATGTCAGTTGCCTTACAAAAAATTTATAATAAATTCCAAAAATATATTTGAATGTGCATTTATGATCTAATTAAATCAATATCAACTTAGAGAAATACGGTTTATTACTAACATTAAATGAATAAATGAAATTTACGTTGTTAAATAAAATAAGTTCATTTTATAACAGGGAAAGTGACCAGGTGTCGCACTTACTAACGTTATACAAAAGGTTAAGAATGGGCGCGCAATCGAAACTGAAAGAATACATGGTTACAAATTACAGGTACATTTCAACAACGCCACATTTTTACAACATACGTCATGCTTGAAACGCTACCAAAATGCCCCATATCAGTTGAAATACAATAAACTAATGGCAATTAAACTAGTAAAATTTTCGAATCTTTCTCCTACCATGATACAGTTTAGTAAGTAAAAATGTATTAATGTCCTATGCTAAGATAGAAAAGTATAACGATATGCGATGAAATAATTTTAAATAGTAAAACCTTAGAATTAATCGACAACATTGTCTTATCCGCACCTATTTGAATTATTGTCGTTCTAAAGGTGTTTTAGTTCACATAAACACTATTAAAAATCTAACGTAAAAAAAAATAATATTTTTTAAAGTTGTCAGAAAATCTGGATAAGGGATTAGCAATATATATATTTTATTAGGATTTTGGATTTGTTTTATTTGTTTAAATATAAATTAAGTCAGACTTAGTTTCTGTGTGAATAAACAGAAAATATTCCATTTGCTATACTTAGTAACATAGTCTATTGATCAGAGCAAATGCAGGAAATTCTTAGCCTGTACATCTATAATATAAAGCTGGACGTCTGTGTGTGTGTCTCGTCACGAATAGGCTCCTATATGGTTGACTATTATAGAAAACTGATCACATATAATGATAGAGGATGTATCGAGACACAGGAATGGGTATGTTTGATCTGGCATAATGATGATTCATTAAAATTGTGGGGTCTGCGTACGCACCTGGTCCACAAAGTATGGAAAGAATAAATTTTAAAATTAAAAAAAAAGTTTACAAGTGTTTTTGATATAGATGGACATAATAATACTTTGATAAGTATGTTTTAACTTAAATAGGGATGGTATAATAAAATTGTGGGGTATACCTCCGCGCCTGGCCTCTATAGAATGGAAATAGGCACAAACTTTAATCAAGACTTTTCATATCTATCTGCATAAGTATACTTTGATAATTATGTTTCAGGTTGAAGAAATATGGTATAATAAAATCATGGGGTGTTCGTTCGCGCCTGACTACCATAGAATGGAAATATGTCACAAAGTTTAACAAGGTTTTTTTAATATAGATCCACAGAATATTGTGATAAGTGTTTCAGTGTGAACAGGTATGGTATAATAAATGATGGGGTTTATCTATTTTATTTTTACTTTCATCATATTTTGCTTTGGTTCTGATACCCCCAAATTCGAAGCTATTTCTTTACAACCCTTCCTTTTCATAACCTATCATACTTTCATAAATCAGTCCATTTTCTGTAGGCTGTTTTTGAACCCAGTCAACGACGGGTACTTTTGCTGGTAAGATATAACTACGCATAAAATATTTTTTAAAGGTTGGACATTTAATTGCTTTTTTTACCAATGAATCACCAATTACACAAACTAAAAGCCACTTAAGTATAAGAATTAATGAGATATAGAAATGAACGTTTGATTGATGATTAAGACTGTGACAGAATTGGAATCTCTGCAAACTACAAACTAAAACAAACTACTGACTCATAGCATCAATTCTTCTCCCTTTCTTATAACATGAAAGATAAGTATTAAAAGTCCAGCATATGGGGAGCCAGAGTAACGATGTCACAGAAAGTGAACTCAGTCCATATTCTATTGTCCATCAGTATGGATGGCCGTTCATTCCGCTAGATCTCGTTTGTCCATTGACAGCTCGTGTCTTAGTATTTCTGGGTGTTCATCCACCTGCTTCAAATAAACTAAGCGCTGCTGGATGGTCTGCCAGTTGATAGCCAAACAGGTAGTACTAATTTGCATGGTACAAATAGCAGATAGCGAGAAAACAGTAGATCTGCCATTTTGAGAAATCAGTCATCAATAATATTACAAAGCAATAGTTTGTAGATAGTTTAATGTTCCATAATAACTGGGAAAAATAATTAAATCACTAAAGGAATTGATAACAAACTCAACGATTGTGGATATTCGATTCCCTTCAAAAATGTGTGTTTGGGCATGGAATAAGTAAATGGACACTTCACAAAAAATAATCGATGTATGTTTAAGTTTCTGCGTCCTTCGTCAACGGCTAGGGTTTGGGTCCTTACAAGCAGCAATAAATATTGATTATTTTCACATTTGATACTAACTGACATTTTATGGCTTATATAAATATATATATATATATATATATATATATATATATTTATATAAATACATATATCATATACATTTGATACTAACTGACATTTTATGGCTTATATATATATATATATATTTATATAAATACATATATCATATATCACTATTTACGTATATATATATATATATATATATATATATATATTTATATAAATACATATATCATATATCAGCATTTACGTACGACATTGCTGAAAAAAGCATTTAACATCTCATAATTGTTTTACTCAACGTCTAATTACCTCAAACCTTGGGATTCTATTTTATGGTACTAACCATGTTATTGTCTAATTCATCAGTCAGGGAAAATCATTTGTAATATCTTGCTATGTCTATCAGGAACTTCTACTAGTAGTGTTTATAGAAATAGAAATATATATTATCATTAATATAATGATAATATAGGTTTCTATTTCTATCGTTCGTGTAGGTGCAATATATTTTCGTCTAGTTACAAATGAAATGAATATTTTCTATCATGCTATGATAAATTGTTTTAAAATAAACAATTAATTTTAACAGTATTATTTTACTTCCGAGTAACAAATATCGTTAAAGAGCTTTGATAACTGTTAAATAGTCTGCCTTAACAAATAAAAAGATAAACTCTTTATTATAGATATATGGGAAATAGAAATTCACACTCGATTCTTCATATTTAATTGTTTTTGTTTTCAAAGTTAAATTAGATTAATGTCTGGTTAGTACATTATCTAATTCATTAACTAATTTGTAGGATTAAAATTATTCGGACTATTTGAATGTTATGCTCAAAACTTATCGTTTGATGTAATCTATATGTGTATCTCGTAAAACTCGAGTATCTTTATCTTAAACTAAAGAATCTGTATGAAATTTTGAACTGAATACTTTATTTCATCCAACGCGACATTGTTTCCATTCGGATAGAAGTTTTATAAATTTTTAATTATATTCTTAGTATTTGTACTAAGGATTGCACCCGGAGAAGACTTTTATTTAGAACTGATTATAGACTTTATCCGTTACGTCACAAATTCAACCCTCAGTACATGCGATATTAAGACTATAATTAAAACGTATTTACAGATGAAGGAATGCTTGCAATCTATCCCCGTGAATTAAATAAAGGGTTCAATCTGAAATACCGTATAGATAATGAAATTTAAAAATTCGATAAGACCAATATGAAAAAAAATCGAAGATTATATCGTTCAAAACATTCGGGAATAAAATCGCACATGAGAACATTAAATTATCGAGTGCATCTATATATGGTTTATTAATAATAACTCACGCCTTATCAAACTAAAAGCCGCTCGAGAATAAAGATTACACACACACACACACACACACACGCACACACGCACACACACACATATATATGTATTGTTTGGTTTGTCTCTTTAATACTGAAGCGAAAATTGTAAACGCTTCATTGTACACGAAGACAATTTGTTATTTTGGCGATATTTTAATTTGCGAATTCGTACATTTCCGGAAGGTAGTCGTACTTTGTTTAGTTTCAAACAACATAAATAACTCTGCGGTGAGTCTATTGTGAAGACGATGTCCGCGTTATCTCCAACCACACGTATCCTTAATCGATATTGCTTGAATCTAGTAGCAACGAAAACTTCAAGACGGCGGGAAACAACGTCGTTATAAGCAGGGTGCCCTCTCAAATCACCATTTTAATACTGACCAGGCTCAACAGCGCTTAACTTCGAAGTCGATATGCCGAACAGAATTAGCGCATAAATGAACACAAAGATTCGATCAGATTTGAACTCGATAATGTCAGTGGTATCACCCGCGAGGGTATTCTTTAAATCAATCACCCGTTTTTGTACTTGAAAAAACAAAAACTTATCGTTATATAATGTTACTTTCCTATACAAAACAGAAATAATAATGTTTAAAATTCATTTGTCCGTGTGAAATTAAAAACATACATCTCTATGCGAATTTGTTTTTAATTGTACACGAAATGTTATGCCCATGTTATAAGGCTTTCTTTGCGTGCGTGTAACCGGTGTGTGTTTTGCGTATTACTTGTGGCTCCTATTAGGTTCGACTAGAACGTCAGACAGCATGCGGTTTGCCAAACTTATGGATTAACGTGGTTCCGTCGTAAGACCCGCCTTTAGAAAATCTCACATGCTTGAAAAACATCATAATAAACCAATCAGCCAACAAATTTGCCACATATAACATTCTTTCTTTTTTTTTTTTGACAGAATCATTGGTGATATTTTATTTATTTTTGATATTTTATTTATTTTTGATATTTTACTTTTTTGTGCTTTTCTTAAATTCGTCCTCTCATTTTACTGTCCTTATTGTCCACTGTTTTCTGTCCCCTCCCTCTTATTCATCATTTTTAATTCAATCCATCCCGCCATTCTTTCGAGAAGCCAAGCAATTAATAAATGACAGCTCGGGACATGTTTCGGTGTCTGCTTGTCCCAAGTACGGCTTTCATTGGCTGCAGCTGCTTGCTGCTTCTTGGCCAAAGTCCCTCCCATCCTGACAGCATATTTTAAGGAGTCACTTAACTAACTCTGCTTGAGTTCTTTCCCCTTACTGTAAGCAGACACTCTCGTTTGTTTTCCCTTTTTATTTCACTTGCTAAGCACAAATAAGGATTATTCTTTAGATTTGGCAAGTGTAATCGTGACACAGAGTGCAAATTATTACATCATACTCGGCATTCGTAAAAACGGCTATTCCAGAATTGGTAAGTGGGCGTGTTTAGAAAATTAAATTCATGAACAATGTCAAAGGAAGCTAAGTTTCGCTTAGCTTCCGCACACACGCATGCGAGAAGCGACATTCGCTTTGCCGGCATTTATTTTCCTCGGGCGTTTCAAGCTAAATATACAACTTTACGGGTGTTCAACGAAACATGCCACATTTAGCAAGTACCGAACCAACGAAAAACCAAGTGAGATATTTCAGCATCAATTACATTTCAGCATTCTTACTTACATATATAAATATATACAAAACATTATTTGACTAATTCTATTTTCTGTATACGCCCGCTGTGCTATTTTCTAGCTCCTGAAGATGTAATATTTTTTTGACAATAAGTTGACAACATTCTCGTTGGTGAATCTCGTGACGAGTAGTATGCACATTAAAACAAATTGTACATACATATTATTTTCTGTTATATTTAGAAAATTTTTCCAGTATTTTCCAGGTGTGATCCATCTTATATTTGCTCTAGCTCTTAACTTAATCTACCAATTTTAATACAGGTTTCATAATCATAACTATATGTATATCCTGTTTCATAATCATAATATCAGCAACAGTAAGATAAAAATGTCAGATCATATATGGATCAGTTCAATAATTTTAATAATACAATTTGCAATCTCCTTTATTCGGGATGAATAAATTATGAGGTTTTATTTTTGGAACGACCCTCGTATACAAATATATATATATATATATATATATATATATATATATATATATATGTGTGTGTATATATATATGCACACATGCTAACGTACACGCACATATATATATATATATATATATACATGCACACACGCTAACATAGACACATTATATATATATATATAAATATATATATCACATATTATATATATATATATATACATGCACACACGCTAACATACACACACATTATATATATATATATATATATATATATATATATATATATATATATATATGGAAGGGTAAAGAATGTTATAGCAATGCAAGGAACCAGGTGTTGGTTGGTTGGTTGTTTTTGTTTTACGGCATATCAACCCTTTTCGGGTTATTTAATGCCGAATCCAAAGATTTTGAAGAAAAATTTTTTTAATAGAATATATTTGTTGTTTTCACGTCGGTTTCTATTTAACCCATAGTTGGGACCCTAACAGGTACTACCATTCCGGGTCAGAGTGGACCTGGTAGCAATGGTAATTAAAGAGTGGCCCCACACTCCCCAAAGCCCAAAAGCTGGGGCCTCACCACTGGATATAGTTTAAGGTCATATCCAGGACCCCCATCGAGGGACTTTTACCCTCTGCAGGGGAGCAGTCGGCGTATTCAAATGTCCCACCGACAGGGCCAAGGAACCAGGTGTTAAAATGATGTGATATATGAACAAAATGAACAAAAAAAAGGGGATCTTGTAGAGTTTGTTTTGTATATGTTCATTTATCTATTTACTTTCCAGATGAATCAGAGATACAAAGCAGTAAAATCGATACATCACATCATTTTAACATCCGGTATCTTGTATTCTTATAACCATCTTATACTCTTCCACATTTACTTACCAGCAATGCTTCAAGCAAATTATCTTTTCCTCTCATATATATATATATATATATATATATGAGGGAAAGGTTATGTTGCTTAAGCATTCTGGTATATCTATATATTTATACATTTCGTTATTATTATTATTATTATTAGTAGTAGTAGTAGTAGTAGTAGTAGTAGTGTAACTATAGAAATATGGCTATATATCAATGAGTAACACGTTACAAAAAGACTATGTATATTGCATGTCTTTTGTTTCTGCCACTTCGTCTTTGCGTGTATATACTGCGTGTATTACAGAATAAACGCGATCAAGAGATAATTATAGAAAAAGTACGCAAGCGTGTGACTGTGTGTGTTTTTGGGTTCGTGAAAATTACTTAAACTTTCATAAGCATTACATCTCATAGCACAGTGTTAGAATTATTATTATTATTATTATTATTATTATTATTATTATTATTATTATTATTATTATTATTATGGAATATTTATTTTCAGTTTGAAATTCTAAGAATTTACATTTTAATAATAATAATTATATTGGTGATGACGATTATTATTATTATTATTATTATTATTATTATTAATCATAATAATCATTATTATTATTTGTAATCACTCAGGTCATTGTTAGAGATTTCTTACTGGCAACAATCTGTGGCGTTCCCTTTAGTCCGGGTGAAAACATGTCTTCCTAGAATTCCCGTCCTGTCCTACTTTTTGGATAATCATTTAAAATGAATTTGCATTATTGAATACTCGCTCACCACTGACTGATTGCTGACTTGAATTTTTCTGACTAAAATTTTGTTTTATTTAAGTCTCCTAAAGCTGCCGGTTGTCTCTGCACTCATCAGTATTTGGAGCCTCCTCGGCCCTTTTTGACTATTTTGTGTGGGGCTAGTTAACTCAGAATGCTCTTGTTTCATGTTGCGTGGTCTCATGTGGCGTTCCTCTTTCTTTTTGTTTTACTTCTGTTGCTGTGGCCGGTTAGCATGTGTCAGTCATGTAGTAGTAGTAGTAGTAGTAGTAGTATATAATAATAATAATAATAATAATAATAATAATAATAATAATAATATCATCATCATCAATGTAGTCTAAAGTTTGGATTTTTTTAGTTTATTTTCTTGAACATCAGATGAATTCCTTGACTTTAAATATTCAAGTTCTACCTTTTCGCTTTTTGCAAAATTGAGAAAAATAAATTATCTCATAATCTGATTAAATCATTCGATAATTATTCGTTATAGTCTCAAGCGTTCTGGTTACACCTTCCTTTGATTTTCATAGTATAATTCCTATTTCAGATCTTGGTATATTTTATTTTCATATTTTTTCTCTTTCACTTTTGTATTGAAAGGGCGTGCTGGGCCAATGATTGAACAAGTTCTCTTGTTTATGTTTAGAACAAGTTGGCGTGTTTTAGGACTTATCACTCTGTATGCGCATGCTCCAACTCGTCGTTTATCTGTCCTGCTTCTGCTTTATGCTCATATCACTTCTCATTGTTGTCTACTTCAAGAAGCTTGTATCTCTTCTAGTGTAAGACTTGCCATCTCTGCACATTTAAGTTTAGCTAATATAGGCCATTTTGATATGCACTAATGTTTCAACGTTTTCATTACATAATTTGCACCTCGGTGATACTGCAGTTTTGTCGATGTAGGTTTTGATGGACCTAGTGCGAGTGGCTTATTCCTGGGATGCCATCAAAATGCTCTCAGTAGATCTTTTAAGATCACCCCTGACCAACCAATTTCAGCTATGATTATCTTTAAATTAGGTATTCCGAATGAATACACTGTGTATTGTTTTTTCTCCCCAAAATTCCCCTCTCTCTTGCAATGTCTGACTCTTGCACCTCATATCTCAATATTTTTCCCTTTTCACTTAATGAAAAAGAGTTTCAATACATTCAGAAACATTCTTAGACTTCTTTCCTCTACATTCACCACACTTTTAACGTTAAGTAAGACTAGGACATCTCTTTTCTATGTAGATACAATCGATCTATATCTTTTTCATCAAAAGCTCCATACATTTTAAGCTTGTTACGTGTTTTTGCGTCCAAACATTTTCATTCATGTAGATGAATGAAAATGTTTTAGACGCACCCAAATATATAAGAGGTATATCTAATAATAGTAACTACTTTGGCATTGATGACATACATTGTATTCCGTCTGTTGGTGTGCGATTTAATCTTCAGTTGTACTCGGCAGTGACATGTTTTTACATTTCCATGTTAATAATCTTATCGGCTTCCAGTATCCCCCAAATATTTGTAGTTTCACACGCTGTCAGCATTCTTTACCAGATTTATCGCTGAGCTTTTTAAGGACATCTGAATGGAGAAGGTTGCCTCTTTTCATCACAAGAATAGCACATTTGGTGATGCAAATTTCTTATATCATTACTAAACATGCCGATCGTATTTATTACGGTATAATGCTGGTTCTCATTCATTTCCAAAACCCGTAAGGTCATTAATAAATAGTAGATGGTTGACTGTAAAAGAGGTGTCAACGGCATGAAACTGATGACAGAAAATCAAATGGAAAAGCCTAATGCCCTGGAAAATCCCTTTCTTTTCATATTTACTTTGCATTATTATTATTATTATTATTATTATTATTATTATTATTATTATTATTATTATTATTATATACACTTACATCAGAGTAATCATATTGATATATCTGTATATCTATTTTTCTGTTTGTACATATAGGTATTTTTTACTTTCCATATATATATATATATATATATATATAGCGTGTCAGGAGGTGATGAAAAAATCCAATAAAGTGCTCGGTCGTGAATGTGAGAGCTGAAGATATATATATGCATATATAGTGTTGTAATAAATATTGCACACACACACACACACACACACACACACATATATGTATATATATATATATATATATATATATATATATATATATATATATATATAACAAATTACAAAAATCTATATTCCAAAGTTCAAAATGCTGACCATATTACGATTTATTCTTTTAAGTATGTTGACATGCACAATTATAAACAACACTTGTTTCGTAACGCAGAAGCATTTATTTAATTATTATACCAATCAATACATTTATTCTGCCCTTAAATTATCAGAAGAAAATGAATGCATATCGGCATGATTACAGAAATAAATTTTATTTAAATAATTTATTATATAATAAGTGTTCTATCAAATAAATGCGAGTGGAAATATTTATTCTAGTGAAGTAATGAGTTAGAAATAATTATAAAGACTCGATTGGCAAATAGTGTACATAATAATTATCGGTTGAAAATAATAAATTTGTAATGTATGATTTAAAATATTAGGTCAAAATAAATAAATAAATGAATAAAACAAATAAATAGAAATAATAGTAATATATTTAATAAAATAAAATATTGAGCGATTAAGGTTATAAATAGTTAATAGCTCAAATTACAATTCATATTAAATTTATTTTTTAAATAATAATGGATATAAAAACAAAAAATAAAATTGAACAACATATACAAAGTAATTAATGAGTTTATAAAAGATAGAAGTGAAATAGTAATCAGAACTAAATAATCTTAATACAAAACTATGACTAAAATGATATTAAATACTGTATTATAACTGAGGGCTTTATGGAACAATTTAAAATAAATTATAGGATCCCATTTTTATATGTTAAGGATACAATATAAAATAATAAAACTCGAGGTATATTTGAATTCAATAAATCATATTAGAGGAAATATTATGAAAGAAAACATAATAGACATACCAGGTAATAATTGATTTGAAAATTATAATTAAATTCAGTATATTAATAGATAAACCCACTCTAAGTATAGATTAATTTATATTGAAATGTTTATAAATGTTAAAATTTAAATAAACAATATAATCAATAAAAATACGAATTGACTTATTAAACAAATTAGATGAAATAAAAAAAAACAATAAAATGAGATAATTATATAACTTATTAAAATTCAAACAGTAAAAAAGGTAATTGAAACTTCTCTATAGATTTTCGGAGTTAATTCATGCCCATATGAATTTATTTTCTTTTAATGAATTGGTATGTATATATTTTTTCTGATGAGTTAAGGGCAGAATAAATTCATTAATACACATAATAAATTAACGGTTTTTCGCCACAAAACAGGGTCTGTGAAGAATTCTGCATATCAATGAAGTTTAAGGAATAAATTGTAAATTGACCAACATGGAATTTTGAAAATATACTTGTGTCATTTATTTGTTATATGTTCTGTAATTACATTGAGCTTCATAAATTAAATGATTAGTATAAATAAAAGTTGAAATATAACTGAAAACATATTTCCACATAAGATATATATATATATATATATATATATATATATATATATATATATATATTGTCTGTGTATAAGTACACACACATACGCGAGCATATATACATTTTAGTAGCTTGATCAGTTGCGTCCCTGAGTTGCAACCTCTGTGGTTCCGCTTTTGAGTTCTGCCTTAATCATGTTAAACTGCTGTAAGGAAGACGAAACGCACGTGCCTTCATCGCTAATTAGTATATATATATATATATATATATGTGTGTGTGTGTGTGTGTGTGTGTGTGTGTGTGTGTGTGTGTGAAAGTACAGGTTAAATACGTTTTTATATTGGATTGATTTATTACATTTTAACTTAATAGAGCGAACGATAGAGAGAGAGAGGGATAGAGAAAAAGAGAGAGAGAGGGGGGGAGTACTAGTGAGAAACATCGTATAAGACTCATCGGGTTGTTTTTCCAATGTAACAGACCATTCGAATAATAGAATATTTTAACCTATACTTGTGTGATAGGGTAACTTATCTTAGGTAAATGGGTGTATATTAACATCACTATCAAAATATCTCGGACTATACTAATTTCATTCTTCATTTATAATTCTATAATATTCTTAGCATAACACAAGTTTTTTTTGTCAATCACTATGCGCAGCTATTTTCGCCGTTGGCAGGTAACGATTCCGATTACATTTTTCTGTGTCATGTGTATGTTTAGAAATGTCATATTTCAGCAAATGTCAACAATCCTAACCTGCTTTGCGGAAAGAAATGTCAACGAAAAAAAACAAAAAAAAAAAACAACTTAGATTAGCGTTCCGAAAATAACACGCACATGCGCATACAAAAATCGAAAACTTGAACGAACGAAAGAAGTTAGAAATAGGAGATGGCGAAAAGAATCGCTTTAATTTCTGATGAGTTGCTCCATCATCAATATTTAGCAACGGTAGAATATTGCTTTTCCTTCTGCTTCTGTATTGGTTTTGGTTCATGTCATGCAAGGAACAAAAAACAAAAAATAAAACAAAGTAGATAAGAATTCTGCAGTAAGAAGTAGCGTTGATGAGTGTAGATTGGGTATGTTGATAGCATCAGCAGCGCCCCCTGTCAGGTGATTCCGTTGATAAAGCAGGTGCTGTTCTTTTGTTGCAAAATTACTTCCCTTGTCAGAAAACAACAAAATTAAAGAAGGGGAATTTTCGCAGAATGAGGTAAGAAAAAATAAAGAAACAACTATTGCAGCAAGAAAATGCAACAAGTAAATTAAGAACACATCAAACCAACAAGAAAAAAGACTAACAAAATTAAGACAGCCAAAAGCAAGAGAAAAAAATATGTAACCAAAATTAAAAAAAAAAAAACAGTTAAATTGAAGAACGATGCAAGCTAATCATACGAATCAAAAATCAAAAATAATCAAAATAAAATTTAAGTGAAAAAAGGAAGATCACAATGCAAAGAAATTATGTTAAGACAAAACAACGTTATTTACGTCAGTATATATTTATATATGTGTGCATGCATTTATATATACACACGTAGGTGGGAATATGTATTTTACACACACACACGCCCCCCCCACATATATATATATATATATATATATATATATAGCAACATAGACAAGCTGTTTCACTGTTACACGGCCATTCATTCTGGTAAGCCAAGCATATACTTTCAGCTGAGACAAATAATCGTCAAAAGGCATACGCATTACGTTATCAATACAATCTCACTACAGTGAAATAGATCTAACTACTTGTATTAAACACTTCGACAACCGAAAGCGCTCTATTTTACTAAAATCTACAAATTATCACTAATGTGTGTATATGTGAAAACACACACATGTATATACATACTATCAGTTATGCTCATAGATATACCACGAATATCTAGTTCATATTTCACCATTATATTAAGTAATATTATTTAAGTACATTTGATATTTACATACTTATGTATATAAGGTCCGCCTATATACACATCTATATGCATGCATGTACTGCTTACTAAAAACTACATAATTGTTGATTCATAGTAACATACACACAAACTAACACACACACATATATGCTTATGCAATATATATGTTGTAATAAATATTTAATATATGTTATACATTGTAATATTAGGGTCATGCAAAAACATGTTTTCTTGACGTTCAATTTCATGTTAAAAACGACATTATTTTTGCACCAACTTAATACATATGTAATATATGTTATATATGCTTATATATATATATATATACATATATATATATTAATACGTTTGTATGAAACAAATAAAACGTGTTTATATATATATATATATATATATATATATATATATATATTAGCAGAAGTCCAAAAACATCCTACAGAAAATGGACTGTGATTGATGAAAATATATGAAAGTATAATAGGTTATGAAAAGGAGGGGGTTGTAAAGAGATAGGTTTTGATACTCAAAAATTTTACCCTAAGCAAAATATGACGAAAGTAAAGATAATTCTCGCAAAAATATATTTTTTATATCAACTTTGTTTCCATTCGTAGCCAAGAGTGACCAATAAAATGATGTTTCCTTACAAAGAGAAAATGTTATATATAATAATAATATAAATATACAAGAAATAAATGTCACCATAGTCAATAAAAGTTACTTTTATGGTAGAAAAGTTCATTGGTTTGTATTTTTAAGTAGTTTGTGAAAAAAAAATTTTTTAATTAACGAACCCGTTTAAAAAAATCAAAATGGCCGCGACTTTGAAATGGAGAGCCCCGTTTTCAATTCGAAGGAGGGGCACCTGAGCATTTTGTGTTAATAATTTAAGAGAGTTCCGTCAACGTAAGGAATATTTATAAACATATTTTAATGTTTTCCGTTATTTTGTGCTTGAGGAATATTCGATTATGGCATGTGTAGTTTATATAAAAATAATTTCGCCTGAAATTTCGTTTTAATTTCGGTTCGCTGAAATTATTTCAAGTAAAAACTATTTCAAAACAAAAAAAACATGAAATGAACATTTATTGACTATGGTAACATTTATTTCTTGTATATTTATTTTTCGGGTAGTCGTTTGTTGGCTTTTCTGCTAAACACCCTTACTAAATAATATCGACGAAATATCGAAAAACAAAGAAACAAAAACAGTTTTGAAAAATAATGAAGTTTTACTTACTTTAGGAAAATAATCCGAAACAGCAAAATGGGATATTAAAAAAGTAAACACGTAATTACTTCAGTTTTTTAAAGCAAAGAATCGATATCAATATGAATAAGAAGAAAATGACGCCCTTTTTAAGCAGAACAGCTTCGTTTCAGTTTTACAGTATTAAACGGTGTAGTATTGCACCGTTAAATTCAGGGTTGTACTATTGTAACGTAAAGAACACGCAAACAGGGTTGTAATCAACTGAATTCCTTCTAGTACACTGACAAAAAAGCTTAAACAGATATATAAATAAAAAATAAAAAGGTTATGTTAATGTTTTTAAAAAGACACATAATAACGCGAGCAGGATTTTTTCCTTTTTTTGACACGATAACAAGTAACGTTCTTATTTTTTTATTATTTATCTATTTACCTATTTTCGAAAGAGTGCCACGTGCAAGTGGAGAAGGAAAAAACAGACTTATGCAAAATTTGTGTCGAGAATTGTCTAAAGTTCCGACTTTTTTTTTGGCTTTCACTTTAATAAAACGTGAATTTATGAGGTTAATTTATTCGACACAATATGATTCAACTCAAAAAACTAAATAAAAGCTAACGTGAATTAAGATTAAAGTTAAGGTGTAATTGTGGATCCTCACCCCTTTAAAAAAAAACTCATTAAACTTTGTGAAATATTTACATTCCATGGAGGTCAGGCGCGAACGAACACCCAATAATTTTATTATACCATATTTCTTCAAACTGAAACATAATTATCAAAGTATACTTACGCAAATAGATATGTAAAGTCTGTTAAAGTGTGTGCTATATTTCCATGGAGTACATGCCCGAACGCAGACCTCACAATTTTATTATACCATCCTGATTTAACTTGAAACACACTTATCAAAGTATTCTTATGTACATCTATATCAAAACCCTTGTAAACGTTATTTTTTTTTCATTTTTTATTTCCATACTTGGGGGGGGCAGGCGCGAACGTATACCCACAATTTTTATGAACCACTGTTCTGCCAGATCAAACATACCCATTCCTGATCCTCGATACCTCTTCTATCATTATATGTAATCAGTTTTTTTTTTAAATAGTCAACCATATAGGAGCCTATTCGTGACCAGACACATACACACAGACGTTCAGCTTTATATATATATATATATATATATATATATATATATATATATATATATATATATATATATATATATATATATGTGTGTGTGTGTGTGTGTGTGTGTCTGAGGGAGTATCTTTAGACAGATGATGTTACAGAGTCTTAGCTTTGTACATCAGCTAAGTCTCTCTCTCGGTTCAAGACGTTGAGATCCTGCAACAAGCAAGAGCAAGATAGCCAGCAACAAGTTAAACTGCAGACCAGCTCATGGGGTACTGGTCTCCCGCTTTCTGGTTTTTTAAATCAGAGATTTGCTTCTCCTAGAAAGGTTGCCTTCACCACGGCTTACAGGAGCCCTCTCCACCCCAACACACATACATACACACAAACACACACGGTGCGAGCAGGCCGTTGACCCCGAATATATATATATATATATATATAGATTAGAATATATATATATATATGCATATATATATATATATATATATATATATATATATATATATATATATATATATATATATATATATTCTAATTTATACCTGCCCCATCCATGTGTGTAAATACCTATCTATATCAATTTCAATCGGAACATAGTATCTACCGCTTTGTATTTATTACGAATGAAAATATTTGTAAAATTCAATGAAATATTTAGGCTACTTAATATTTTTATGAGAGATTGAGTAAGTATCACATATATATGAAATTTATAATGGAGGCGAAGAAACCTAAAGGTTCGGTCATTGACCATGCCTCTTGAAAAAGCCACATAAGATGGGAGAAACGTCGAGCCACTAGGTCGCTCCGCATCCATTTTAATTTCTATACCGTCGGATTTTATCCATTTTAATAATCACGCACACACACACATTTATATATATATACATATATATATATATATATATATATATATATATATATATACGCACACTTACAGAAGTGCAAATCAATGTGGTTCAACATTAAGAAACATGCAGCTAGGCTAGAAGGGGATAATAAGTATAATTAATACTCAAACTACTATACTAGTATCTTTTGCCTGGCACTGCTATCATAGTTTGAAACCTTAAGTTTATCTGAATTTCTGTAATGTTATAAATACATATTAAGCTCTTCTTATTAAACAATCCAGCAATCTGTTTGTTTTTCTCCAAATAAAACTGAGATTATATATATACATGTATATATATATATATATATATATATATATATATATGTGTGTGTGTGTGTGTGTGTGTGTGTGTGAGCAAACAGTTAATAAAATATGTTAAAAAATACTTTAAAATGAGTTAAAAACATATTTAATCTGAAAAAGAAACGCTAGATAAATGGATAGTCCTTAATCCGCGGAGTTTCGAAGAAATACTTTCCTTCTCATCAGAGGGTAGGAATTAGCAAAATGCGGGATCGGATTTTGCATGCAGAAGTATTTGATGAAACAACAAGTAAGTCTTACTTGAAAACAAAAAAGTGAAGCAAAAAAATCATTTTATATATATATATATATATATATTTATTTTAATTTAATTATATATATATATATATATTATATATATATGTGTGGTTGTGTGTTTGTGTGTGTGTGTGTGTGCTTGTTACTTTCGCAGGTATCTTACTTCCCTTATACTTTCTTATTACTTAAACCCCTTCCTCGTGCATTGCATATATTTTCTTATAAACCAACTTTTATTTATTTATGTTTTTCGCCAGGCCAAGACAAATTATATTTTCTTGCGCCTCGTTTCAGCACTTTTACTTTTGTTTGTGTTTTGGTGTTTGTTTAACTATCACCAGATTTCGTTCACGAACAAAATGAAGAAAAAAAAACACACAAATACGCAAATACAAATAAATGAATGTTAATAATACTCAGCATCAATAAAAATGTAGTACAAATATAATTATAGCAACTTATAATTGATCCAATGGAACGCAAAAAAAAAAAAAATAATAATGATAAAATGGTTCTACATTAGAGACGATAACTTTACGTTTTATTTATTAACTGAGCATAACTGGGTTTAATGCGACTTAGTAAAAACGCAACCGAAGCATTTCATTTTCCTATCTTAAGATCGGTTGCGTGAGTGGGAATAAAGGGTTTTTTTTTTTAAATATCTTCTTTACAGAAAATGCAAGGAATTAATGATGATCTTATCCTATTAAGATTATGTATTACAACCTATTTTTAGATGAATTAATGTATCATATTCTTTCGTTGAAAATAGGAAATTGTTACATGCGCATGCGTATAAGAGTTTTCATAATTCTGGCATTAAAAAAAAAAACAACAGACAAAAATGTGAACAATATTTCAATGCCTTAAAGCGGTTAACTTTTGTTGTTATCATTTTTAATATTTTTGATGGAATTTTTTAATGTTAAATTTTAGAATTAAATACAAGAAAATACATTTATAAGTTTGAGAAAAGGCTGCTTAAAGAAATGCGGGCACTATGACATTTATAACGAGCTATTGGCACAAAACCTTGGTTAATACACGTGTGCTTATAATTGAATATACAATATCACTTATATCGAATAGAATAATTCTGTAGGTTTAAAACTTCCGTAGATTGGTGGATACTATCTTTACAGTTGGCTTTTATATTTTTTAATTAATGTCTAATAGACTATATTTATTTATTAATACCAAATACTTATGAGAATTTCACAAAAATCGAAGGTATCTGGATTTTAAGACGAGCTTCCTTGCCCTTTTTACCCATTTGCATAAAACTATATTAAACCTTATGTAAGGATCCACATTTTGATCCCTTAGCAATTCTTTTTGTTAATATGGAGCAATGATTGGTTTATAAGTACATGAAAAAATATATAAATATATAGACATGCCTAAATTATATCGATATAAATGTCCTTGACTGATGCAATGATTAGGGACTTTAAAAAGTTGATCGGTCAATTTGATTTCAAATCCTCTGGATATCACTGGGGAAACGACGCCTATTTTCTGCTTTGTTGGATTATTGATTAACAAATAAATGTTTTCCAACGATTTCTGAATCGAGAATTGACATCCGATGAATGGGTTGAGATGAAATAAAGCACACATAAATGTATACGTGTATGCATGCATATGTGTATGTGTTTGAATTAGTTACAATGCCAGAGGGATAAGCAGAAATATGATAAAAAAACCGATTTATAAAAGATAGTCACGGAGATAGACATTTCAGAAGAACTAATTAAATCTATTTGTTATACGATGCAGAAGCAATAAGATTAAACGTTTGAAAAAAATGGTCTGGCATGAGAACAAACAAACAAGCGAAAAGTTGAGAAAGAAAAAAAAAACTGTTGATGGATGAAATCGACTGCAGGTAACACTGATAATTTCTAGCAAAACCGGGAAGGAACGCACCAGGGACAAGCAACAAGATTAGCATCAATAAATCCAGCGATAACATCTGCAGCAGCAAAAGATGCAGAAACCAGCATGAGAGAAGTCCAACGATTGGAACATTCAGCAGTCGCCCTGTTCACATGGAAGCAAGTGTTTACGCCTAATTGTACAATGCGGGAGTATCACTTGTTCACGGTTAAGGCGAAGGGAAAAGGAAGTGTTGCTGACCGTCAGCTATTTGCTGATGACGGAGAGAGAGGACGCAAGACGAGGTGGTCGAGGGTGGGAAAACAAACGATTGCTCCCAGTAAAGTTAAGATTGATAAAGTAGGGGAGAGAGGTGCGAGCTAAAACAGAGAATGGCTTTCATTCGGAAATCTACTTCGTTAAAACATCTACTCATCGTTTCGCACGAAACACGTGACACAATCATCGATTATTTAACCACTTTACAAGAAAAAAGATCTAGTTAGATGTTAATGTGTTTACATATACAATCCCTTGCTTTTAGGTAGCTTTTATTCGAGCGCAAAAGTTGATATATTTTTCTCTATACAAAAATATCAACTCATATTCCCGCAAAACATTTCCTTAAACTGCTTAAAAATACAACTTTCTTAGATAATTGATTAAGTGTATTGGCTACTATGAAAAATGTTCAGAAATATTTGTATGATGTTAATACTACAATTATACAAACACTCAGAATTTATAATATGCTAGACTTATACGTGACCTGTTGGGCCACGAGAAATATAATTATTTATTATTTTTTGATACAATTCGAAAAATTCATAAACGTTGGCATATCTGTTAAGATATTCTCATTTCATGATTAAACTTCACATGGACCCTTGGGTATATTTTCTTCTTTTTATTATTTTATTACTCACTTCATCAATGATTTCCCTTTGAGAATAACCTTTGGTTTTCCCTGGAATCTGGGTGCCAACAAGTTTCTCCAGATCTTCAGTACTCTCCACCTCTTTCGATAATCTTTGCAAACTAATTTTCATTATCGCAACAGACGTCCACAATTGATTTTTCGTTGGCAGCAAATAATAATAATAATAATAATAATAATAATAATAATAATAATAATAATAATTATTATTATTATTAATAATAATAATAATAATAATATAACTGCATAAAAATTAGTAAAGAGATTTACTATTGCTCTTTAATCTATATACTCTTTTGTAATTTGTAAATTAACTTAGAGTCACCCTTTCTCTACATGCTCAAAGAGGTATTAAAACTTATGAAACACGATTTATGAATAAACATAGCTTGAGAACGGGCAAAAGAAATACATAAGGGAGAGAGGAATATCTTGTGCAGTTAATTACAACTAATTAACATAATTAAAACAGATTTTGTTTCGAAAATATCTCAATCCCCAGAAAAAAATCATATTTTACCATAAATTTTATGGTGTTTAAATATATTTAAAAAAAAGCCAAACGAAAAAAAAGTGGACCCAGATATAGTATAATGTACATTCGAAGAGTTTTGTTTCTATCTATAACGGAAAATTAAACGTGTATCTCTAATTTAATACGGAAGCGTAATAGTATTAAAATTGAGACGTTTATACAATTAATTCGATACAAATTGATATTTTTCCAGTAGATAAGATATTAAAAGTAAAGCGCTCTACCACAAAATAAGAGTAACTCCAAGGCTTCTTTTTTATTAGCTACTTCACCGAGATATAGGAGAAAACGCTACTTTACTGCCAAGATTACTCTATTAACCTAAACTTTCACATTATAATACCGCGTATTTAGTAAGGGGACATCAAGTACTATTTTTGAATGTTTGGTACTAATTGGCCGATGATAGAACCTCTGTGCATCAGTCAATTAGAGCTAACACCTTAACCATTATACTAAATGTCGAATAGTACATATTGAATATTACCGCATTTCTCAACAGTATAAGAGATAAAAACACCTAATTATATAAGATCTAAGTTCACCAGAATTACGCTATAGGCTAAATTAATTCACTTAAATCGATTGAAGTGAAAATTATATTTAAATTTATTGATTCTGTTTTATATCACTACTATGAGAAAGGAATCGAAATATTACATATAAAAGATAATAAAACGTGATTATCAACTGGAAAAGTAAGCTATTTTTTGTATTTATATGTTTTCATTTATATGATGTTTGGCTATATCTATAGTCCATGTATATCTAAGAATCCACCGCAACATTGCTAAAGAACACTTGCTACATCTTTGTGCTATATTTGAACGTGAAAAATATTTTGCAGGCAATGATGTCAAGTTGCTGCATATTCACATTTTACTATCTTAACAAAGAGCAGCCATGCACTTGATTGGTATACAATCACAAAGCACATATACATTTGCATGTGTATGTGTACTAGCATAAAATGTACTCGTGGCAAGTTACATCTTTAAAATACATCTTAATATTCCATTTTGTAGAACTTTTTCTACTAACTGTTTTCGTTCTATCTATAACCTTGCTCGTTTCAAATGTGGAGGTCAATACGCATCTTTTGTCTTTAGGTTAATCAGCCTACGTTCTTTTAAACTGATTACATGGGTCACTTACATAATTCATGCACATAAACATTCCTGTTTCGTACAAACGAAGGAAATCCCAACACCCTTTCCATAAAAAATATTTTCACGGTACGGTTACAGCTATTTTCCTTCTTTCTAGATTAGT